>NC_066582.1:45783045-46150545 GCF_024323335.1 Lathyrus oleraceus
GAATTTTTGATAAAACATATTGCATATGAACATAATGGTGGCTTTTGCAGATGATTTGCACAGGAAAACATTTAAAATTGCTTTGAATGTGCTTAATCCCGGACGGTGAATTCAAACCGAGTAATTCCCCCGAGGCATACGTGTATTTTTGGTTGCAGGTCACAGGAACCGGATGCCAAGTCATGAATCCTCATCCCCAAGCAGTTGACAAAGTCTCTCCTCAGCAGAGCATGTTCCCCAGCAGGGTTGACAGTATCCAGACTATATATCCCCAGCGGAGTTGACAGTGTCAGACTGTATCTTCCTAGCAACAACGGAGTGGTTGCATAACCAACAGATGAAAGGGTGGTGTTCCCAGTGTTCATCTCATTCCCCAGCAGATTATTTTTAACAGATTTGTTAATCCCCAGCTTGAGGGCGATTAGCAAGTTCATATCCCCAGCAAAGGTCGTTTCCTACGACATTTCCCCAGGAAGTGTTTTCCCCACAGACTCTCCTCACAGAGCCTCGCCGAACAAAGTTTCCATAGTTGATACTCCCCCCGCAAAGTCAACTTTTCAAGCAGCCAATTTATTTTTGGTGGCTCATTGGTCCCGGCAGACGGATCATTCCCCACAGAGCATTCAAGGATTGATACAACGATCTGTTCCCTATCGGAGTTTGCTTCCCCAAGCAGATTTCTTTTTACACCATGCATAACATTTGCATTTGCATGCATATCATATCAAGCATACACATAAGCTGATAAACAGGTTCTTCCAAGCAGACTGAAGAATTACTTTACAACTGAGGTCATGAGATCCAGCCAGAGGATCAAGTGTGAGTGATCCAGCCTGAGGGTCGTTTTGAAGATTCAGCCTGAGAATCGTTTTCCAGTGATCCAGCCTGAGGGTCATTTCGAAGATTCAGCCTGAGAATCGTTTTCCAGTGATCCGGCCTGAGGTTCATTTTGAAGATTCAGCCTGAGAATCGTGTTCCAGTGATCCAGCCTGAGGGTCATTTCGAAGATTCAGCCTGAGAATCGTGTTCCAATGATCCAGCCTGAGGGTCATTTCGAAGATTCAGCCTGAGAATCGTGTTCCAGTAAGCCAGCCTAAGGCTCAATTTGAAGATTCCCCAGTGAAGTCGCCTACAAGCTTTATTTCCCCAGCAAGCCCAAGTCTAATTGAGGAGTCGTTACAACATGTTCTAGCCCGAAGAATATGTACGAAGCCCAAAAGTGGAATATTCTCGAAGCTGCATATCTAATATGAAGGTTGGGTGTAGATTTCAAAAGAGGGTCAACCTGCGCATGCCTCAGATGCGGGATCCTAATGATGGGAATTTATCATCAAAACAATCCAGATCTAGCCAGAAGATCGAAGTAGATTCAGCTAGAGAATCGAAACAAAGGAGATCTAGCCAGAAGATCGAAGAAGATCTAGCCAGAAGATCGAAGTCAGGTCTAGCCCGAAGACCGGAAGAAGATCTAGCCAGAAGATCGAAAATCACAACAATTCAGATCTAACCAGAAGATCGAAGTAGATTCAGCCAGAGAATCAAAGGAAATAGATTCAGCCAGAGAATCGAAACGAAGGAGATCTAACCAGAAGATCAAAGAAGATCTAGCCAGAAGATCAAAATCGTATCCAGCCCGAGGATCAAAATTAATATCCAACCAGAGGACTAAATTGAGTATAGGTTCAGCCAAAGGATCGAAACTCCAGATTAAGCCAGAAGACTGATTCAGATCCAGCCAGAGGATCAGAAGAAAAATAAACAGCGCGGTGTATTTCCGCGTTTTTGTGGTGTTCTCGGAGCGCAAATTTTCGGTCTGTCTTTGGTATTCAATCACAGTTCACCCCGTTTGTCTGATAAGTTATCCGCTTTCATCCTACTCGGGTTAGCTGATGATTGAATAGGGGCAGCTGTAACACCCCAAAATTTGCCCTCCTCATTCATGCATTCATTTAGCATTTCATATTGCATTTCATCATGTCAATCAGAACTAGATCCAAGAAACTTAAAAAAAAATGAAAAAAAAAACGAAAATAAAAATAAAAATAATAATAATTTTTTACAAAATAAAAATAAAAATAAAAAAATAAAAAAATAATAAAAAAAAAATATATATATATATATATATATATAATAGAAAAACTTGGACTTGGACCTCTCTCATTTGAGCCCACAAAGCCATGAAATTCAGTCTATAAATACCAAGGCTTCACTTGAGAAAAAGGAAGAGAAGCAAAATACTCTGAGGTTTCCTTGAAACAAAACCCTTGACAAAACCTGGAGAGAAACCTGACAGAGAACTCAGAGCAACCCCTAGGCAGCTCTGAAAAATTCAATCTGACTCACACACTTTCATCTCACGCAAACCCTAACATTGCCTTGCAAACCCAGCCGTGCCATTTGATTTCAACCGGTCTCTCCCATCAGGTTTGCCTCATTCCCGTGATTTTATGCTCTTAATTTGGATCATCTGAATGTATGAGGTATGATGGATGAATTTCATTATGTTTTTGCCCACGGGTTTAATTATGCATGAATGGGTGAAACCTATGCCTTGAATGTTTAATCACATGATTTCTGAAATGTATGCCACAGGGTTTGAGGTTTCTGAAACCATACTGTTATCCATGAAAAAAATGCTTATCGTGTTTCACTAACCCTTTTGTTGAGTTTTTGTGAGGGCTCACAGACTCTTGCAGAGATGGTTTGCATGGTTTTCCCACTTTATTTGTGGGATACCCCCTGGAGGTTCATTCCGATTACCTGTACCGACTCACCTTTCTTTGATGGCATTAGCTTGGGAGATCCCTGGGTTTCTTACTCCTTTAATTGTTGTTACTTCGGATCTTTATCCGTGTGGTACTTTTACCTCTTTTCCGCATTTTATCGCTTTCTTAGCTGGAAGACCTCGATAGGAGGCATTTGTTTTCTTTTGTTTATTTACTTCTGAGCCCCTTGTTGGTACATTTACTTTATACATGTTTGTTTTGTATGTGTTCGGATCCCTGCAGGTAGCGCGGTTCCTTCGTCAAGGACTGCCTTTTTGCCCTTGAGCATCCCAAACCCTAAAACCCAAAGCAACACGTTAACTCCTTCTACTACAGGCGAGTAAGTCTCTAAAGGTCGAGCATCCGGTAGATTGCGTAGTGACGTCGTTCGTCCAAAACCCAATCCATAACCCCATAGTTAGCCGAACTACGTTTTTCTCTGATTCTCAGGCCAGATGAGATACGTAGGCATAAGACGCGATGTCTTAGCGAGCACACATCCCCCCAACCCATAGGTCAGCCGAGCTACGAAGACTCTGATTCTCATATTCAGATGAGATACGTATGCAGTGGATGCGACATCCGCGCGAGTCATTTTCATTTAACCCTTTTTTTTTAGTAAATAACACATTAGATAAACCCACACCCTTTAGACAAGAACTACAAAAGTGGATCCCGTAGAGTACTACGGATGCGTAGGGGTGCTAATACCTTCCCTTTGCATAACCGACTCCCGAACCCAAGATTTGGTTGCGAGACCCCGTCTTGTCCTTTCCTTTTTCAGGTTTACTTCGAGCGTTTCCTTTCCCTCCTTTGGGATGAATAACGCACGGTGGCGACTCTTCTGTCATTTTCTTTCGTCGGTTGTCTTTTCGCGCACTGTATTTTTCAGGTTGCGACAGCTGGCGACTCTGCTGGGGACACTAAGAAGTTGACCTCTTACTGGTCCATCTTCCCTAAGCGAGTCCCTCCTAGCTTGTGTGATTTCTTGTTTATTGGGTGTTCATGCTTTTGTACATTTATTTGCTTACCTGCTTGCATGCATCTGTTGTATCTGTTGGATCTATTTGTTTGTTTGTTGGGATGGGGTGTTCTATGAGAGATAAGCCCATTACCCAGGCTTGAGTGTACACACAGGTTTTAGAGTGGATAATCATGAGGCTTGCGTGGCGTGTTGCTACGTTAAGTCGTTCGTGAAGAACCACACCCAGACGAGGTTTCTTCTGGATATATTATGTCTTACGGGTGTTCCGTAACGACAGGATGTTCCTCTAGAAATCGTCGACTCTGGTGACCATTTCCCGAGAACTCAGTCGAGGCCTCTCCTCTGAGACGTGATTATGTTAGCTCTGGTAGGCGCATTCTCGCTGCTCAATCCGAGGATCCCGAGACTGGGAACTTGCTATTAGGATGTCCTGTTGAGGGGAGTCAATGGAGGTCTTTTGTCCCGTAATAATACCAAACCTTCAGTGGTAAACGTATTATTCGCGACTGAAAGGCTGAAGCTGACGAACTTCTGTTCTTAGAACCTACCAGTGAGGGGCGGGCTAAATTCAGGAAACCTTAATCTCCAACCAACCCGGTTTTCTGGAGCAGAGTTTTGGTCTTGTATTATATTCCTCAGTGAATTTCTCTCCAGGCAGTGCAACCTGACAGATGTTCAAGCGGATCCATCAATTCTGATTGACATGCCTTTGCATTGCATAACATCATCTGCATATTTGCATCCAACATCTCATGCTTATTCATTTGCAGGGTATTCCCTTTCAAAACGGGGGTGCCTTAAAACTGAACAAGCAGTGCATCGCATACCATGAATATTAACCCTTGTCTGTTTTGCAGGTGTCACCGCAGTGTCTAATGTTTGTTCCCTGTATCAGGCAGTTATTGGTCCCAAGCGAGTCCATAGGTACCCGACAAAGGAAAATCGTCCACAGCTAGCGATGTACCAAGTACAGAAAGAGCTGGCTAATATGCGTGAAAGGATGGATCAGTTCATGACATTGATGACTGGTATGGCAGAAGGCCAGGAAAAGCTGAGGGAATTGGTTGAGAAACCGAGACCCGATCCGGAGGTGGAGATACCAAATGCTGAGGGAAACCCTGGTAACCCTGTGAACGTTGATAACCCTGTGAACACTGGTAACGCGGGTAACGCAAATGCTGATGGAAACCCGGGTAATGTTGGCAACACAGGGAATGTTGGAAATGGTATTGGCGGAAGGTACAATGTGAATCAAGGAATTCGGATTAACGGGCGCCCCGTTACTGAAGATTATCAGTATGATCAATTTTCTTTGCACGACGAGGCCCTCAAGACCACTCGCCGTATGGATGAGCTTGCTGAGAAGCTCAAATCTTTGGAGTCTCAAAATTCCTTAGGCTTTGATGTCACAAATATGTGTCTGGTTCAGGGAGTAAGGATTCCTCACAAGTTCAAACCCCCTACTTTTGAGAAATACAACGGGGCTTCTTGCCCACGCACTCATCTCCAATCTTATCTGGGAAGGTTGGGAGCTCACACAGAAGATGAAAAGCTGTGGATGTACTATTTTGAAGACAGTCTAACTGGAGCTTCTCGTGAATGGTATTCTCATTTGTCTCGTACTACCATCAAGAGCTGGAAAGACCTGGCAGAGGCTTTTGTCAAGCAATATCAATACAACTTGGACATGGCTCCAAATCGGACCTTGTTGCAAGGTATGTCTCAGACTGCCAAGGAAACCTTTAGAGAGTATGCTCAGCGTTGGAGACAGATTGTTGCGCCCGTCCAACCCCCTATGTCTGAAAGGGAGATGGCGGACATGTTCATGAACACTCTTCAAGGCAATTATATTGAGAGATTGGCTGCTTGCCCGTCAATCAGCTTTGCAGAGATAGTAATTGCTGGAGAAAGAATCGAGAGTCTGTTGAAGATGGGCCGAATTCAAGACAATAGTGCTTCCAACTCATCAGGTCCCAAGAGACCGTTTGCTGGTAACAATCAGCGAAGAAAAGAAGGCGAGGCAAGGTTGTGTATGCCGGCAGAAGCAGGGGTAGAGGACGCCCTAATTATTATCAAGATCCAGTGGCCGTCGTCACTATTCCAACACCTGTTCCTCAACCACAGTATCATCCGCAACAGTAACCCAGGTACAACAATCAACAACAGGGAGGTAATCCGGGTCAGCAGAGACACTATCAACAACGTCCAAGGCAGACGGACCGGGTCATCGAGCCAATCCCAATGCCTTATTCAGTATTACTTCCCAAGCTGATTGACATGAATCTGGTTACATTGAGAACTCTGGCCCCACCAATCGATCCCAATATTTTTCCTAGAGGTTATGATGTCAACGCCAGATGTGCTATTACGTAATGAATAATGGTTGCATGGAGGAACAAAATGCTTTCTTTGAGCGACCAGATGAGGTTATGAAGAGTCATCTTAAGCCTCTATTTATTACTGGGAAGGTCGAAGGCGTCCCAATTAACAAGATTTTGGTAGATTGCGGCGCAACGATGAACCTGGTGCCACATCACCTTTTGAGGAAAATAGGTAAGTATGACACAGACGACAAGCCTCATAACATGGTACTTTCCAATTATGAAGGAAATGTGGGTACTACCATTGGGGTAATCCAAGTTGAGCTAACAGTGCGAACTATCACTCGATCAACAATGTTCATGATTGTAGAGACAAAGGCCAACTATAACTTGCTACTTTGACGCGAATGGATACATGGAGTTGGAGATGTACCATCCTCCATGCACCAGAGAATCACCATCTGGCGCCCAGACGGTATTGTGGAGAATGTAGAAGATGACCAGGGCTACTTCAAGACTTCAATCAATCATGTCGACAGACGCCAGTTTGACAAACATTTGGCCAATATTGCTCCATGCGATTCGTCCAACTTTGCATTCACTCCAGATGATAATGCATATTATTCTTTGTATCTACACCCCACCAACGGTTTTCAATGGGATCATGAAGTAGTGGGCGAAGATGATTTTGGCTACATAGGAACGTCAGGAGTCGACCCAATAGGTTGGGGAAGCCAATTCTGTGGTGATGACTGAGTTCGAAGCACTAAAAAGGATTTCGGATTACATAGCCGAAAACAAATAGCAAGCGACCTTAGAGGCTGAAGATAAGCACTTAGCTGTCGAAGCCAACAAGGAGCTTCACCAAAAAGGTCCTGGGAATGACTTTGATCCAGGACCACCTGATAAGGTTCAGGATGACGATGAAGGCCAGAGGCTCGATGCCATTTATGATGACAAGCCTTTGGGTTTCGAGAAGGATCCGCTGGCAAGAAACATCAAGATGTTGGCTCAAGATCCACTCAAAGAAATCGACTTAGGAGAGGGATCGATAGAAAGGCCAACTTACATCAGTGCCAATATCAACCCTCAACTTAAGGTCAAAGTGATCCAATTGCTAAAAGAGTTCAAGGACTATTTCGCGTGGGATTATGATGAGATACCTGGTTTAAATAGAGGCCTGGTCGAAATGAGGTTGCCAATCAAGCCTGGGAAGAAGCCCATAAAGCAGAATCTGAGGCGATTTGCACCCAAAATTCTCTAAAGATTAAAGAGGAGGTCAAAAGGCTTCTTCGTTGTAAGTTCATCCGTACGCCCAGGTACGTCTAATGGTTGGCAAATATTGTACATGTCATTAAGAAAAATGGTACTTTGAGGGTTTGCATAGATTTTAGAGACTTAAATATTGCGACCCCAAAGGATGAATATTCAATGCATGTGGCGGAAATGTTAGTCGATTCTGTCGTGGGCCATGAGTATCTTAGCATGCTTGATGGATATTCTAGATATAATCAGATATTCATTACTGAGGAGGATGTCCCAAAAATAGCGTTTCGATGCCCTGGAGCCTTAGGCGCCTATGAATGGGTAGTCATGCCTTTTGGTCTAAAGAATGCTGGGGCAACATACCAACGAGCAATGAATTCGATCTTCCATGATTTCATAGAGACTTTTATGAAAATCTACATTGATGATATTGTTGTTAAGTTTATTTCAGGGAAGAGCCATTTGGACCCTCTTCGATTGTCTTTAGAAAGGATGAGGAGACATGGTCTAAAAATGAACCCTATAAAATTTGCATTTTGTGTGCAGGCGAGAGAGTTCTTAGGCTTTGTGGTCCACAAAAAAGGAATCGAAATAAACCAGAACAAGACCAAGGCCATAATTGAGGCGAAAGCACCATAAACTAAGAAGGAATTGCATTCGCTGCTAGGCAAGATCAATTTCTTGAGGAGATTCATCTCGAACCTTAGCGGAAGAACGCAAGCCTTCTCACCTCTTCTTCGAATCAACAAGGAAGGCTTTGAATAGGGGAAAGCTCAGAAAGAGGCTTTCGATAGGATCAAAGAATACCTGAGTCAACCATCGATTCTGATACCGTTTTGCAGGAATAGGAGTATGAGGTTGTACATATCTGCATTTGACAAGACTTTAGGGAACATCTTGGCTTAGGAGGATGATAATGGTGTCGAAAGAGCCATTTGCTACCTCAGTAGTGTCTTAAATGATGCGGAAACTAGGTATAACATAGTTGAAAATTTGTGTTTATGCTTGTATTTTTCTTGTACGAAGTTGAAGCATTATATAAAACCTGCTGACGTTTATGTTTCATCGCATTTCGATGTTATTAAACATATGTTGTCTAAACCAATTTTGCACAGTCGAATTGGAAAATGGGCACTAGCTTTAATTGAATATTCCCTAACTTACAGACCCTTAAAAGCTGTTAAGGGACAAGTGGTAGCAGACGTTATAGTCGACTACTCTATAATTGACAACACAATGACTTGTCTCGAATTAGAGTCCTGGAAGTTATACTTCAATGGGTCTAGTCACAAAGACGGAACAAACATGGGGTTATAATTATTTCTCCTAATAAAATCCCAACAAAATTCCAGTATAAAGTGGAAGGCATTTGCTCGAACAATGAGGCTGAATATGAAGCTTTGATAGTCGGACTTGAGATATTGTTGGAATTGGGGGCAACTCGAGTCGAAATAATGGGTGACTCAGAGTTAGTTATAAAACAGATCACAAAAGAGTACAAATGTGTTAAAGAGAATCTCATCATGTACTTCATAATAGCCAGCCAATTATTGAGAAGATTCGAGATGGCTAATATTGGACACATACCTCGATTGGAAAATCAAGTGGCTAATGACTTGGCTCAAATTTCATATGGGTATAAAATTTCAAAGGAGAAATTGAAAAAATTCATCGAAGTTAGAGGAAGAGTTGTGTCGACCAGATTAGCCCCGTCAGATTTGGAAATGACAAAGTTGGGATGCGCCGACAAATAGAGCTTCGAAATATTGGCAGTAGATAGCCTGACGGACAAGGATTGGAGAAAACCAATAGTGGAGTATTTGCAGAATATGACGACGTCTACCAAACGGAAAACTGAGTATCAAGCTTTAAGTTATGTTCTTTTGGGTAATGAATTATTCCAAAAGACTCCTGAGGGAGTTTTACTCAAATGTCTTAGTGAGTCAGAGGCATATCTAGCCTTTTCGACTGTCCATGGTGAAGCATGTGGGGCACACCAGGCTGGCCATAAGATGAAGTGGTTATTATTTTGCCAAGGGCTGTATTGGCCTACCATGTTAAAAGACTGCATCAAATTCGCCAAAGGGTGCCAAGAGTCTCAAGTACATGCGGACATACAACATGTCCCTGCAAGCGAACTGCATTCTATAGTCAAACAATGGCCTTTTAGAGGTTAGGATTTATATTTGGTTGGAGAAATTCGACCACCATAATCTAAAAGTCAGAGATATATTTTGGATGGTATTGATTACTTTACAAAATGGATCGAAGCTATACCTTTGCCAAATGTAGACCAAGAAGATGCGATTGAATTTATCCAGAAACACATTATTTTTAGATTTGGAATCCCATAGACCATTACAACAGATCAGGGATTTGTATTTACTGGTCGAAAAATGCAAGAATTTGCTAAGGAAATGAGTTTCAAATTATTAACTTCTACGCCATATTATGCTCAGGCTAATGGTCAGGTTGAAGCAGCGAATAAGGTGGTAATTAGTTTGATTAAGAAACATGTGGGAAAGAGGCCCAGAAATTGGCACAAGACTTTAGATCTGGTTTTATGGGCGTGTCGAACCTCTCCCAAAGAAGCCACTAATTTGACTCCATTTCGACTGACTTTTGGTCATGATGCAGTTTTACCAGTCGAGATTTACCTACAATCAACAAGAATTCAGAGGCATTATGAAATTCCATCAGAATCATATTGGAACATGATGCTTGATGAGTTAGTTTATCTATATGAGGAGAGACTCAATGCCTTGGAATTATTGAAAAGGCAGAAGAAGAGAGTAGATAAATCTTATAAGAAGAAGGTTAAAGTTAAGATGTTTATGCCTGAAGACTTGGTTTGGAAAGTGATCCTCCCAATGGATCGAAAAGATAGGGCCTTAGGGAAATGGTCCCCCAAATGGGAATGTCCTTTTCAAATTTTGTAAGTATTCTCTAACGGTGCTTATGAGATCGAGGAGCTTAACAAAGATAAAAGAATCTTATGGGTTAATGGAAAATATTTAAATAAATATAAGCCAGCACTCCAAGAGATAAAATAATAAACGAATAATTGCATGCGAATTGGTCGAAGCCAACATGGTAATAAAAATGTTGCCAACATGGCTTAAGTTCATTACAACGGCCAAAGGGGTCAATAATCAGTACAATCGAAACCAAAATCATGAAGAGATAAATGAAAGCTAAAAGGGGAGATGAACCTTCATATGGAGATATTTCTCCTTATGAAGCTCCAGACGTTTCTCACATAGTGACCTTTTAGACTGAAGAGTTGTGAGCTCTGCTTCTAATGTTTGCGCCTTTTCAACAAACTCTAGACCAAAATCTAGCTCCTTAGCCATGGAAGTGTCATTAAACTTCAAAAGCTCATCTTTGCGCTTTTTGGCTCCAGTGATCTTGGCCTGCAATTCCTTTATTTGAGCTTCCCAAGAAGCAATGTCACGGTCATGGCTTTCAATCTCTGCCTTGTTTTTCGCTTTAGTTTGCTCCAACTCCATTACTTTGTTAGTCGATTCAGTAGCCGCATCCCAAGCAGCTTCTTCAGCACCAACCTTTTTCTCAATTTCCTTAGTGATCCGGGGTAATAGCTTATGATCAATAACAATTTGTTCGATCATAATTTCTAGTTCCAAGATGACGTTGGCAACCTCGGGAGAAGCTTCCAGTAAGTTGACTTGGTTAAGGAGAGTCTTCAAAGATAAAGGGGAAGAAGGATCATCCAGTAGGAGTAAAAATAGATCACCCTTAAAGATTTTTTCTTTGATTTTCGAGAGAGCCCTCATCCACAGGTTGGCTCAAAGGTTGATCCTCAGATGCTGTAGAGGTGCTAAGACTTTTTTCAGACGAACTTTCCCTTCTACTCAGTATAGTTTTCAGATACTCGAGAGGTTGATTTTTCTCTAGAGCCACTAGTTCTTCTGAAGAAAGACCCCCAGTTGTTCCTGTCAAAGCTTTGATCCCTTTAGGAATGACATCAGCTGCTGGAGTAGCAGTAGTTGGGCTTTGAGGTTGTCCTTCGTTCGTCTCGACGTTATCATCATTGTTCCCCTCATCATTGGTATCCTCTTCTTCGAGGTCTTCGTCTTCCTCACCAACAGGGCCGTCATGGAATAATGGTTGGCATTCATCTTCATCTTCCCTACTTAAGTCGATCTCATGATCAAAACCACTGGTATGGGAATGTTGGGTGGTGATTTTTGGTGGCGAAGTCTCATGCTCCTCAACAATAGGTTGGTTAATTTTGCTCATTGAGCTTTTCTCCGAACCTCTTGTAGATGTTGGATGGTAGGTGGGTTCGCCAACACTATTAAGAAGGACTGGTACAAAGGTAGATTTGGCCGCCGTTTGTGTGGTAGCACCCTGAAAGCCAAAATCGAAAGATAAGTTAGTCAAAGTATTAAAGGACAATAAATCAAAAGAAACAAAGTCATGTATGCTTTTACCTTGTCCCCTTCGACTCCAGGGCTGGAGTTATCGCTTTCAACTTGCGATATTGCTATCTTCGGCAATTCTTTAGGAGTAGGCTCCAGAATGGAAAGGGCAGCAGGCCGTTTTATAACTCTGGAAATTTTTGCCTGAGGTTGACTGGGGGCTTCGACAACCTTTGGTTTCTTATTCCTTTTCCTAAGAGTCAGATCTAGGACAGGAGATAGATCCTCTTCGTGTGACTCTATCACCACAGGGACTCCAGTTGATTTCGTTTTGATTTTTTAAGGAGTAAGGGAGGTTTTCGAGCACCATGAATGAAAAAAATCAAAGTGTTGGTATTATCATTATGAATAACAAAAGTAATGGGCAAAGTATATGTGTACCTGTATAGTCATGCTACTTCCCTCAGCATTTACTTCGATTGACTTCTTGATCGTTGGTTTTTTGGGTGGAACTCTAGTAGCTAAAAGAAAAGAACAAAAAAGTTATTAAGAGTCAAGAGAAAATATCCTAATAGAGAGATGTGGTTCGAAAAGCCTCTCATTCCACACCTTCATATATATCTGATTCAATGCGAACATCTTCGAATCCTATATGAAGATGACATTTGAAACTGTATAAAGTGTGCTTAGTCACGACCACCCGCTGGGCTTTTTTCTGTGATTGTTGTCGAAGGATTTTTATAGAATCCCCACAGATAAACCAGTCTAGGAATGGAGAGGAAAGGGCCACTCCAAAATCAGCGTTTGGCAGTCGAGGAAATTTAAGAGGAAACATTTTGAAAGCCATTTTGTATCGTTTCTCAGGAGGAATGCACGAAGGGATTTTTAAATTCTCCATTTTCTTTGAAAAAATTTCCTTTAGTGTGATAGCTGCCTCACTGATGGTTCGACTAAGATCATCGAGCCTATAGGAAGTTTTGAAGTAGTTTTGGAATGCCTGGATTTCTTTGATGTGTGTGTAAGTACCTTTCTTGATTTTTTCCTGCACAGAGAGGAAGGCTTTGTTAAAGTTCTGAGTGAATGAAAGAGCATCATAAAATTCTTCAGCATAGTATTGTGACCACCATTTTCCAAATTCTGGAGTATAAAGGAAACTTGGCTCGGAGCTAATTGGAGTGAGGTGCGTCCTGCCAGTATATCGAGCTATTTGTTTGAGAGTGGTGGTTTCGTTGTGATTTGTGTTATAGAGAAGGGGGGTGCTTTTTCTGTCATAAAGGAATTTTAGGAGAACCTGAATCACCCAAATTGTCGAGCCACAAGGTTGAGTTGATAAGCAATTAAGGTAACCTGACTCTTCGGCGGATTTAACCTAAAGGTTATTAGTTTTGGAGTTAGAAAAGCTTCCCAGATTAAAAGAGACTTTGTTTCCTGGTTTTTGGTGGGAGATGGGAAATGTCTTGTGAACCATTTTTGACCATATTTTCTAGTGGCAAAAGAGGCCATGTGCGACGTAAACTCATGACGTTTTGCAAACATCATGACATAGCTCATGAATGTTGGTCGAAGGGATTTTCCTTCGTCACTTGGGGTTAACTGAGCCAAGCAGATTCCTTCGACCCTCCTATTTCTGACTTCCTCAGCTTCTTCGTCGACGAGGCTTTTGTTAGGAAGACTTGCCTCGAAGGTGGCATTTAGCCAGAGTTGCAGCAACCAGAAAGGACCAGAAAGGACAAGAAAGGATGATATTTCCTTTCTCTCCCATGTCCTTCCAGGTTTGAGATTTAGTTTTTTCTATCTTGTTTAACCAGTTTAGATAGTCAGTTGGGTCTTTAAATGAGGGGCCGCTCGAAAGACTCTAAAGTCGTTATTCATAAACCTTAAGTCTATAGTTTCATCTGCTAGAGATTGGGATTCCACAACAGTAACAGTTCTTTCAGCCCTAAGTCTTTTGCTTGGCCTATTGGTTTGCATTTATGATAAGTGGGGAAAAAGTCCCTAAGTCTACTAGGTTCAATATTCATATTAGGTAAAGGTCCAAACAAAGCATGATTTTTTCCAAAAACAGTTATGGGAATGAGTACCTGAGATTCATAGATTCTTCCCTGTTCTTTAGTCCTTGGTTCAGGAATGTATTGTTGGTTACCCATCATCACTGGACTAGGAAGTGTGGCAAAAGGAGGGAGGTCCGAGATCTTTTTTGGGGCCCTCATGTGTTTGATAGAAACCATGACAACTTTGGTTGTTTCTTTGGGGGGTTTTGCTTGAAGTGACCATTTTTGTTAAAGGTCTGAAGAGAGAAAATCTGGGTTTTTGAGGTTGTTTTGAAGAAGATGAAGAGTTTGAGGACTTGAGAGTTTCAGAAAGCGTAAAAAAGTGGAATTGGCGAGGAATGCGCTTTTTATAGGGTTTTGTGGGAGAAAAAGCGGTTCAAATCAGCATTAATGGTTGACAAACAAGTGAGACATGTGTCTCTCCAGGATTGCATAGTGGGACGGTGGTAATTAAGACTTAATTCCCATGATCTCATAGGGTCTAGGAACGTGATGATTAAAAAGATTCACACATGGGTTGAAAAGACATGTTGGAAAAGGGTAATGATGATTCTGACGTCATATGCCAGGTGGGCAAAGATGAATAGTTTTTGCAACGTTGGAGCATTAGTGACATCAAAGTTATGCAAGAATTGTTCAAGGGCGTCGAACCATAGTCTCAAAAAATGCCTTTTTCTTTGAGGTGTCGAAAATGACATTTTTTGGGGGCAATTTGTTAGCTCCAATTTTGACGCCTGATATGGATTAAAGGAATTAAATAAGAAAATAAGTTCCTGTGAAGAAATTGAATATTTCGACAAAATTATACAGTTTGAAGTTCCAGTCGAAGATACCTTGATACAAGGGTAAAGGTGTTTTGTGGACTTAGAAATGTTTCCAGCAGCGGGGAAACAGAAGCATCACTAACAACAGTTCGACAAAGGATTTGAATTCAAATAAGGGAGAAAATTATTTGTTCTTATCTAAACTGCTGAGCATACGTGACGCATGGTGGGCAGTCGCGCACATGCATAGTGCCACTAGTCTCAATCTGGTGAATAAGCCGTTAGAAGCGGTTATTTCGATTGATATAAATATGAAGTCTTAGTGTTAGGATGAGGTGTGTTCAAGATTGTACAAATTCATCAAATTATCCAGAGTACCCGTGTGTAGAGAAAGTGTAAGTTGAGAAAATATATGTTTGTTGTCGCACCATGTTTTTATTCAAAGCAATTTAATCAATCTTTTCTTTTCTTTTCAGAAATTTATCTTCTTCGCCATTTACTTTATAGTACGTTCCTTGCTTTCCTTGCATTACCCTTTATATTCTCTAACAAGTTATTTGAGTATGAACCTTGTCGAAGTGTTTTTCATTCCCCAGACTTCACCCTAAAAACAATTAACACATATTCTAGGATCAATCTGATCAATCCTGCAAGTAACCAAAATATTTTCGATTTGGAAGATCAACAGTTGTTTATCAATTTTCACGGTAAAGAATCACACTTGACAATATCATTTTTGAGCTAGATAAAAAAAACTGTGGTTGACAAACTAATATGGGTAACTCACATGCACTATACCATACTAAAGGATGCACTATACCATACTAAAGGGTGTTTATGGCTATGATCAACCTACCCATTCACTTACCTTTTCCTACATCTCTTATTTTAATCAAAGTCAATCATATTTGGATCTAACTCAAACAATTCATTTAAACTTAATTGTATTCAATTTGGATAATGAGTTTAAAATTTTATACACACAAATTCATTGACGTGTCATTCCATTTATATCTTTTTTTATAGACTATATAACATAAACCTTACTTTAACAGGTTTAACAATAAATTGAAAGAAATATTATTTTAAAATTTAGATTTAATTTTGATAAAAAATAATGTCATAAGTTAATTTATGGTAAATGTTATAATAGTTGATGGCTAATATCAAATAAATTGTTATAATAGTTGCTAGTATTTATTAAAATTAACAATTAAATCAATTTATAATTATAACATAGCATGGAAAAATATTTGCTTAATATTTATTTTTCAACTAAAATAACATATATAATTAAGATTTTTTTTTATAAACAATAGTAATTTGAATTATCTTATAAAAAATAAATTATAATTTTGTAAAAAAATAACTGGTATGAAATGATTTTTTATTATTATTTGAATTTATAAAAAAATTTCAAATATGAATTTGACAAACATAGCCTAAAAGCAACATAAATAATGATTCACATGTTTTATAAATCCAATCTAATTTCTATTCTTTTACTTCTTTTAGCAACGATTTACAAGTACTAAATTGTAATTTGTGACTGTATAAAACGATTTAATACGTCAAAAAACAGCATTAATCTGATTTCCAAACAAGCTCGAAGATTCGCGAAAGGCCCACAGGAAGAAGCGTGTCGATTCCCCGCTATTGCCCTCCATTCACACCCACCACTAATTACATAAAGGGTATTATCGCCTTTTCATTCAACACGTAACTAACTTTTGTACACAAGCGCGTTCAACTCAAGCACCTTCGCTTTAAGTACGTGGCCAACGCTTATTCACACCAAACAGAACCCTAATTTTTCTTACTACTACTCTTCTTCATTTCAAAGAAACCCCCAATTTTCCCCCAAAATTTTCGAACGATTCCAAATCGATTTCCGAATTTCAAACCCTAGCTAATTTTTGTTGTGTTTTCCGAAAGAGATTGCAGAACGGCGTTTGATGATGGTGGCAGAAGCCGATTTTATATGTCAACCGAGTATTTCCATGTTGGATGTAAAGTATCACCTTTGCGTCGCGCAAGAACATAGCGTCAAGGTTGAGGTTTCACCAAAATCTCCTACTCCTTCTCTCCCAATCTTTGGCCATGTAACGGTTTGTTCTTATTCTATTTTCCTTTATTATTCATTTCCCTATTTTTCAATTGAAATTTTGTTTGGATAAAGAATTGGTTTTTCATTTAGCCTTTTAGGTTATTAATTGAAGCTTAGCATGCTTTTTGGGTGATTAATTATCTGTCAATTTATTGGATTTAGCTGTATATTTGCCCCTTTTCAATTCTGAATTACGCTTGATGATTTTTGTTTGTTTGATAATTATGGGGATCTGTAATACTCATTTGATGCTTGCTGGGATGGTTGAATCTTAATTTTGGAACTAGAATTTGGAATGGGTGTTTTTTTTAGTTTTACCTGTTTCTATTCATTTATTGCGTTTAATCTCAGTTGAAATAGCTTGATGCAGTTTTAGCAGATTCATTATTCCAACTTTAGTGAAGTTATTATACAAACTTTTTTCTTAGTTGATTGTTTAAATGTTGTGCTGATTTCATGGTTATGTGTATTAGGCTGTGAGTTGCTCTGAGATTATGAAAGATTCCATGTTGGAGACCCCTGCAAAGATGTTTATCCCGAATGTGCGTTCTGGCAGCTATGCTGATATTGGACCACGGGGATCCATGGATGATGAACACATTCAGATAGATGATCTAGCTTGCCACCTTGGGTTTGTGTTCAAGTGTCCAATACCAAGTGCATTTTATGCAGTTTTTGATGGGCATGGAGGGCCTGAGGCCGCTGCATTTGTTAAGAGGAATGCTATGAGATTATTTTTTGAAGATGCTGATATGCTACAATCGTATGATACTGATGCTTTTTTTCTAGAGAAGTTGGAGGTTTCTCATCGGAGAGCTTTTATACGGGCTGATCTTGCCTTGGCTGATGAACAGAGTGTTAGTAGTTCGTGTGGGACTACAGCACTGACTGCCCTTGTACTTGGAAGGCATTTGCTTGTTGCGAATGCTGGTGACTGTAGAGCAGTACTTTGCAAGAGAGGTGCAGCTGTTGAGATGTCTCAAGATCACAGACCGAGTTATTTACCTGAACGAAGGAGAGTGGAGGAGTTAGGCGGATTCATTGATGACGGATATCTCAATGGTTATCTCTCGGTAACTCGTGCCCTTGGGGATTGGGACTTAAAGTTTCCACTTGGTGCTGCATCTCCTCTAATTGCTGAACCTGATGTTCAACTGGTTACATTGACAGAAGAGGACGAGTTCTTGATCATTGCGTGTGATGGGATTTGGGATGTAATATCTAGCCAAGTTGCAGTTAGTCTTGTTCGCCGCGGATTAAGAAGGCACAATGACCCACAGCAAAGTGCCAGAGATCTAGTTAAGGAAGCATTGCGCCTAAATACATCAGATAATCTCACTGTGGTTGTTATATGTCTGTCCCCAGTTGAAAGCTTTTCTGAATCATGTCCCCCACAAAGGCGAAGATTCAAAGCTTGCAGTATTTCTGAAGAGTCTCGAAATAGATTGAAGAGCTTAATAGAGGGAAATTGACTGTAAATGTAATTCTTGTGATTCACCAAATGTTTCTTTGATTAAAAGATTAATCTGTTTTTTAGGATGTTTCAGAAATGTAGCAAAAGCAGCGACAACAGTTTTGTAGGGATAGAAGGGTGTACTTGGTGAGGGGTAGAGGAGGTTTAGTGTTAGACCTATTTAATTGGAGAGGTGTTAATGGGTTATTATGTTGGTACCTGTAGAGAGAGTTGTAGCTAAATTTTGGCGGAGTAGATTAAATCCCTCATCACTGTGGTTTGATTTGATTATGTAAATATAAATGATGATTTAGACTTGTTGTCATGAATTCTCTTGGTGTGCAAGCCACCACGATTTAATACTCGTATCGATTTTATCCTTTATCTGTTTCAGTGGCCTTTGTATGAGGCGGCATCATATGGTTGAGCTTGATTTTTTCTTGTTTTAACTTTAGATTCTTTGTTATTGTTTTTGGTTCTCTCAAGGCTTCATAGATATGCTTGGTTCAACTTATCTCTACAGGCCTGTGACTTGGGACGATATCATCCTTTGAAATCATATAAACCTAATCTGTTATCGTGTATAACAGATATTAGAGCTCGCGAGTGAAACAAACTCTATTTAATTAAGGATTTCCAACTATTTTGTCTTTTAGAGTAGAAAGTTACCACAAATATTGAGGCCGATCAATACTTGTCTAGGCACAAGCCTGAATTATGAGTTATAATAAATTTGTAACTTCATCATTATGAGTTATAATAAATTTGTAACTCATGTTTATAAATTAATAAATTAATATTTGAAAATATAAATTTCTTTTATATGTGTATGCGACTGTTTTGTTTTAAATTCTGTCTTTAAAACCAAAATGTTCTTTTAGAAACCAAACATAATGCTATAGTCATCAATTAAATAATATCATGCAGTAGAAATTATCTGTTTCAAAATAAACTCAAGTGGGTGTTACTTGGTGAGAGATTATATTTCTTAAGGAAATAGCTTCTCTCCCATCTTAAGTCTTCCATCTTAAGTGGTAGAAAAATATCTTATGAAATGTCTCTATGAATTTAGAAGAGTATTTTTGGACACATTTTTTCACATCAAAACACATCATAATTGAGTATTTTCTCATATTTTTCATAAAATTTAAGCTGGAGACGCATCTCCGATTTCACCATATACGCAATCCATACGTTCTTAACGATACAAATTATTTTGAGATAAATAATTCGAAGATGCATTCTCGTATTCATCTTAGACAAAATAGGAAGATGCATTTGCGCATTCACCAGGATTAAAATTTTTTGAATTTGTTTTAAATATACATCGATGTAATTATGTAATTGACGACATTATAGCTATACTATCATATTAAAATTTATATAAATTAAACCATACACTTATCAAATAATATGAAAATTGCCATATATAAGTGAATAAATTATGAATCCATAATGAATTAAATATAAATTACAAACGATAATAGTGATCCTAATACAAATACTATAAACTTCTGCGTATGTTGGATCCAACCCCCTGTTTCTACAGTGTCTCTTGTATTGCAGTTTCGTTTGTGCCTCATCAAGGATGACATCTACAATGTCCCTTGCCTTAGAGCCTTCCAAAAAGACTCCCTTGTCTATACTCATTTGTGCAATATCCATGATATGTCGACATCTAGGCAACACATCAACAACATGATCTTCCATAGTCTGCTTCTCCTTTAGTATCTCTTGATGAGCTGACCTAGGTGGATCACCCAGAACATCCGATGTCATATAAGGATGTGACATCCTAAAATACCACTAGATGTAGTTGTATGTGTCACTCAAGTTGTTAGGAGTTAGGGTACCACGTGCCTCATCCGGTACTAAATAATTAAGATAATCATCATACATGACATCCACATCTCTGCGTGCCATAAAGGGAGAATCATACTCGAAAGGGTCTCCGGGAACAAACTGCATGTAGCTGAACTGCGGCATGATGCACTCAGGAAGATGTTGATACATCATACGTGACCGACAAACCAACCATCAAGAGTAGAAGACTATGTCGTCCAAGGGACGAGTTTGATGGTGATTGGTGCATGTAGCATATCCTTACTATAGGTCAGAACATATGACCAGCCGTATATGCGTGGGAAGTGCTAGAGGATCAAAGTCTAAAAAAGGTGCATATGAATCATTAGTAATGGTGTAGCATAAGTGTTATGAAAATAATACACAAATAATAAAGGATGCAAATATATTACCATCAACAGTGTGCAAATAATTATATATATTTTGTCTTTCACATACAACCTTCAATTTATTTGTAGTACAAGTATACCAAACAAGCGGTTTCCAATTGTACTCATTAATCCGCTCCAAGTTAGCGAAGTATCTCAGATAACCCACATCCACATAAGTGACACTTTTGTCCAAAAAATGGACGTGTCAACCAAATACAACATGTATGATCTCAATTCGTATGCTATATGATGCATAACCTACTCATCATCACCAACGATCTGCTCTACCGCATGTAACTACTGTTTATACATTCTCTCCTAGAATAGAAACCTAACATGACACCCTCATGCGGCTTCTATCTCCTGCATGACATCTTCTGGGTCAGCTCCCAGATAGGTTACCATCTTCTCCATTGGCTCATCTTTAATGATCCTATTGTGGTATAACAGTTCCCCTTAATCGAAAGATGTAGCTGACATGAGACATCGTCCAACGTGATAGACATCCCACCACGTGGAGGATGAAAAAATAACGTCTCAGAGTGTCAATTCTCTACAAAGGCGAACATCATACCATGATTAATTATAATATATTTGTTCATGCATAAGTCTCGCAAGTCAGATAGTTGCATCATGTAACACCCTTCTAAATACCCCAAATATTTATTTTTAACAACAACAAATAAATCATACATATCAGAGTAAATACTGCAACTCAAGGGTGTCACATAACAACTTCTTCATAAAATTCACCATAAAGGCAGTCATGCTCAATTTTATTCAACATAAAAACTTCTTTAACAATACGCAGCGGATAAAATATTTCAACATCTGTAATTCATCAAAATTAACATTTATTCAACAATTCAAACATCCCGTCCCGATGTTACATCTATCAGAGCATGACCCTCTAACCACACTAGACTTCAAGCACTAGCTTCTATTCGACTCACTGCTCGTTACCTGAAAAATATTGTAAGGGTGAGTTCCTCAATCGATATAACAAATATTATAAATTATCATGTTATGTTAAGTAATTCTACACATTAATCACCCTAATTATATCATGCATTAGGCAACGGCACAGTCAACTCAATTATCATATTCAAACACAACGTAAAGGCAACTCAATAACAACATCAAATGCAACTCGATGCGACTCGACTCTTCATGCATGTGGTACCATTTGGAGTAAAACTCCCAACTTAAAAATCATTGCCAGTTTAGTGGGCATCAAGGCATAAGCCTTCAACTTTCAACTTAAAAATTTGCCAATCCAGGCCAACGTGGTGTGAGCAAAAGCCCCATAATTTTTGCCAATCCAGGCCAACGTGGTGTGAGCAAAAGCCCCGACTTAATGCATATGAATGTATATGGCATGTACGACTTGCAACTTCAACAACATAATAACAACAGCAACACAACAGTTTTTTCGACAAAACAACTTAAAATCAACGTTGGCTCATCAGCCTACAACTTAGTATTTTCAACGAAACAACTTATATTCAACTTTGGCTCATCAGCCTACAACTTAATATTTTCAACAAACAACTTAAAATCAGCTTTTCAACATATTTGCCTCAATATTTCACAACATAAACTCAATAATTTCGTGCATCACAATTTACTCTGATAGGCTAGCTACCAATTGCATGTACAACATAATAATCAACTATTTTTCTTCACTGTAACAGTGTTAACCGGTTAACGCTATAGGTTAACCGGTTAACGCAGGAAAAATTACACTTCCAGGCAAAACGCAACAGTGTTAACCGGTTAACGCTATAGGTTAACCGGTTAACGCAGGCAAAACTCAACATTTTCACTAAATATAACAGTGTTAACCGGTTAACACCCTGGGTTAACCGGTTAACGCAGGCGAAACAGCAGTTCCTGCGCTAACACAAGGCAGAATGCAGAGTTTCCGCATTTTCCGCCGTTGGAGGACTTCCGGACCTCCGATTCCAAATCCGTAAAAAGCGATACGTTCAGAATCTCACAACTCACACAGCTACCGATCTAATTTCAGCTTAAATTCAACTTATTCATCATAATATTTCAGCATCCATAATCTCAATTCGGTCAAATTAACAGCTTATCACTACCCATTGCATGTTAATCGATAATACCCGTTAAACGACGATAAACCCCCCTTACCTGATATAATCCGGCAAATCTCTAAGCTTTAGCTTCTCCGTTCCTCAACCGTGCTTTTCGGCTCTTTGCCCTTCTTCCTCTTCTCTGCAGCTTCTCTGTTTCTCACGTGAAACCTTTTCCAAAAATGAAACCCTTTCCTTATTCCAACTTATATATTTTTCCAATAATTATTATTAATAATAATAATAATCCAATAATTCAATTTTATTTAATTAAATTAATAAATATATTATCAACTTAATTAAATAATTCTTTTTCTTTATTTGGGGTGTTACAACTCTCCCCCACTAAAAGAGTTTTCGTCCTCGAAAACATACCTCAAGCAAATAACTCTGGATAAGACTCCCTCATCTGACTTTCCAGTTCCCAAGTCACATTGCCACCTGCTGGTCCTCCCCAAGCTACCTTCACTAAGGCAATCTCTTTACCCCGCAACTGCTTCAACTCTCGATCCTCAATCCTCATAGGCGATGTTTCAACAGTCAGGTTATCTCTCACCTGTACATCATCTACTTGGATCACATGCGACGGATCATGAATATACCTCCTCAACTGAGACACATGAAAAACCTCATGCAAATTCGCAAGTGACGGCGGTAAAGCGATACGATAGGCTACTTCTCCTATCCTCTCCAAAATCTGATAAGGACCAATAAATCGAGGAGTCAACTTCTTTGACTTCAAAGCTCGACCAACCCCAGTTATCGGAGTAACACGAAGAAACACGTGATCTCCCTCTTGAAACTCAAGTGATTTCCTCCTCTTATCATGATAACTCTTCTGACGACTCTGAGCAATTCTCATCTTCTCCTGAATCATCTTAACCTTTTCCGTAGTTTGTTGAACAATCTCCGGTCCAACCACAACACTCTCACCGGACTCATACCAACATAACGGTGTCCGACATCTCCTACCATACAAAGCTTCAAACGGCGCCATACCAATGCTCGAATGAAAACTATTGTTGTAGGTAAACTCAATCAAAGGTAAGTAACAATCCCAACTACCTCCCTTTTCCAAAACACAAGCTCTCAAAAGATCCTCTAGTGACTGAATCGTCCTCTCAGTCTGACCATCAGTCTGCGGATGATATGCAGAACTCAATCTCAGCTTAGTTCCCAAAGCCTTCTGCAAACCTTCCCAGAACTTCGATGTAAATCTAGGATCTCTGTCCGAAACAATACTCGACGGAATACCATGCAGACTTACAATCTTCTCAATATACAACTCAGCTAATTTCTCTAACGGATAATCCATTCTGATCGGAATAAAATGAGCCGATTTCGTCAATCTGTCAACAATCACCCAAATGGCTTCAAAATTCTTACTTGTCCTCGGTAACCCAGAAACAAAATCCATACTGATACTATCCCACTTCCACTCTGGAATAGCCAACGGTTGCATTAGCCCAGACGGCTTCTGATGCTCAATCTTTGACTTCTGACAAGTCAAACAAGAATGAACAAAACTCGCAATTTCTCTTTTCATTCCCGGCCACCAAAATAACTTCTTCAAATCATGATACATCTTCGTAGCTCCAGGATGAATACTCAGACCACTACGATGTCCTTCCTCAAGAATACTCTTCTTAAGCTCGGTAACATCCGGAATACACACCCGACTACCAAACTTCAAAATACCATTCTCATCAACTCTGAATTCGCCACCTTGACCTTGATTCACTAGAGTCAACTTATCAACCAAAAGCATATCAGATTTCTGACCCTCTCTGATCTCATCCAGAATACCACTTGTCAACTTCAACATTCCCAATTTAACACTATTGTGAGTACTCTCACACACCAAACTCAAGTCTCTAAACTGTTCAATTAAATCCAATTCCTTAACCATTAACATAGACATATGTAATGATTTCCGACTCAATGCATCAGCCACTACGTTTGCTTTACCCGGATGGTAATTCAAACCAAAATCATAATCCTTCAGAAATTCTAACCATCTCCTCTGTCTCATATTCAGCTCTTTCTGATCAAACAAATACTTCAAACTCTTATGGTCACTGAAAACCTCAAATCTTGACCCGTACAAATAATGCCTCCACAACTTCAGAACAAACACTACAGCCGCCAACTCTAAATCGTGCGTCGGATAGTTCCTCTCATGAACCCTCAGCTGTCTTGAAGCATAAGCTATAACCTGCTTATTCTGCATCAACACGCCACCCAAACCCAACAATGAAGCATCACAGTAAACTTCAAATGGTTCCGATGAACTCGGTAATATCAGAATAGGAACACTAGTTAACCTTCTCTTTAACTCTTGGAACCCTTCTTCACATTTTGAGTCCCAAACAAATGCTTGCCCCTTTCTAGTCAACATCGTCAACGGTAACGCCAACTTAGAAAACCCTTCAATGAACTTCCTATAATAACCAGCCAAACCAAGGAAACTTCGAATCTCAGCAACAGACTTCGGAGCTTCCCACTTAGATACCGCTTCTATCTTAGAAGGATCAACAGCAACACCACCTCTTGAAATCACATGACCAAGAAAACTAACCTTTTCTAACCAAAATTCACACTTGGACAGTTTAGCAAATAACTTCTTTTCTCGGAGGACTTCTAAAACCACTCTCAAATGCTCAGCATGCTCTTCTTCAGATTTCGAATACACCAAAATATCATCAATAAACACCACAACAAACTTGTCTAGGTACGGATGGAAAATCCTATTCATATACTCCATAAATACTCCAGGTGCATTAGTCACACCAAAAGGCATTACAGAATACTCATAATGTCCATACCTTGTTCTGAAAGCAGTCTTCTGAATATCCTCGGTTTTCACACGGATCTGATGATACCCAGATCTCAAATCTATCTTGCTGAACACCCTCGCACCAACCAATTGATCCATCAAATCATCAATCCTCGGCAAAGGATACCGATTCTTGATCGTCACTTTATTCAGTTGTCTGTAATCCACACACAACCTCATAGTACCTTCTTTCTTCTTAACCAACAGCACTGGCGCACCCCACGGTGACACACTCGGACGAATAAATTTCTTATCCAACAGATCTTCCAACTGACTCTTCAATTCAGTTAACTCAACAGCAGACATACGGTACGGAGCCATCGATATCGGTCTAGTGCCAGGTACCAAATCAATCGAGAACTCCACTTCGCGTTCTGGTGGTAATTTGTTCACCTCTTCAGGAAACACATCAGGAAAATCACACACCACAGCTAGGTCGCAAATCATCAGTTTATCTTTAGCCTCCAAAGTCGCTAACAGCATAAACAACTCTGCTCCCTCAGCTACTGCCTCATCCACTTGCCTTGCTGATAGGAACAAACTCTTTCCTTCTTCAATCTCAGGAAAGATCACCGTTTTATCAAAACAATTGATAGAAACTCGATTGAACACCAACCAGTTCATACCCAGAATAACATCAATCTGCACTAGTGGAAGACACACTAGGTCCATCCCAAAGTCTCTACCAAAAATACTCAAAGGACAATTTAAACAAACCGAAGTAGTAGTCACTGAACCCTTCGCAGGAGTATCAATTACCATACCACCAAACAGCTCAGATATCTCTAACTTAAGTTTCACAGCATAATCCAAAGATATAAAGGAATGAGTAGCACCTGTGTCAATAATAGCTACAAGAGGAAAGCCATTAATATAACACGTACCTCGGATCAAACGATCATCAGCAGAAGTCTCAGAACCCGATAAAGCAAAGACCTTGCCTCCAGACTGATTCCCTTTCTTCGGCTTCTGACACTGACTTCCAATATGCCCTTCTTCTCCGCAATTAAAACAAATCACTTCCTTGTGCTTGCAATCAGCTATTGCATGACCAATCTTACCACAGCGAAAACACCTCTTTACTTCAGCAGTGCATACATTACTCTTATGACCAGCTTGACCACACTTGAAGCAAACTATACCAGTAGGAGCGCCTCCCCCACTAGCTCTCTGAGCCGGAGCAGCTCTTTGCTTCCCCTTTCCAGCTGGAACATCATACGGCTTGCCACGGTTTTGATGTTGCTTGCCTCTGCGATCACTGACAATCTTGTAATGAGCATTATTGTCCTCTTCAAATATCCTGCAGCTATCAACCAATTCAGTGAAAATGCGTATCTTCTGATACCCAACAGCCTTCTTAATTTCAGAGCGCAATCCATTTTCAAACTTGATGCACTTCGAAAATTCAGCACCACCACCAGTGTAATGAGGATAAAATTTGGACAGCTCCACAAATTTCGCAGCATAATCGGTGACAGACATGTTTCCTTGCTTCAGCTCAAGGAACTCAATTTCCTTCTTACCACGGACATCTTCCGGATAATACTTCCTCAGAAATTCCCTACGGAATACATCCCAAGTAATGTCTTCACCTGCTACGGTCAACCTCTCGTGAGTCTCTAGCCACCAGTCATCAGCTTCGACTGCTAGCATGTGAGTACCATACCGAACCTTCTGAGCTGGAGTGCAATCCATAACACGGAAAATTCTCTCCATCTCTTTCAACCATCCCAAGGCTGCATCTGGATCATGCTTCCCTTTAAACACCGGCGGATTCTCTCTCTGAAAAGTCGCCAAGCTACGTGATCCAGCATCTCCACCAGCATTTGGCAAGTTCTGCACAGCTTGTGCCATTGCTTGCATTGCGGCAGCCATTGCAGCGTCATTCCTTCCAGCCATTTCAACTTATCAATACAACACAACTTAAAAGTTAGACTAGTAACAATTACACAATTGTTAGACAAAACGACACGACAACTGGCCGGACGGACCAACCTGCTCTGATACCACTAATGTAACACCCTTCTAAATACCCCAAATATTTATTTTTAACAACAACAAATAAATCATACATATCAGAGTAAATACTGCAACTCAAGGGTGTCACATAACAACTTCTTCATAAAATTCACCATAAAGGCAGTCATGCTCAATTTTATTCAACATAAAAACTTCTTTAACAATACGCAGCGGATAAAATATTTCAACATCTGTAATTCATCAAAATTAACATTTATTCAACAATTCAAACATCCCGTCCCGATGTTACATCTATCAGAGCATGACCCTCTAACCACACTAGACTTCAAGCACTAGCTTCTATTCGACTCACTGCTCGTTACCTGAAAAATATTGTAAGGGTGAGTTCCTCAATCGATATAACAAATATTATAAATTATCATGTTATGTTAAGTAATTCTACACATTAATCACCCTAATTATATCATGCATTAGGCAACGGCACAGTCAACTCAATTATCATATTCAAACACAACGTAAAGGCAACTCAATAACAACATCAAATGCAACTCGATGCGACTCGACTCTTCATGCATGTGGTACCATTTGGAGTAAAACTCCCAACTTAAAAATCATTGCCAGTTTAGTGGGCATCAAGGCATAAGCCTTCAACTTTCAACTTAAAAATTTGCCAATCCAGGCCAACGTGGTGTGAGCAAAAGCCCCATAATTTTTGCCAATCCAGGCCAACGTGGTGTGAGCAAAAGCCCCGACTTAATGCATATGAATGTATATGGCATGTACGACTTGCAACTTCAACAACATAATAACAACAGCAACACAACAGTTTTTTCGACAAAACAACTTAAAATCAACGTTGGCTCATCAGCCTACAACTTAGTATTTTCAACGAAACAACTTATATTCAACTTTGGCTCATCAGCCTACAACTTAATATTTTCAACAAACAACTTAAAATCAGCTTTTCAACATATTTGCCTCAATATTTCACAACATAAACTCAATAATTTCGTGCATCACAATTTACTCTGATAGGCTAGCTACCAATTGCATGTACAACATAATAATCAACTATTTTTCTTCACTGTAACAGTGTTAACCGGTTAACGCTATAGGTTAACCGGTTAACGCAGGAAAAATTACACTTCCAGGCAAAACGCAACAGTGTTAACCGGTTAACGCTATAGGTTAACCGGTTAACGCAGGCAAAACTCAACATTTTCACTAAATATAACAGTGTTAACCGGTTAACACCCTGGGTTAACCGGTTAACGCAGGCGAAACAGCAGTTCCTGCGCTAACACAAGGCAGAATGCAGAGTTTCCGCATTTTCCGCCGTTGGAGGACTTCCGGACCTCCGATTCCAAATCCGTAAAAAGCGATACGTTCAGAATCTCACAACTCACACAGCTACCGATCTAATTTCAGCTTAAATTCAACTTATTCATCATAATATTTCAGCATCCATAATCTCAATTCGGTCAAATTAACAGCTTATCACTACCCATTACATGTTAATCGATAATACCCGTTAAACGACGATAAACCCCCCTTACCTGATATAATCCGGCAAATCTCTAAGCTTTAGCTTCTCCGTTCCTCAACCGTGCTTTTCGGCTCTTTGCCCTTCTTCCTCTTCTCTGCAGCTTCTCTGTTTCTCACGTGAAACCTTTTCCAAAAATGAAACCCTTTCCTTATTCCAACTTATATATTTTTCCAATAATTATTATTATTAATAATAATAATCCAATAATTCAATTTTATTTAATTAAATTAATAAATATATTATCAACTTAATTAAATAATTCTTTTTCTTTATTTGGGGTGTTACACATCACATCCTGAAACCACTACTCATCAGGCTGCAGTAGATCCGCGATCTTCTGGCCATAGTTGATGCATTTTAAAACTTCACGGTGCTGCAAAAATATAAATCATTGTCAAAGAATTTAAATATTATAACAAATATCTTTCAAAAAATGTATATAATTGAATTTTGCCTCTCTGTCCCACACATTCCTGGAAGCATGATCCGTATATAGAGGCAACACCGATAAGTTGGACAAGCCTCCTTCAAACCTCTAGGGTGCTTGCGGTGCCTCAACATGTACCAGTGGGGTTTTTAGAGCACCAGGAGATGACACCTCTGCATCAACTGAACTAGAATTGACTGGTGTCTATGATGATCAAGCTCTTTCCCTCTGAACCGATGCATGTTGTGCAACTCTTCTGTGCCTTAATCTATCTTGATTATCAACCATAATGCCTATAATTAAATTACACAAATATTATACAAATGAAACACAATGAAATAAAGTCAAACAATGCAGACAAATAAAATATCAAAATGCATTAATTTTGGAAATCAAAATATTGAGAAAATTCGGAGATCCATTTCCGTAATATTATGCAATTCAGAGAAGGGCAAAAATGGTAGAAATATAGTCAAATCCAACATCCAAAAAGACGCATTGATAAATTAAACTACCTTTCAAACACATTATTCATTTAAATAACGTATCAAAACTACATATTACATAACCTAAAGTTGAATTTCTACAAATGTATATATAAATAAAAAAATATAGAGAAATAATTTTTTTATCAAATGAGAGTTTGATGTTGAGCTCTTGGATGAATTGAATGTTGATGGTAGAATCTTGTACGTGAGTTGAATGAGTTTGAGAGTTTGTGAGTTGAGAGAGTTGAGATGTTTTGAGAGTTTGAAGAGTTTGTAACTTGAGAGAGTAAAAAAGAAATGAGGAAGAAAAGGGTATGGTGTGTATTTCATTAAAACAAAGTTCGAAAATGCATCTTCGTAAGATATACAGAGAATATATTTTTGTAGTATTTTTTGACATATATTAATAGTATAGTTCAAAAATAAATATAAATGAGATGTACTCGAAGATATATTTCTGAATTCTAAGAATAATTTTTTATTTTTCACCAAAGGGAAGGAGGAATATTTAGGTAGAAAAAACAATCTCCATTTCTCAATTATAAATCTCAAAACCCAATTTAGCAAATATTTGAACTATAGCTTGCAAAAGAGATGTGAATATGTTCATATCCCTTCCTATTAAATTAGTTTTTGGTCCAAAAAACACAGCCACATGCAAGTAGAGAATAAAATAAAATAAAATAAAACATTATCATAACAAAAACATGAACGGTCCAAGTTGAAATGACAAAGTAAAGGTTGAATTTGTGAGGAGGAATGGAAAAAAACCAGAAAAGATTAAAATACTAATAATGGAGGCCACAAAGACATCATCCAAGGGCTGATAAGTGATAACGGAATCAATCACATAAAATCAGACACTTAAATAATTATTATCATTATTTATTATTTATATATATTTATAAATATTAAAGAAAAGTAGCTTCAGTTTCGGTTTTGTGTGTTAGGTCTGAGAAAAAGAAAAAGTTAGCGTTAAGTGATCGAATCGAAAAAATGGCTATGGCGAACTTGGCTCGTCGGAAGGGTTACTCTCTTCTCTCATCGGAGACTCTCCGATACTCTTTTTCTCTCAGGTCAAGAGCTTTCGCCTCCGGATCTGATGAAAACGACGTCGTAATCATCGGTGGTGGTCCCGGCGGTTACGTCGCCGCCATTAAAGCCGCTCAGCTTGGTTTCAAAACTACTTGCATCGAGAAGCGTGGCGCCCTCGGTGGTACTTGTCTCAACGTTGGATGCATCCCTTCCAAGGTCGCTCCATTTTTCTTTTCTTATTAGTTCTTTTTTCCGATTTCGATTTCAATTTTCTAATAGTTCGTTTTGATTCTATGTTATATCTAGTTATTAGCTGTGTATTATATTTGTGGATTGCTTATTGATTATGGTTGGAAATTGCTTTTTTGTTGTTTTCGATTTTCGGAATTTTGAAGTAAGGTTATTCTGATGAGGTGCTCTTATAGGTTTTTCCTTTTTGATCTTTGTGCCTTTTGGTGTTTTCATTAGCATTGTTATATGTTAGTAGAATTGAGTGCAATGCAAGTATATGCTGTTATTTATTTGGTGGTTCTATGCACTTGTGTGAATGTGTTGATTTCATTTTCCACATCAAAATTAAAGTCTAAGCTGGATTATTGGTTGGAGGAGAGAATTATGTCTGGCTTGCCTATGTCTGCTAATTTTTGTACACTGGGTTGCATTTTCTTCTAAACATTCCATTGAGTCACTTGGTATTGGGATCCTGAAGACTCTTTTTTTAACCTTTACTATGGTTAAAAACTTGTATTAACCTATAGTGTCGTGTATTTTTGAATTGATGTGCTTCCGTCTGTTAAACTAATGGACAAAGGTTTTGGTTAATGTGGTTGCTGTGTTCGCATTTATTATATATAGTTTGAAGAGGCTTCTTGATATCATGTGTATTCTCTTTTAGCCCTTTTACTCACTCATTTGTGGTACCTTCATGTTTCAGGCACTTTTGCATTCTTCGCATATGTACCATGAGGCTAAACATTCATTTGCCAACCATGGTGTTAAAGTTTCAAATGTGGAGATTGACTTGGCTGCCATGATGGGACAAAAAGATAAAGCTGTTTCTAATCTTACCCGGGGTATTGAAGGCCTATTTAAGAAGAATAAGGTAACCTATGTTAAAGGATATGGAAAATTTGTTTCGCCGTCTGAAATCTCTGTAGACACCATTGAAGGTGAAAATACTGTGGTTAAGGGAAAGCATATCATTATTGCTACTGGTTCAGATGTCAAATCTCTCCCCGGTGTCACTATTGATGAAAAGAAAATTGTATCATCGACTGGGGCTCTCGCATTGTCTGAAATCCCTAAGAAGCTTGTAGTTATTGGGGCAGGTTACATTGGGCTGGAAATGGGCTCAGTGTGGGGCCGAATTGGGTCTGAGGTAACTGTTGTTGAGTTTGCATCAGAGATTGTTCCAACCATGGACGCAGAAATCCGGAAGCAGTTTCAGCGTTCTCTTGAAAAGCAAGGCATGAAATTCAAACTGAAGACCAAGGTGGTTGGAGTTGATACTTCTGGGGATGGTGTGAAGCTAACTGTTGAACCATCCGCTGGCGGTGAACAGACCATAATTGAAGCAGATGTTGTCCTTGTTTCGGCTGGTAGAACTCCATTCACTTCTGGACTTAATTTGGATAAGATAGGAGTTGAGACTGACAAGTTAGGACGGATTTTGGTAAATGAAAGATTTTCAACAAATGTCTCTGGTGTCTATGCAATCGGAGATGTGATTCCAGGTCCAATGTTGGCACACAAGGCAGAAGAAGATGGAGTTGCTTGTGTCGAGTACTTAGCCGGTAAGGTTGGCCATGTGGACTATGACAAAGTACCAGGTGTTGTCTATACAAACCCTGAAGTTGCATCTGTAGGGAAGACAGAGGAGCAGGTTAAGGAAACTGGAGTTGAATACCGTGTTGGAAAGTTCCCTTTCATGGCTAATAGCAGGGCAAAGGCAATTGATAACGCTGAAGGACTAGTCAAGATAATTGCTGAAAAGGAGACAGACAAAATATTGGGAGTACATATTATGGCACCTAATGCAGGAGAACTCATTCATGAAGCAGCCATAGCATTGCAGTATGATGCATCAAGTGAGGACATAGCACGTGTGTGCCATGCACATCCAACAATGAGCGAAGCTATTAAAGAAGCTGCAATGGCAACATATGACAAGCCCATTCACATTTGAAGAGCTGGTTGCTTCTTTCTTCTCTTGTTTTCATTTTTGTCCAAGGATTTACCTTGACTTGGAGAAGATACTTTGTGTGTTAAACTTAGATTCAGGTTTTCCTTATACAAATTAGCTCTTTATTTACATCTATGCGTATGCATAATAAGAGGAATGGTTGTGTTGTTTTTAATGGTTGCTGAATAATATTTTTCTTTCCTTCTCTCAGGAGCAATCTTGTAATCTTGTAATTTTGACTGTTGGGTGAAAACAATTCAATCCCAAGCTTCTGACCAACATGTTGAGTGATCCCTATAATTTATTTTATCTACCCACTTCACTCTTCACTTTGATCAAAAGTGTTCCTACTTTGAACACAAGGGGTCATGCTATATGTGCAGTTGTACACTGCCAAGGAAATATTAGCAAACATCAGTTTTTTATTGCCTATGCTTAAAACTGGAGGGATTAAGTGTGAAAGTCTAATAAGTTAAATTTTTATTTTACCAATTTCTGATGGTAGTGAAACAAGTAAGACAAAAGGAACACTAGCTTAAAACAGTATTAGTATCTGGAGTAAGGACTTAGCTATTCTTTGTTTGTTTACTGTAAAAAGTGGATATGGTTCTGTTCATACACAAGCATTCATTTCAATCTACCACATGCAGTCAAAGCGGAAAAAATGTTATCACGAAATAGGCCAGGGTTTCCCACTAACAAATTGGTGGAAAAAATGGAAATTATAGTATACACTCGTATGTATGTGGTTGAAGTTTCATTTTCAAGGCAAATTTTAAAAATTTGAGTTTGAAATGGGAGAAGGGGACGACTCCTTTAGGTATTCTAGAGGATCCTAATGTAGGGATGTTGGAAGGTTAATTTTTATAACCAATCCATAATTATATAGAGATGTTTATCGAACGTTAATCTCCATAATCAATCTATGTTCATGGGGATTAATTTTCATAACCAATCTATAATTATAAATAATTAATATATTATAATTGATTATTAAAATAAATTGTTAAAATTGGATTTTATTTTTATAAAATGATTATAAATTGATGAATCTTTTATCTAAATAATCCAGTTTTAAACTAATCTATTTTTTCAATATTTCCTAAATTAATGACGTCAATTTAATTAATTTTAATTAAGAGGAAGGTCTGTGTTGATTTTTTTTAATTTGTGAAAAGATGTGTTAGTTTATGTATGTCTTTGAAAAACTGAGTTATTTGGATAAAAATTTATGTATCGGTTATATTTATAACCAATTTTATAATTAGTTTTAATTTGATTTTTTTTTTAATTTTGCACGAATTTTTTATTAAAAAAAGCTATTTTTTTTAAGGAAAAGTATTTATTTTCAAAAGTAAAAAGTTGTATTTTTTTTTTATTTTCAGAATTTACTTTTTCAAACTTTTTTTTGAAAGAAAAACAAATTTTTATTTTATTTTTCTGTTTATTTAATTATTGAAAAAATATATTTTTAATTTTTTTAATTTTTTAATTTTCAAAAAAAAAGTTTTTTTAATTTTTTTAAAATTAAATAAATTTGGTTTTTATTTTAGATATGAGTTAAAACTATATTAATAACATATTCAAAATATAAATTTATTTAAAATTATACTAATAATTAAATAATTTTTAATAATTAAATTTAAATATGAATATAAATAATTTAAATAATCAATTAATTTCAAGACTCCTAATCCTATACAACTTTATCATGAAAACTAACTAGTAAATGATGATGGAAGCCTATTACTTGTTATGGTACTAAGAAGGATATAAGGAGATTTTGTGCGTCACTTTTTCGTTTAAATCTGACATCCAATGTTTTTACCTTAATATTTCTGTAAATTTTTGCATTTTCAAAAATTATAGCATATTTTTTAGATATTTTGAAAATTTTCTGAACTATTACCAAAATTTTGAGGTATTTCATAAGTTTATACTGTTTTTTTTAGAGTTCTATAAATTTTTATTAGATTTTTGAAAAAATTATATAAAAATATTTTACACATGTTTTTCAAAAAAATAGATGTTAAATCATAATTTTTTTCTCCAAAAAACTATGATTTTAGACTGGATATTAAAAAAAAGTGTAAAATCATATTTTTTATATTAGAATTTTCAAAATGTCGGGACGATATCATCAATTTTTTAAAAAATTGTGATTTTTTATCGACTTGTCAAATATATCGGAAAAGTACAAAATCAGAGTTATTAATTCCGAATAGTAGAGTGGAACGACCGACTCTAAAAATCGGATAACGGGTAGCAGGATAACTTTTTAGACTAATTATATGAATAATTTATAATGTAATAAACAAATAACACAACACCCATAAAAGTTTTATAAAATCAAATGTCAAATAACAATGCTTAATCAAGATTCAAAATATTATATGAAAACTCTTAATCAAATCCAAAACATCACATCTTAAAATTCAAACTTAATACTATTATATGAAAATTCAAACAAACATAAAAATCATAGATCATCATCAAAGAGCTATTCTTCTTAAAAATATTCTTCCAATTCTTCATCATTTTCCACTTCTTCATCTTCTTCAACATCTTTTACCACCACTTGTTGTGCTATTGTTGCCCTAGATGTACTTGCAACTTCAATTTGCTTTGACCTCTTTGTGTAGATTACAAGCTCATTAACCCCACTTGCATCCACAACTTGAGATCAAGTTAAATCATCATTTTTACGAACCAAGTCTTCTTATACATGTTCACCATCTTCTCCTATATCTCCCATCTCTTCCACCAACCATTCAGTGTGATAATTAATCTCACTGAAAATCATATGATCAATTTTGTCATGAATTTCAAATCTTTCAATTAAAACTTGGTTATACCGGATGAAAATAAAGTCTTGCATCCTTTGATGCTCCAACTTATTTTTCTTCTTAGAATGAATCTAACATACAATAATTTGAAGTATTAGTTTAATAATATATAAATGTAAGATACTTTAATATCCTAGTAAAAATTAATACTTACATGCTCAAAACATGCTCAAGTTATCTCACATCCGGATGCACTATAAGTCAAATTCAATCATTTAACTGCCAATAATTACAAATCTAGAGTTTTAGCACCATAAGGCTTACACCACTTAGCTGCAAGTAAAACACTATATACATTAGGATATACGCAAAGTGTTTCTTGCGACCAATAATAGTAAAAAATGATCTTCCACCTTACTTGGAGCTAATGTTGACCTTTGTCTAATTATCACACATATACCAAAGTGACCTATATCACCTTTCACCAATATAGGATCATTCTCAATTTCTGGTTTATTATAAAAATATCCATGATTCAGATAGTAACGTGCAACATGTAGCAGAAGAAGAATTTGACACTTCAATCTTTTATCAATGATTGAAAATATGTCTTTGTACTTGCTTAAATTTGAATTGAAAGATTTTTCGATTGATTCCTTACTTACCCCCATTGTGGCATATATGTAAAGCATTGTGTGTTTCTTTTCATTTTCAACCATTCTTAGCAAATATACAAGAGACATCGTGACCTTACGAGTGTAAGCAACATCATTATAAAATTATGGCATAAGGATAATACTAGTTGTCATTTTTCCTTTAGAATCCTTGGCACACTTGGAACTCACCAAATCTACACAAATGAACATCTCTCTAATATTATTTTTATGTTTTTGCAACCTTTGTAGAGTAAGGAAATGGCTAGCAAACCTTGTTACTTCATTTCTAACCAATTCAACATTGTAGGTAGTCTTTCTCATTAGATTCAAAGAAAATGCGTGGTTATAAATGTAGTCCACAACCTTAATTTCATTTTGTATAACCTTATAAACCCTTGGAATTTTTTCTATGTCTTCTAACATAAGTTTTATACAATAAGCAATACATGGAGTCTAAAACATGTTTGCCACCTTCAAAGTTAACATTTTTCCAACCATCACATAATTACTTCCATTATCACTAATCAATTGAACAACATTTTTTAATCTATTTCCTCAACAAAAGCGTCCAACAACTCAACTAGCTTATCTCGCATTGGCATAGTCAGAAGCATTGACACTTTTCAAAAATAAATGTGTCCTTAGTCTTTATCACATGCATCATTTATTTTTTATTTTTTATTTTGCCAAAACTATGACCCAACCCATATAGAGTACATCGGTTTGGATAAGATAAAATGATCATCCATAACAACATTGGATCGGTTTGGATAAAACCACAAATTTGTTGGTTGTATTGGATTGGGTAGTGATTTATCCAATTTTTTTCCTTTCTTTTCTTCCTTATATAATTTAAATTATGTGTCAAAAAATTTCTTTATAAATAGTTTAACCTATTACTGCTATTTTTTTAAACATCAGATGTATAAATGCACAATAAAATTCATCATAAATATATTTGAAAAAACTAAAGTTACATTACGGTAATTCCTAGAATTTCATAAAATACTTTCAACTTACCAGAATTAATAGCAAAATAATCAAAGCGAGACATCCTAAATAAGTCAAAATCATTACTTACAAAATAAAATATGTTCAAAAGGTTGTAATCGAAGAAGTAAAGATTAAAAATATTAAAGTCATCACTCATCAAATTACAAAAGAATAAGCATTCAATGACCCATGGATTTTGTGGGTTGGGTGTGGATTTACCTATAACCCATTTTGAATGATTTTTCACTTTTAAAAACCATGTCAACCAAATAACCCGATCCAATCCATTTATTTGGGTTGATTTTGGTGGATTTTACTGGGTTTATTGGGTTTACCCATCCCATGTACACCTTTAAACGTCATTTTTTACATATCTAATATGAACTACCGAATTTTCAAAAATATAAAAAATTACTAAACATATTGGATTTTCGATAATGTTAAATTCATTTTTTACCGGCCTACTTGAAATGAACTGTCGGATTTTAAAAATTTGATATAAACATATCGAATTTTTAAAAACTCGGTAAAAACTCATACCAAATTTTTAAAAAAGCGATAAAAATGAAAAAATTTACTTCGTATCAATAAGAAAAACTATCGAATTTTTTAAATGTACTATCAATTTTTTTGAATTTTATTACTTTTTTTAAAGTAAATTTTTCTGACCAAATGTTTTTTTAAGATGCAGTGAATAATGAGAAGGGAATTTTAGCCAATAAAAAAAATTAAAGGTGCCATATTTAAGTGAGGGGTGATAGAATAAAATCTAGGACACAAGGAACCTACCCTTAGAGGTTGAATGAAAGGCTATCATAAATGAACTCAATGGTGTGTTTTAAACACCAACCGAGTTATCACCCAAAAGAGAATAAGACCATCCCATACATGGGAGATAAAAATCCAAATATTAGACCTACATATATCCCCACTATTAAAAGAATGAAATATAATAAATTGAGAAAAAAATGTTACAAGCTAGAACTATTACAATTAATGTTAGTTTTTTCTCTAGTCTAGTGATATTACTTAATGAGAAAGATGTGAAATGAAGATTTCTAACAAACTATAGAGCCCATAGTAAAAGAGAAATTCTTTTTTCACCTTAAAGATTGCTTCCTTACCCAATTAAAAAATCAAAATTACATATGGAATTCGAAAATGCATCTTCGGACGCACCTCATTCACATTCGTCTTTGTTAAATTTGATGTGTAATGAACACCAAATTGATTTTCATTTGGGTTGTTGATATAAAAACTAATTGCAATTATCTTACAAAATAGTTTGAAATATTTCAACACAAATAAAATTATCAGTATATGAAATTGCACACAAAATGAATTCAAAAATTTTATATATATATATATATATATATATATATATATATATATATATATATATATATATATATATATATATATATATATATAGAGAGAGAGAGAGAGAGAGAGAGAGAGAGAGAGAGAGAGAGAGAGAGAGAGAGAGAGAGAGAGAGAGAGAGAGAGAGAGAGAGAGAGAGAGAGAGAGAGAGAGAGAGAGAGAGAGAGAGAGAGAGAGAGAGAGAGAGAGAGAGAGAGAGAGAGAGAGAGAGAGGAGAGAGAGAGAGAGAGAGAGAGAGAGAGAGAGAGAGAGAGAGAGAGAGAGAGAGAGAGAGAGAAATTTTATAGGCAGTTCCCAAATTATCTTCACTATGGATACGTCTGCCCCCAATTCCAAATGGAATTGAGATATTCAATTAAACTTTGCAAAAATTGTATACAAGAGAGAAATAGAAATCCAAACTCCCAAATCCTAAATTTGACGTTGATTCTATCTTCTTCTCTTCCTTTGGTCTTAAGCAAGATCAAGTGTCCCAAAACTTCCAATTGATCCTCCAGTTTCTCTACTGCTTTGACATAAACACCTTTCTTCAAAGCTTTCACTCGGTTGAATCCAAATTGCAAAACCTTGTGTCAAAAACCCCCAAATCACCCTTGATCATTGAGGGAAAAGGCTAATTGATTTTATTAATGAAATCCCCAAAGAAATCTCAACCCAATTTGATTAGACAAATCCTAAATTAGACCTTATCAAGCTTGTATCTAGATGACACCCAACAAAAATGATTGTGTAATTGTTGTGTGTATACATAGAATAGGGTTAAAGATGATGATAAATTTCTTTGTATATTGTTGATTTCAATGTTTTGAAATGGATGCGCATATATATATATATATATATATATATATATATATATATATATATATATATATATATATATATATATATATAAACTTGTAATTTTTCTAAAATATGTTTTTTCTGTTATTTGTTTCTCTCTCTCTCTCTCACACACACACACAGATATATATCTGTGTGTGTGTGTGTGAGAAAGAGAGAGAGAGAGAGAGAGAGAGAGAGAGAGAGAGAGAGAGAGAGAAACAAATAACAGAAAAACATATTTTAGAAAAATTACAAGTTTAGAGTTTTGAAACAGCATGTGTTGATGTATGTCATGAATGAGTCGACCCATGAAAGTATTTTAGCTTATATGTGTCAACCTATGATAGCCTAGGAGTCGACATCAAGAAGGCAGAGTCATTGATGTGAGGGAAAAGATCCCTTGTCCTTATTTTAATGATGTCAAACCTTTTTAGTTGCTCATAATGTGTACTTTGGACCATGTCATCATATCATAGAGTGCATTTATCCTCCAACATACTCAAAGTATAAGTGAAATGAGTCCATGCATATATGAGCATTTCATAGATGTGAATAATGCACTTGAACATCATTGGTACCTTAGGTTCATAAGAAAATGGTTTGAATTGACCAAAATATCAAAAAATCATTTTTGACAGTTTAAGAATTTTGAGTTGACTCATCCCCTGTTTGAGTCGACTCATTGGTTGTTTCATTTAAACCATGTTGCCACGGGTCTTAACAGGTCGAGTCATGAGTCAACTCAACTCTGGAAAAACCTATTTGAGTTGACTCATCCCCTGTTTGAGTCGACTCATTGGCTGTTTGAGTCGACTCATTGGTTGTTTCATTTGAACCATGTTGCCACGGGTCTGAACAGGTCGAGTCATGAGTCGACTCAACCTGTTTGAGTCGAATCAACAGTGTGAACATGTCGACTGGTCGTTGTTGGCACTCAATTTTATGCTGTGCATTTTTGAAAAATTAGTCTGTTATGTCTGTTACTTTGTCCGTGCATCATATAAATATTCTAGAGTCTCTTTTTCAACATTTTAACAAGAAAAGTGAAAGATATACACCAAAGTGCTCACCATCTTCATTCTTCATTGCATTTCTCAATAATCACACATAATAATCTTTGTTGAGCATTGTGCATTGCTGTTATGATAACGTTCAAATAAGATTGGATTATCTTAGTTTGGGTTGAGACTTTGTGTGGGTTTTTCTTGAATAAAACCATTGAGGTTTTGTCCTCCAAGAATTAATGGTTTTTGCACTAACTTTTGCTTCGCAGATTCAACCGAGTGAAACGTTTGAAGAACGGAAGGTTCGGTCAAACAAGTAGCGGTAACCAGAGGATTGTGAAGAAAGCTCAGGGTTTAAGTGACTTGCGTTCAAAATCAGCCGAGCTGAAGTTTTGGAGAACGTGGCGTTCTTGCAATAAGGTAGCGGTAACCGGAGGTTTGTTCGAAGCGCTTGAAGGACTTGATTTAACTCAAATCAAAGGGAGAGAATAGAATAGGATCTGCAACAACTCTAGGGGTTGATTGGTGGTGATCATTTGTTCTCTTATATTGACTTTGCAACATGTTAATAAAAACACCTCAATTCTAGATTTAGAATTAAGGGCAGACGTACCCTAAGCGAGGACGATAGGGGATTTGCCTCAACAAATCCGGTCTTGTTCTCTCTATCTCTTAACTCTTTAAATTCTGCATTAATTACATTTTGTGTGGAATTAATCGTAGAATCAATATCTCTTTATTGGTGTGCATAGTATCTGTTCAATAAATTGTTGCAATCACTTGGATTGCAACTGAGTAAAATTTTGCACATTCAATTTTAGTGAAATTGAAACTTGGTGTGGAGTGCACACCAAGTATTCGATAAAATTAATCTCACACAAACTTAGTAATATTTTACTTGATGTCTTATTGTGTTAAGCAGTATTAGAGGTAACGATATCAAGGATCATAGTGGTTAATCGATTGGTTTAGATAGGGTTGATAATCTCTATCTTAAGTAATTCCATTCGGTTTCATGCATATCCGATCTTTCCATTAACGGATCCTTTAGAGATTACAATCTAGGGTGCTTCCGCAACCGTTGAAAACATTTTTAAAAAGCGCTAAATTTCAAAACTGATATATTCAACCCCCTTCTAGATCGGTACTATCGTCTAACAAGTGGTATCACGAGTGCCGGTTCATCTAGTGCTTCGCATATAACTTTTTAGAAAATGAGTAACGATCCTAAAGGGGCGTACAACAAGGCGCCTATTTTTACCGGTGAAAACTATAGTTATTGGAAAAGATTATATGCGTATCTATATTAACTCTATTGATAGGAAAGTATGGAAAGTCATCCAAGATGGTCCTATGGAAATAACCATGACCAATGCGAATGATTTTGTTATACCTAAACCTGAAGCACAATGGAATGAAGAAGATGAGAAAAAGTATAACTATGATTGGAAAGCTAGAAATATGCTCATTACCGCCTTAGGTGTTGATGAGTATTATAGGGTTTCCCATTGTACTAGTGCTAAAGCTATGTGGGACTCATTGCAAATTACCCATGAGGGAACCAATGATTACTAGCTAGAATCAACACTTTAACTCAAGAATTTGACCTTTTTCATATGGAGGATGGTGAAACCATTACCGATATGCAAAAGCGATTTTCTCATCTAATCAATCGGTTAAATGCTCTTGGTAGAACTACCCCTAATGATGTTGCTACTAATAAAATCTTAAGATGTCTTAATAGGAATTAGCTACCAAAGGTCACCGCGATTAAGGAATCCAATGATCTAAGAACATTAGACATGGCAACATTGTTTGGCAAACTTCAAGAGCATGAGCAAAAGCTCATGTACCTTGAGAAACACGAGAAGAGTCAAAAGAAGGAAAAGAATGAGAAAGCTAAGGACACCGAAAGGAAGTATGTCGCTTTAAATACTTTAAGATATAAGTCATCCACCAATGATGCGTGTGAGAGTGAATCAAGTGATGACAATAAAGATTCGAATGAAGACATATGGATGTTCGTAAGGAGGTATAACCTATACCTTAGAAAGAACAAAGTCTAACATTCGGATAAAAATCCTATCAACTATAGAAGACAATCAAAATTCCCGAATCAAGAGGAAGGTAAGACAACTAAGTCAAAAGGATCATGCTTAAATTGTAGAAAGACCGGTCATTATAAGTCGGATTGTCCCTTGCTAAAGAAAGACAAAGGAAAAGACAAACGTCACAACAAATTTAGCAAAGCTAGAAGAGCATACATTACATGTGAGAGCGATAGTGAGTCCTCAAGCGATGATAAATCAAGTGATGAAGAAGAAAACGCCAATCTTTGTCTTACAGCTCATCGAAAGAAGAAAAAGAATGTAAGTCATTCTAAATATGATCATGTTGATAAAATGTCTTATTGTGATTTGTAAAATGTCTTTAGTACTCTACACAATGAGGCCAAGGAAACTTTCAAACGTCTAGCCTCAAATAAGAAAATTTTCTGCTATTTAGAAAAGAAGATTTCTGATTCCGAAAAGGAATTAGAAACCCTCAAGAAATCAATGATAGAGATTACTAAAGGCAAAACTGAAGATGATAAGGGATTTTGGTTTGGATGGTCCGGATGTGAAACCTGTCACATTTGGCAAAGAGAGGTTAGAACTCTTCAAGCCAAATTAGACAAAGCTTTACAACCTAAAGTTACTTTTGCTATTGATCAATCACATTTTAGAAGTGACATGACCAATACTTATCAAAAATACACTTATGTGGTAAAGGATCAAGTTAGCAAAAACAACTCTCATCCTAACTTAAATTGTCTATATTGTTGCAAAAGGGGACATACTATTGCTAAATATCGATTTAGGAGATTTCTAGTCCCTAAAGGCATTTTTAAATGGTTGCACAAATGCAACCAAAGTTTCACTCACACACTAGGACCCAATGAAAATTGGGTACCTCCTTCCCTTGTTTAAATTTGTAGGTGGAATGTCTTGAGGATATGGAGAGAACATGGATTCTCGATAGTGGATGCTCAAGACACATGACGAGTGACACTTCCTTATTCTTTAACTTTGTGGCTAAGAAGAAAGGGCTTTTAACCTATGGTGATAATAACAAAGGAGCTATACTTGGAAAAGGTAGTGTAGGTATTCCCTCTTCTACTACTATCTCAGACATCCTTTTAGTTAAAGGCCTTAAGCACAATATCATTAGTATTAGCCAATTATGTGACAAAGGATATAAAGTCTCATTTTCAAAAGATTGTTGCATGATTGAACATAATGATAATAAGAATGATGTGCTTAAGGGATGGAGGGAAAATAATGTATACATGCTTAACTTGAATGAAGTATCTTTGACTAGCGCTAAATGTCTCATCTCCATGAGTGAAGACTCGTGGCTTTGGCATAGGTGATTAGCGCATGTCAACTTTGACTTGCTAAATAAAGTTGTCGCAAAAGATCTAGTAGTTGGTCTTCCCAAAACCAAATTTTAAAAAGACCACTTATGTGATGCGTGGCAAATGGGAAAGCAAACAAGGATCTCGTTTAAATCTAAAAATATTATTTCCACAATGAGACCCCTTGAACTTCTCCATATGGACCTTTTTGGGCCATCAAAATTAAAAGTCTAGGTGGAAACTACTATGGTTTTGTTATAGTAGATGACAACTCTAGATTTTGTTAGACTATCTTCTTAGCAAGTAAAAGTGACACTTTTTCTGCTTTTGAAAGGTTTGCCAAGATGTCTCAAAACAAATTAAACACTAGCATAGTTACTATTCGAAGTGATCACGGAGGTGAATTTGAAAACCACATCTTTGAGGAATTTTATGAAACAAACGACATTGATCATAATTTTTATGCTCCAAGAACTCCACAACAAAATGGAGTAGTGGAACGTAAAAACAGAATTTTAGAAGAGCTTGAAAGGACTATGATCAATGAAAACGGCCTTTCTAAATATTTTTGGGCCGATGCCATAAATACGGCGCGTTATGTATTGAATATGATACTCATTCGTCCTATTCTAAACAAAACCCCTTATGAATTGCTAAAGGGAAGGAAGCCTAATATTTCACATCTTCATATCTTCGGATGTAAATGCTTTGTATTAAACAATGGTAAATAAAACCTTGGTAAATTTGACTCAAAAGCCGAAGAAGGTATCTTTCTCGGATACTTTCATTCTAGTAAAGCATATAGAGTATACAACAAAATGTTACTTATTGTTGAATAATCCGTGCATGTTTTCTTTGATGAATCTTATCCAAAAACTATTGGAGAAGGTATTATTGTTGATGGTACAGGCGTTCCTTGGGAAGACATAGTAAAAGATCAAGAAGAAAAGCGTGTTGAACCCCATCCGAAAAAAGCTGAGGAGGAGCCAGATCAAATTTCTAAAAAGAAAGAGGAGGATCATTCGATTAATAACAATGATCTTCCTTTGGAATGGAAATATTCTAAGGATCATCCCATCAATAATATTCTAGGAGATATCTCAAAGGGAGTTACCACACAGTCAAAGATAAGTAACTTTTGTTATCATTTCGCTTTCGTCTCTCAAAATGAGCCTAAAAACTCCAAAGACACATTACTCGATGAACATTGGTTTTTAGCGATGCAAGAGGAACTTAATCAATTCAAAAGAAATGATGTGTGGGATCTTGTTCCCCCTCCACGAGGCCATCGATTAATCGACACTAAAGGGTGTTTAGGAACAAGTTAGACGAAAACAAAGTTATAACTCGCAACAAGGCGCACCTTGTTTCTTAAGGGTATAACTAAGAGGAAGGCATAGACTATGAGGAAACTTATGCTTCGGTTGCCCGACTCGAGGCTATACGCCTTTTGCTTACCTATGCTTGTTCTCTAAATTTCAAATTATTTCAAATGGATGTCAAGAGCGCTTTCCTTAACGGTTACATAAATGAAGAGGTATATGTATCTCAACCTCCCGGCTTTGAAAAGCATGAGCATCCCAACTATGTTTATAAGCTCAAACAGGATTTATACGGCCTCAAATAAGCCCCTAAGGCATGGTATGAGTGTCTTAGCAAATTTCTACTGGAACAAGGATTCTCAAGAGGGAAGGTTGATACTACCCTTTTTATTAGGCGTCAAGGAAAACACTCCATTTTAGTTCAAGTCTATGTAGATGGCATTATTTTTGTATCTACTAAAATTAATTCGGTCAATGAGTTATCTAAGTTGATGCAGGGAGAATTCGAAATGAGCATGATGGGGGAGATAAATTACTTCCTCAGACTTCAAATCAAGCAACTTGAAGAAGGAACTTTCGTGAGCCAAACAAAGTATTGTAATGAGCTACTTAAACGCTTCGAGATGGAAAACTCCAAAGTAATCGACACTCCAATTCCTACTGCTGTTAATATGGATCAGGATGAAAATGGCAAGGCCGTAGATATCAAAAGGTATAGAGGTATGATCGGATCTCTCCTCTATCTTACCGCATCTCGACCAGACATTATGTTTAGTGTATGTATGTGTGCTAGGTATCAATCATGTCCCAAAGAATCACATTTAAAAGCCGTCAAGCGCATACTTAGATACCTCTGTGCTACTTCAAAGTATGGGCTTTGGTTCTCTAAGGGAAATGTTTTCTCTTTGGTTGGTTACTCCGATTCCGACTTTTCCGGTTTCAAATCAGATAGGAAAAGCACTAGTGGCACTTGTCATTTTTATTCAAATTCCTTAGTGAGTTGGCACAGAAAAAAGCAAGTTTCAGTTTCTTTGTCAACAGCCGAGGCAGAATACATTACAGCCGGTAATTTTTGTGCTCAATTTTTTTTGGCTCAAACAACAATTACTCGACTTCAATGTTCAACTTGAACATATTCCCTTTTTTTTACAACACAAGTGCTATCAATTTAACCAAAAATCATATGCTACATTCACGTACTAAACATATTAAAATTCGGCATCACTTCCTTAGGGATCATGTTGAGAAAGGTGATGTTGTCTTCGAGCATGTTGATAGCAAAAATCAATTTTCCGATATCTTCACAAAACCACTTGCGATAGAGCCTTTCTTCCACATCCGTAGGGAACTTGGTGTTCTCGATATCTCGGATCGCGTTTAAATACATATATTATGCCTGTCTATTCCTTTATTTATAAGTGCGGTTATGTGAGGGCACTCGTCGTCTATCACCATTGGAGGTAATATCGTTCCTATCCACTTGACCTATATTGTATATATATACTTGTTCTATGTAATTCTTGATGTTCGTTTTCTGGTTTGAACTAAATGTGATCAATTTCTATGCTTGAATTATGCTTGAACTTGCTTAGGTATCATATTTAACATGCATTTTCATTTCCTTATGTTTGCATGTTATTATACTTACTTATTTGTCTTAAAGTTTATGTTGAACAATTATGGCAATCTTATTTACTTATTTTCTTTTGCTCTGTGTAACATTTATGCCTATACTTCTTCCATTGACTTCATGTTATGTGCATGGTTGTTGATGTCTATATGATGCAAAGTCGTTGACTAAGTGCTTATGAATATCTTTATGTCATGTTGACCGTTTCATTATTTCTTTTTTATGTTGTCAAAGGGGGAGAAGCAATGGAAACACAATAGCTGATTTAGCAGATTTAGAATAGCAGAATATTTGAAGGCATGCATAAAATCAGGGGGAGGATGTCTATCAAAATACGCAATTGTGCCACGGTTTGCCATCATAAAAAAGGGGGAGTATGTGAGGTCAAAGATCCCTCGTCCTTATTTTAATGATGTCAAATCTTTTTAGTTGCTCATAATGTGTGCTTTGGACGGTGTCATCATATCATAGAATGCATTCATCCTCCAACATGCTCAAAATATAAGTGAAATGAGTCCATGCATATAGAAGCATTTCATAGATGTGAATAATGCACTTGATCATCATTGGTACCTTAGGTTCATAAGAAAATGGTTTGAATTGACCAAAATATCTAAAACTCATTTTGACAATTTAAGAACTTTGAGTTGGCTCATCCCCTATTTGAATCGACTCATTGAGTCGACTCATTGGCTGTTTCATTTGAACTGTGTTGCCACGGGCCTGAATAGGTCGAGTCATGAGTCGACTCAACTATGGAAAAACCTGTTTGAGTTGACTCATCCCCTGTTTGAGTCGACTCATTGGTTGTTTGAGTAGACTCATTGGCTATTTCATTTGAACCCTATTGCCACGAGTCTAAACAGGTTGAGTCATGAGTCGACTCAACCTGTTTGAGTTGACTCAACTGTGTGAACAGGTCGACTGGTCGCTGTTGGCACTCAATTTTCTATTGTGCATTTTTGCAAAATTATTCTGTTATGTCTTTTACTTTTTTGATGCATCATATAAATATTCTAGAGTCTCTTCTTCAACATTTTAACAAGAAAAGTGAAAGATATACACCAAAGTGCTCATCATCTTCATTCTTCATTGCATTTATCAATAATCACACATAAAAATATTTGTTGAGCATTGTGCATTGTTGTTATGACAACGTTCAAATAAGATTGGATTATCTTAGTTTGGATTGAGACTTTGTGTGGGTTTTTCTTGAATAAAACTATTGAGGTTTTGTCCTCCAAGAATTTGGGTTTTTTGCATTAACCTTTACTTCGTAGATTCAGCCGAGTGAAACAATTAAAGAACGGAAGGTTCGGTCAAACAAGTAGCGGTAACCGAAGGATTGTGAAGAAAGCTTAGGGTTCAATCAACTTGCGTTCAAAATCAGCCGATCTAAGTTTTGGAGAACATAACGTTCTTGCAATAAGGTAGCGGTAACCGGAGGTTTGTTCGAAGCGCTTGAAGGACTTGGTTCAACTCGAATCAAGGGGAGAGAATAGAATATGATCTACAACCACTCTAGGGGTTGATTGGTGGGGATCATTTATTCTCTTGTATTGACTTTGCAGCGTGTTAATAAAAACATCTAAATTCTAGATTTAGAATTGAAGGCAGACGTACCCTAAGCGAGGACGATAGGGGAACTGCCTCAACAAATTCGGTCTTGTTCTCTCTATCTCTTAACTCTTTAAATTCTGCATTAATTACTTTTTGTGTGAAATTAATCGTAGAATCAATATCGCTTTATTGGTGTGCATAGTAACTGTTCGATAAAGTGTTGCAATCACTTGGATTGCAACTGAGTAAAATTCTGCACATTCAATTTTAGTGAAATTGAAACTTGGTGTGGAGTGCACACCAAGTATTCGATACAATTAATCTCACACAAACTTAGTAATATTTTACTTGATCTCTTATTGTGTTAAGCATTATTAGAGGCAACGATATCAAGGATCATATTGGTTAATCGATTGATTTAGATAGGGTTGATAATCTCTATCTTAAGTAATTCCATTCGGTTTCACGCATATCCGATCTTTCCATTAACAAATTGTTTAGACGATTACAATCTAGGGTGCTTCCGCAACCGTTGAAAATATTTTTAAAAAGCGCTTAATTTTAAAACTGATCTATTCAACCCCCCTTCTAGATCGGTACCATTGTCTAACAATTGCCTTTGCCAAGACTCAATATACACCGACCTTAAAGATGCATGAGTCGACCTAAACATGTTATGTGTCGACCTGAGGACCTTGTGTGTCGACACAAAAGATAACAACTTTGATTTTGAAAAGCATTCAGTATGTGTCGACCTATGGCTTGGATGTATCGACCTATAACCTATTTTTTCACATAAAAACTCAATTTTAATTTGTAATGATATTTCTAACCTGATTTTACGTGTCCTAAGATGAAAATGTACATCTAGACATAAAGAATGAGACCTAATATACACAATTACTAAGTGTCCTAGTTTTGAAATCCTTCAAAACAATTCTAAGAGGATAATGCACTCACATACTCCCCATTTCTGATGATGGCAAAACATATGAAGTATTTTATGTCTTGATCATAACTCCCCCCCATAATATGTGAACCTTAGGTACTTCGATCTTTGTATGAACTTCTTCCCATTTGACAACATCAAAAGGAGAAAAAGCCAGAAAACATGAGAATTATCATGTAAAACTTACAAAAATATATATAATACTCAGAGGCGTTACAAAGATAAATTGATCAACAATAACGTGCACTTACATATCATTAGAATGACGTTAAAGTGAATATGTATAAACATAAATAAACATTTTCATGCAAGAGTTGATAAATAACATATTCAAACACCAATAGCTTCAAAAATTCTTCTAGTGTGAAGATATAATTACATGAAACACATACGAGGATGACATAATAACATGAAGTCACATAAAAAGATAGATTGAAGCATACATGGTTTAACAATGAAATCTTTGAAATTGAACATGCATGAAATGTATCATTTATCAAATGTATCACACATTTTTGGACCATACACATGCATCACATATAAGAGACATATAAGTAACACATAAAATAAAAATTTATGAACAACGAGAATAGTGAAACGATACTACCTCATAGGATGAGAGACAGAGGATGCACTTACATGAAGTGGAACTCTCTAATGAAAGTTGAAGCAAATGTAAAGAGTGCATGCAATAAGATATTTAGACAAGATTTGAGACATCGTGAATGCCCAATCGCTAGAGGATGTTTAAAAACGACATCGACTTTTTCAACATGGTCACGTAGGAAATGGTGATGTATCTTAATATGTTTAGTACGAAAGTGTAACATCGGGTTTTTGGTTAGGTTAACTGCACTAGTATTATCGCACATTAAGGGAATATGTTGAAGTTTGATGTCAAAGTCAAGTAGTTTTATTTGAGCCATAAAACTTGAGCAAAACAATGTGATGTAATCCGCCTTGGCAGTTGAGCAAGCAACAAAGACTTACTTCTTTCTATGTCAACTAACTAAGGAGTTTTAAAATGGGTGATAAGTTCCACTAGTACTTTTCCTATCTGATTTTCAATCGGCAAAATTGGAATCAGAATAACCAACCAAACTACAATCGCTACCTTTGGAAAACCAAAGCCCATACTTAGATGTACCATGAAGGTATCTAAGGATGCGCTTTACAACTTTTAAATGTGATTCCTTAGGAGTTGATTGATACCGAGTGAACATGCACACACTAAACATAATATCAGGCCTAGATGCGATAATATATAAAATATATTTGATCATACCTCTATACCTTTTAATGTCAAAACCCTTAAACTTTCGTATTTGTCCAAGTTTCCGTTAGTGGGAATTATAGTGCAAATTGACTTTGCATCTACCATTATGAAGTGTTTAAGCAACTCTTGGAAGTATTTTTGTTTGACACATAAATGTCCCTTCTTTGAGCTGTTTGATTTGAAGTCCGAGAAAGTAAGTCAACTCTCCCATTAGACTCATTTCAAATTCACCCTGCATTAACTTTGAGAACTCTTTGACCAATTGCATGTTAGTAGAACCAAATATGATATCATCAACATAAATTTGAATGAGGAGAATATGTTTGCCTTGACATTTGATGAAAAACGTTGTATCAACCTTCCCTCTAAATTATCCTTGACCAAGTAGAAACTTACTTAGTCGGTCATAGCAAGCCCTAAGGGCTTGTTTGAGACCATACAAAGCTCATTTTAGTTTAAAAACATGATTAGGATATTCATGATTTTCAAAATCGGGAGGTTGTGAGATATACATTTCTTCACTTATATAACCATTAAGGAAAACACTTTTCATGTCCATTTAAAATAATTTGAAATTTTTAGAGCATGCAAAAGCTAGTGAAAGGCATATAAATTTGAGGCAGGCAACTGGAGCATAAGTTTCCTTACAATTTATGCCCCTTCCTGGTTATATCCTTGAGCCACTACACGGGCCTTGTTCCTTGTTATCACTCCATTTTTGCCCAATTTGTTTCTAAAAATCCACTTAGTGCCAAAAATTTGATGATCTCAGGGAGGTGGGATAAGGTCCCACATATCATTTCTTTTAAATTTATTCAACTCATCTTGCATGGCCATAAGCCAATACTCATCAAGTAAGGCCTCTTTTGCGTTGTTAGGTTCAATTTGAGACACGAATGAAAAGTGATAACATAAATTACTTATCTTAGAGCATGTAGTTACGTATTTGGTAATGTCTCCAAGAATATTGTTGAATGGATGGTGTTTGAAGCAAAGTAAGGTTATCCACTTCATTTGGACTCTCTTCCTTCTCTTTTACAGGTTCGTCATCTTCCTCCTCCTCAGGTTTCACCGTCTCAGGATAATTAATTCCTTCTTTAATTTCATTGAGTATGTCTTCTCAAGATACACCTGTATCATGAAAAGAAATACCTTTCCCGATATTTCTCGGATAAGATTCATCAAAAGTGACATGCACGGACTCTTCAACAATAAGTAATTTCTACACTACCTTTACCAAGTATAGTACCCTTATCATTGTCTCTGTAGGTCATATAGCCCTTCTTCTTTAGCGTGAAGTCAGTCAATAGGGAAATGTCACCCGTCATATGCCTTGAGTATCCACTGTCGAGAAACCACATTCTCTCCATGGATCCAAGATATTCAACCTACAAGATCAAATAAGAATGCTAGGTACTAAATTTTTATTGGATCCTTGAGAGTGAGTGGAAACATCGTTGCACTTGGGCAACCATTAAAATACACCTTTTGGAACCAAATATATCCTAAATTTTCATTTGGCAATGGCATGACCTTTCTTGCAACGATAGTGACAAGTCAAGTGATGATGAGAGTGACTTTCACTATTTGATTCCCTTACAACAAATTTGTACTTTTTGTACGATAAGTTCAAGGATCTTTTAAATTTTGTTGAATCAATAGCGAAGGTAACTTTTGATTCTAAAGCCTTAGTCAATTTGGATTTTAGAATAATAACCTTTTTTTCCAAATGTGACAAGTTTTACAACCAAAGCCAGAAGACTTCTCATCCTCAATTTTAGCTTTTGAAGCCTCTAACAGGATTTCCTTAAGAGCTTCCTTTTGTTTTTCCGTTTCTAAAACTTTGGCTTCTAAGTTTAAAAATGTTCTTTTATTTGAAGCCATCATTTTAAAAACTTCTATGGATTCACCATGTATATTTTCAAAAGTAATATGTAAATCAGAATAAGACATTTTATCAATGGGTTTATATTTGTAATGACTTACATTCTTCTTCTTATGATTGGCAATGAGGCAAAAAAATTCCATTTCATCACTTTCGCTTGAGCTACCCTAATTTGAGGATTCACTATCACTTTCCCATGTAATGTATACTCTTCTAGGCTTGCTAGGCTTATTTTGTTGTCCCTTTCCTTTATAATTTTTAAGCAATGGATAATCCGACTTTTAATGATCGACTCTTTCACAATTACATCATGAATCTTTAGATCTTACCTTCTTATTCTCATCTTGATTTGAGGTATTTGATTGACTTATATAGTTGATGAGATTCTTGTCAAAATACTTCACTCTGTTTCTCTTAATGTAGTTATGGAACCTTATAACAAACAACTCCATTTCTTCATCATCCGAACACTTATCATCACTAATTCCACTATCGTCTTGCTCTATATTATAGGAATTAAAACTACAACCCACTAGAGCCATTAAATTATTGTCTACCTCCTTTTCCTTGTCCTTTTCCTTCTTAATCTTCTTATCTCGCTTCTCCAAGTAAATGAACTCTTGCTCATGTTCTTCAAGATTTCCAAACAAACTATTAATATCTAATGTCAAGAGGTTATTGGCTTCCTTGATTGTAGTGACCTTTGGTTGCCATTCCCTATTAAGACATCTTAAAATTTTGTTAGTAGCAATTTCATTGGAAACCGGATTACCAAGTACATTCAAATGATTTACAAGATGAGTGAACCTATTTTACATATTGGAAATGGTTTTACCATGCTTCATATGAAAGAGTTCAAACTCATGGTTCAAAGTATTGATTCTAACTTGTTTAAATTCATTTGAGCCCTCATAGGCAACTTCCAATGAATCCCACATAGCTTTAGCGGTTGTAAAATGAGAAACACGATAATATTCATCAACTCATAAAGTTGTTATGAGAATATTCCTTACTTTATAATCACATAACCACTTTTTCTCATCATTCGCGTTCCATTGTGCTTCCGATTTAGGTACAACAACACCATCCGCATTGGTCATAGTAATTTTAAAAGGACTATTTTGGATGACTTTCCATACATTTCTATCAATAGAATTGATATGGACACGCATGCAATACTTCCAATAGCCATAGTGTTCGCCATTGAAAATAGGCGTTATATTATATGCCCATTTAGGTTCCGGAGCCATAATCTAATAAACAATTTTGAAGCACAAGATAAATCGATGCTCGTGATACCACTTGTTAGACGAGGGAAACGTTCTAGAGGGAGGGGGGGTTGAATAGACTGTAAATAAAATTTTGATTAATTTTTTTTTATAAAAATATTTTACATGGCAGGCGCAAACAATTTCGGATCGACACTCGTCTCTCTCAAACCATTATCAGAAGAATCAAATATGCATATCAAACTTTAACAAAATGAAATAAATGTATAACAATGACGAGAAAACAAATCAATATGTTTTACAAAATAATGTTTGAACCATTGTACACTTTGATAATCAATTTCCAATGAAATAAAGAAACAAAATTTGACTAAGACAATTTATCAAACACTTGGTGTAAAGTGAATACCAAGCCGATTTTCCTTTGTGTTGTAGATGTGAAAACCAATTACAATTTTATAGGTTGAAATTATCTCACAAAAAAGTTTGAAATATTTTAATACAAACCGAATTATCAATATATAAAACTGCACGCTAAATGAATTCACAAATTGTAAAGAGTGTGTGTGTATGTGTGTGCATGTGTTTGTGTGTGTATGTGTGTGCATGTGTTTGTGTGTGTATCTGTGTGTGTGTGTGTAGAGAGAGAGAGAGAGAGAGAGAGAGAGAGAGAGAGAGAAGATTTTATTTAGACAGTTCCCCAATTATCCTCACTATGGGTATGTTTTCCCCCAATTCCAAATGGAATTGAGATATTCAATTAACCTTTGCAAATGTTGTATAAAATCTAGAAATAGAAATCTAAATCCCAAATTTGATGTAGATTCTATCTTCTTATCTTCCCTTAATCTTAAGCAAGATCAAGTGTCCCAAGATTTCCAATTGATCCTCTGGTTCTGCTACTCCTTTCTTCAAAATTTTCAATGGGCTGAATCAGAATTGTAAAATCTTGTCTCCAGTATTTCAATTTGATCCTCCAGTTCCCTACCTTTTTGACATAAATCCCTTTCTTTAAAGCTTTCACTCGGCTGAATCCAAATTGCAAAAAATTGTGCCAAAACCCCCCCAAATCACCCTTAATCTTGTATGGAAAACCCTAACTGATTTTATTAATGAAACCCCCAAAGAAATCTCAACCTAATTTGATTACACCAATCTTAAAATGGACCTTATCATACTTGTATTTAGATGGTACCCATCATAAATGATTATGTATAATTGTTGTGTGTATGCATAAAACAGGCTTGTATTTAGATGGTACCCATTATATATATATATATATATATATATATATATATATATATATATATATATATATATATGTGTGTGTGTGTGTGTGTGTGTGTGTGTGTGTGTGTGTGTGTGTGTGTGTGTGTGTGTGTATGTGTGTGTGTGTGTGTGTGTGTGTGTGTGTGTATGTGTGTGTGTGCGTGCGTGCGTGTGTGTGTGTGTGTATGCGCTTGCATGAGTACACGTATGCGATCGTGCATGCATACGTACGTGTGTGTGTAATAAAGAAATAACAGAAAAATAGATTTTAGAAAAATTACAAGTTTGGAGTTTTAAAATAGCATGTGTTGACCTATGTCATGAATGAGTCAGCCCATAGAAGTATTTTAGCTTTTATGTGTTGACCTATGATAGCCTAGGAGTCGACCTCAAGAAGGAAAAACCATTGAATTTTCAAAGAATAAACATGCGGAAATCTCAAGCATGCATGAGTAGACCTAAACATGTTACGTCGACTTAAAGACCTTATGTGTCGACACATAGAAGACAACATCTTTGATTTTGAAAAGCCTTCAGTATGTGTCGACCTATGGCTTGGATGCGTCGACCTCTAACCTAATTTTTCACATAAAAACTCAATTTTAACTTGTAAAGATATTCCTAACCTGATTTTAAATGTCCTAAGATGAAAATGCACATCTAGACATAGAGAATAAGGTCATATATTAACAAATACTAAGTGTCCTAGTTTTGACATCATTCAAAACATTTCTAAGACGATGTTGCACTCACATAGAGCCAGACTCTAAGGCTATGTCAAAATATAATAAGGAAATACATCTCTGTATAACTTTTGGATATGCATCTCCAAGCGCTTTTTTAATCAGATATGCGCCAAAGTCTCTTCTCCTTCCTCATTTCTCAACTCTCAAACTCTAACTATCCAAACTCTCAAAACCTTTTAACTCTCAATTCTATATTTGGACCATGCTTCCAAGCATGTATGGGATGAAGACGTAACATTCAATTGTATTCATTCTTTGAAATATATTGGCAAAATACCCCTTTTGGTCCTTTAACTTTACCTCAGGGTCCAATTTTCCCCTCAATTTTAAAAGAGGCCAAGTTGATCATTTAATTGTTCAAATAATGCAACAGAAGTCCTTTCCGTCTATTTGGCTCAAACAAAGTTTGTTTCTGTATATGTGGCAGTCGCGTTGGCATTGAAATGCCACCTTCTTCCTTTCCAACCTGAAATGTCATATTTTTCACCCCTCTCATGTTAGGCTTTTGGTAAAAAAATCGAATTAGGGTTCCTCATTCATAGAGTTCTCTACTGAAATTGCTTCTGGAAATTGCAGGAACCATCAACAATGAATTATGGTGCTGATCAAACCAATATAATAAGAAGAGCTTTGGAAGTTTTGATTCCAATGTATACATAGGCTCAAATGACCGATGGAAACCCATATGTAGTTGTGGAGACATGGATGTTCTTCACAGGGCATCAACCGTTACGAATTCTGGAAAAGAATTTTGGGGATGTCGATGTTTTAAGGTAAGAAAGAAATTGAATATTTTCTTCTTCACAATGTGTTATGATATAAACCATTTTTTATTACATAGGATTCTATGCAAGCTGGTTATGAATTTTTTAATTTGTTCTATGAGGATGTCGTAGATGAGAATAACCAATTTATGAAAAAGCAAAAAAGTAGGCTGGAGAAGCTAGCAAAAGAAGTTGATGCAACAAAAATGGAGATCGAAAATTTTAGGGTTGCAAATGAGGAACTGAAGCAACAACTGAGGGAACTTCAAATTCAAATGATGAAGATGGTGAACTGGGAAAACTTTGGGAAGATTATGTTTTGTATTGTTTTATGTGTGTTGGTATTTAGGATGTTGTAATAAGTGTATCAATTTGAATATGTTTGTTTTGGTTTGAATGGTTAATGTTTGTACCAGTTAATGTAATTGTGTCAGCTTGTAAGAACAATTAATGTTTGTATCAGTTAATGTATCAGTTGAATGTTTTACATCAATTTGAATGGTTTACATCGGTTGTTACCATTTTGAATAGTTTATATTAGTTGACATATAATTTTTATCAGTGGCATAATTGTGTCATCGGTTTACATCAATTTGTAGTTTAAACCAAAACATATAAGTTTGTGGTTTACATCAGTTGACACGTAGTTGTTATCAGTGGCATAATTGAGACTACTTGTTTGATTTACATCAGTTTATGGTTTAAATCAAAACACATTATACCAAAACATAGAAAATAAGACACATTTTATTTATACCAAAACACATTACTAATATGTGGTGTATACCTCTAATATTCTGAATTACAACATATGTTCAAAACACATAACATATTCTGCATAATAACATAGGTTCAAAACAAATTACATATCTAAAACACACTCCATAAGGACACATGTTCAAATTTAAACTAAATTATAACTTAAACTGAGTTCAATAGACAACACAAATAATTCTAACTTAAACTAAAATTTCTTCTTTGGTGTGGTTCTCTTTGTTGATGCAGTCCATCTAGTTGTTGGTCCAACGAAAGTCTTGGCCACACCCAATCTAGTTGTAGGTCCTTGTGGTACAAATGGTGTTGATGGCCTCCTGAAAGGTATATTTGTTTCCCTTCCATGAGTTGATTGCTGAGATGTTTGAGTTTCTAGTTGAGATGCCCTCTTAATAATTATCTTCTTTGCCATTCCTTGAATTCCTTTTTGAGTAGCTGGTTGAGTGGATGCTTGTTTAGACGCTTTTTTAGTGGATGATTGTTGAGATGCTTGTTGAGTGGATGGTTTTTAACATGCTTGTTGAGTGAATTATTGTTGAGATGTTTGTTTTTGAGATGGTTGACTAGTTGGTGTCACCTTACAAGTATGTTAGTTGTTACCTAGTTTCTTGCACCTATTGCTCTTGATAATGAAACTAGTTCTTCTCATTTTACAATCAGAGCCAACTATCTCTCCTTGCTCTAGATTCCTCATCTTCTTTGGTCTTCTACGAATTTTCCTATACTTAGGTGGTTGCACATGAGGATACTTGTTCTAACCCACACATTTGATCCATTTACAGGATAAATCACGCGCTTGTAGAGTGCCATGTATCTTCATTTCCTCTAATACTCAAGGATATAGTCATCAACCTTATGGTTTCTGCTATTCACATCTGAAATTGCATGAACACAAGGAAGGTCTATGAGTTCCCATCTTCGGCAGGAACATAGATGTTCCTTCAAATTGACTGCAAACTTATCTGCTGAATTTTCAAGGTGCCACACTTCAAATATGTACTCAGCTGAAATCTTTTGATTTTTTTAGTTTTATATATACTTATACTTGCGTTTTATTTATTTATTTATTTATTAGCATCTTTGTTATATACAACTTTTTATACAGTTATTATGTATAATATATGTGTTTCAGTTTTAAAGCTATATATATAGCGTAATATTTGTTTTCACATTTTTATTCTATTTCGATTATGTTGTAATGCAAATTTATTATGGGTAATGCGTGTGTGTTATGTTTAAATTTCTATATTTTTTATTTATTTTGAGTTGATGTAAAAAACTACGACACTCCTGTAATAATAATAATGGCTTGGTTGTTGTTCGGTTTATCACTGTGTTACGATCTCGGAGTTAAAATTCAATTTAACTTCCAAAAATAATTTGGGCGCATAGATTTAGTGCTCAGCTTCTTGTAGAGTGACTCATACATGAGTCCACTTTAAATTAGCTTAGAGCTAAATTCAGTTGCTTTTTCGATTTCGGTTTATTTTGGTCCCTCGACTTACTCTTAGGCCTTCTAACAATGAGCTTTCAAAAATATCAACCTAATTTTCTAATTTGAAACTTTCGTACATTGATCATTTTAATTTAATTTCAAACCCTTTTCTTAATTAAGATTGGAAGAAAAAGATTACCTAGGTGAAAGATTCAGTTGTAATCCCGAATGCTAGGCCCAAGTTGTAAGAACTTGCAAGTCATAAGTATTTGTATTCTTTCTAAAATACTTGTAAATATTCAAACTCTTTTCTTAATAAAATTGAAAGAAAAATATTACCTGGGTGAAAGGTTCAGATGTAATCCCGAGTATTATACTCAAGTTGTAAGAGCTTGCAAGTCATAAATACTCTTCTTTCGAGCCCAAAAATACATCCAACCAATCAAACTTTTTTTCTCACCATCGTGCGATTGATCAGAAAAACCTTTTCATAAACGAAAGACATCTTATCTTGAGATGATGTAAAATAATGCTTTATCCACAACTGATGAGTTAAGATAAGTGACGTTTTTCCGAATGTTGATTTGTAAATCCATTCGATGTGTTGTATACATCCATTCCTCATATGTTTTGGATAAAACAATGTTTCTCGTTGATTAATATAAGATAGCTTTCGCTAAAATCAACCAACAAACAAACATTTTCTACCCAGAACTATGTAATCCTTGAGTTCTCTATTGAGATACATAGGAGCGGGATTGTGAAATCTTGTCAGGTCCATTAATAAAAAACCAAGGTTTAGTCCCCTTCGTTTCCAAATCCAAAAACATACTCTCTTTTCTTTTGATCCTATTACTCTTTTCCTCATAATAATTTGAGAATCCTAACATTTCTAAGTTAACACTAACACGCACACTAAACCTAATGATTCCCGTTGAGTACAACGGACGCGAGGGGTGCTAATACCTTCCCCTTGCATAATCGACTCTCGAACCCTGATTTGGTTGCGACGACCATAATCATTGTCGTTCTTTCTTGGGTTTTATCGATATTTCCCCTTTCCTTTTTAGGAATAAATAAAGTTCGATGGTGACTCTGTTTATTCCATCATGCGAGCGTGCGATTGCGCTTCGCTAAGTCGTGTTCTCATTTTTCGAGGTGTGACACTTCTACTCTGGATGATTGGCTTACAGATCACGTATGATGTATCCACATCTTCCCGAGTGCATCATGCGGCAGTTTGGCTACATGCAATATGTTCCTAGAGACCCCTCCGATTATGCTATTTCCATTATGGCACACTGAGATGTAGATGCCATGTATAATTATTTTCTTAATCATCTGGTATCAGATAAGGCCCGAGGTACCCTAGCTCATAATGACTGTAGTGTTACATATGGCTATATCCAGTGGTATTTTAGGATTTCACATCCTTATATGAAAACTGATACTCCGAAAGATCCACCTAGGCCAGCTCATTAGAAGATACTACATAATGAGTAGGGTAGGGCAAATCATGATGTTGACGTGTTGCCTAGGTGTCGATGTATCATGGATATTGAGCGAGCCGTTATAGGTAGATGAGTTTTTCCATAAGGATATGAGATGAGGGCCATAAGGATATGATGTGAGGGACATTTTAAATTCCATCCTTGATGAGGCACATGCCATCCTTGATATGCAGTAGTATATAGTATTTGTATTAGAAGCATTATTATCATTTGTAATTTATTTTGACTTCATTATGGATTCCAGATTTATTCATTTATATATGGAATTTTCATATTATTTGATAAGTGTATGGTTTAATTTATATAAAATTTAATATGATAATATAGCTATAATACATCGTCAATTATATCAGTGTATCTTTAAAGCTAAGTCAAAATTTATTGTCTGGTGTGAATACGAAAATGCATCTTCATATTCTGTTTGGGGTAAATACGAAGGTGCATCTTCTGATTAATTTATGTCAAAATGAATATGGCTCAGTTAGAAATGCATGGGATGCGTATATGATGAATCCAGAATTGCATCTTACAACTAAATTTTAGGAAAATATGGGGTGAGACTCACTTAGAACGTGTTTTGGTATGAAAAGGGTGCGTTCAGAAATTCACTTTTGAATTCTTATAGGAATTTTCATAATTCCTTATGGTGTTTTTCACCACTTATGGTGGGATAAACAATTCCCTAATAAAACTATCATTTTTAATAAGTTTCTCATTCTTGTCATTGATGATTTACTAGATAAATTGTGTGAAACCATTATTTACTCTAACTTGGACCTTAAACCACAAAGGGGTTACTTTATCCATCCCATTGGGTGCTTGCTAGCGCACCACAATGAAAATAAAAAATGACCCTTAATTTCGGAAATTCATCTTCGAACGTACTTATAATACAACACTTGAGAATCTTGTGAGTGAGTCACCCTTATTTTGTCTAAATTTAGTTCGGAAATGCATCTCCAGATTATCCAGAAGTGCACTTCCTTAACCTTATCAAGGATTACATGCAATATTGTATTTTATATCTTCCATCACTTGAAATATGATTTGTAAAATATTTTGGTATGTTTACTTAGAAGGTTAATCTGTTTAAATTTTATAATTTAGTCTAAATTACTTAGAATTTTTAGGGAAGATATGATGTGTGCTTCGAACAAAAAATCAGGATCTGAAAAAGCATTTTGATAGAAAATGTTGAATTTTTATATGCTTAAGAGATATGTAATTTGAGTGTATCCAATTTTAGATAGCTACATAATATGTAGGAAAATTTGATGCATGGATGTCTATGTAGTTTCATAACTATGTGTTGTTTACTTTAATTAAGGTAGCGTAAATAATATTGATCATGTGTCATATACATTGATATTACGTTGATATTCGAAGATGCATTTTTGGATTAAATTTGGGTAAAATAGGGGTGAGTTACTCACGAAATGTTGAGGTTTGTGTATTATAGGTGCGTCCGGAGATGTATTTCTAGAATATAGAAATGGAAAATTCGAGTTTTTAGTGTGTTCACCCTCACTCCATGAGATGGATAAAATAATGCCCAAGAAGAATATATTGTTAAGACTGTTTTTCGAACTCATGAGGGTCACTATGAGAACTTAGTATTTTTGTTGACTAATGCACCCTCAACCTTCTAATATTTGATGAATTTGTTGACCAAATAACTCAAAACACAAGAGAGGGGGATGAATTGTGTTGTTTGAAAGTCGGGAAAAATTTATAAAAACTTTGATCTTTAAAACACTTTTATTTAATTTGATAAACAACAAGAGATATGACAGCGAAAATATAAAAAGAAGATAGAGATGAAGAGAGATATGTAGTCAAAATAACATAAATAAATAAAGCATAAAGGGGTGGAGAGAATGCACCATATATTTATACAGGTTCAACTTAACAACTTTTCCTACTCTAGTTCCCAAGAGTTTCCTTTTAAGAGTTTCACACACACAAAAAATACTTGAGCTTTTTGCAGGATTTGCCTACGAATCTTCAATAATAAAAAAATACAACTTTTACATTGATTAAGCTTAAGAACCAACAAACATAACTTTTACATAAGCTTAACTCGGGAACCATCCAAAGGATCTTTTACACAAGCTTAACTTAGGATTCAACAACCAAGTTTTTATCACGTTTAACTTGAAACCTTTAAATCCTTTACAAATAATTCACAATAGAAACACACTCTTGAATATAAGATATTAAGCACAACACATGTTATAACACAAATCTCACAATGGCTTTTCAGTCTTTCACCACTACAATAATTCTCATGAAAAAACAATTTCAAAAGTAGAAATAGTAAAATAAAAATAGAGAGATTTTCTATTAAAAAATTTGGTGTTCAATGAAATGAGGAGAAACCTCATTTATATAGAAAAAATTGGCTAAAAATGACCCATGAGCTAAATACTTGATTTAATCGATTAAATCATGTGTTAATCGATCTATATAATTCAAAAGGCAGAAGCCCTAATCCCGAAAAAGTAACCCTGAGACGAATATATAAATTAATCGATTAACATATTTTCTAAATGATTAAAAGGTCTTTCACACTGCCTTAATCAATTAGGTGGTGAGTAAACTTCCCTAATTGATTAGAAATACTTCTTAATCAATTTCATACATGCCTTAATAGGTTTTCAAGAAGTTTTATAAAATCAAATAGGGCTTGGAAAATATTTGTGTGTGTGTGTGTGTGATTGCATTAGTACTTCCAGAGTTGCTCTTGATATTTTATAATTTACACTCATAACTTTAAGATGATAAGTGAAAAATCAGATAAACTTTCAGACTTTCTCTCTTTCAGACTTCATGATCCTCTGCTTTATTCAACAATTGATTAACATTTCAACTAGATATTTTAAATTTTTTGACTAATAAGGCTTGATATATCTTCTTGATCAAATTCCATCATAAGGAACTTATCAGACAATTGATATTAACTCCCCCTTTGATTGTTATCACAAAGAATTATTAACATCCAAAATTTGTTTGACTTATGGTGTTATAATCTTTAAGAAGTTGTTTGTCAGTTGTCCTTAGTGATCATTGTTTGTCATAAATTGTCATCATCAAAGTCAACTAACAACAGTTATCTCTACAAACATATAGATCCATATCCCCCCCCCCCCCCCCCCCCCCCCCCCAATCCCCTTCACATGTCGTTCTAAACTTCTTGTATAAAGGAATAAACTTATCACATGATTCTTATGACATTGATTCTTCAGAAGATCATCCATATATTTTTATAGTCCTTTCATATGATGTTTCAGGTGACGTTGTTTCAAATGTTTCATCATTAGATTCTGATGATGATTATTTAGATGTATATGAGTTTTCTTTTTTTATTTTTCATCATTTTTAAGCAATTGGATCAACTCTTCTAATTTTTCAATGATCTTCTTCTTATTTGATTTATCCTAAAAATTATTAAAAACTTTTGTATCTTGGTATTTAAGTGTTGGATCATGTTTCTAATACCAGTTCTTGAATCTTAGATATTCATCAGAAACACAATTTTTAAGATTAATTCCAAGAGCAGGGCCGGCCCTGTGAGTATGCGAGGTGTGTCACCGCATAGGGCCTCAAAAATTTGGGGGCCTCAAATATTAAAAATACATTAAATATTTATTATATAGGTTGTTTATTAAATATATTTAAGATGTTTATGTATTGGCCTGATGGAAGTGTATTAATATTTTTTGATGGTCATGACCTGAGTTCGATTCTACCATAATCTTGTTCAAGACTAAAATATTATATTTTTATAATCATTTTTTATTATATCTTTTAATATTATTTACAATTTAAATAAAATTTTAATATTTTTTTTAATATTTTTTTATTAGAGTTCAACATGAAAGATTAGATCAGGGCCTCGAAATGTTTTGCGTCGGCCCTGTCCAAGAGTGTTAAAATTTGAGAATCATTCTTGAAGATTATCTTCATTTTCACATGGTGTCTCAGTTTCTTGGACATGTGTGTTTTCTTTTTATATCTCAATTGAAACTTCATAAATTTCATTAAGGGTGTCCCACACTTTTTTAGTCATGCTACAGTTAAAAACATAATTGTACTCTTTGATTCTTAACACACGTGTCGTCAAGTACTTAACTTGAAATCCGTGTTGCATTTTTCTCTTACTTATGCGGTCTATATTTCTATATTTATTTACTACTACATTATCAAAAAAAATGAGTAGGAACAAAAAAATCATTTACAACATAATTCCATAAATCGCGATCAATAGAATAAAAAAATAATTTTATGCTCTCTTTCTATATATATATATATATATATATATATATATATATATATATATATATATATATATATATATATATATATATATATATATATATATATATATATATATATATATATAAAACATTTCACCATCAAAAAATAGAGTGTATTCATGAAAAATATCTTTTTAAAATATGTTTTTGAAGTCATCATACTACCTCCTAAGACAATTAGTTTTATAACATGAGTTAGACTTTAATGTCACTTGTTGATCAAATGACTCTAAACACACGAAAAAAAGGATGAATTGTGTTATTTTAAAATCGAAAAACAATTTATAACAACTTTGATCTTAAAAAAAATTAATTTGATAAAAAAACCAAAAATGGGACATCATGAATGTAGAAAGGAGATAGAGATTAAGAGAGATACATAACAAAAATAATATATAAAAAAATAAAGAGAGAATAGATATAAAGAATGCACACACTTGTTCATCCTAATCTTTTAGCCTAATCCTGTCCTCAAGAGTTTCCTCTTGAGTTCCACAAAAACGTACTTGAGCTTTTTACAGTATTTGTCCACAAACCTTCGATAACAAACAGATAGAACTTTTACACTAGCTAAGATCAAGAACCAACAAACATATCTTTTACACGGACTTAGCTTATGAACCTTTAAACAGAGCTTTTATGGAGAATCACACTTTTGAATACAACAGATTAAGTAAACATCATTTACAATATAACTCTCACGTGGGATTTTAGGCCTTTCACCATTACGATAATTCTTGTGAAAAATCAATTTCAAAAGTAGAGAATAGAAGAAAAATAGGAAGGTTTCTATTTAAAATTGGAAGTTTGATGAAATAAGGAGATGTCTCCTTTATATAGAAAATATTTAACTCAAAAAAGGAAATAATTCATGGATCAATTAATTAATTTAATTGATTAAATCATGTGTTAATCGACTAACATACTTCAAAAGGAAGCAATCCTAATCCATAAAAGGAAACTAAAAAATTGCTATATGAGTTAATTGATTAACACATTTTCTAAGTGATTAAAGGTCTTTCACATTGCCTTAATCGATTTGACTAAGTCCTTAATCGATTAGGCAATAAGTAAACTTGTCTAATTGATTGGAAACATAACCCCTCTGTTATACTAGATTGATACTATCAACCTTGCAATCCACATGCAACCATAACCCCGAAACCAATCAGGACAAACCAGAAAACACTGAAAGACTATTCAAACTGATGTTACCAGGTTTCATTTCTTGGCAAAAAACACAACCAATTGAAACTGAAGTTAACCAAAAATTACAAAAAGAAAAACCAGCTATTCGGATTTGAAGACCCCCGAAGAACCCAAGAGTGAGGATTAACGATTTGATTCTCACGAGCTTAAATCTATAATGTCAATTTGAGCATTACAAAATATTTTAAATAAGGTTGGGATATCAAAAAATGAGGGTGAGGGTGGCTGCCATCAATTCATTAAGTTAAAAGTTTCTGGTACAGCACATAAAAACTAGTAACTTCAGTGAGTTGACAGATAAACAGCGAATCTTTTTTTTTCAAGAAAATTGACCAATACAATGCTTCTTGAAAACTAGTAACTTCAGTGAGTTGTGCTAATGTCAGTCTAAAATTTACACTTGGGTTTTTAGTCCCGTTTTTCTCATCCAAGTCAAGTACCACATCATTTGAAAGCATTCTAAACCTTGAACCTCAAAATGCATCATCACCTACTAATGTGACCAAAGATCCTTTTTTTCTTCTGGAGACCAAGAAATTCCCAGGAACACCTAGATATGAACTCATGATATAACCATAAATAATTTGCCAAAGGTAGCAACTCAACACTTCAGCTTTCTTCAGTTATACAGGATCATCTTGCATATCTGGTCGCTTCCTGGATTGCAAAGCCAGTCGTGCATCTCTCTCTCGCTCATATTCACGGTAATCTGTTCGCTGCAAGAAGGAAACCTTATCCAAATACTGGTTTGAACTCTTCTTGTAAACATCAAGCTCATTTTCCAGTCCCTTATTTTCTTCCTTAAACTCTCCCCAGTCTTTTTTGGTCTTATCAAGTACACTGAGCTTAGATTTCTTTTTTATCTGTTCAAGGACAGCATCCACGGCAGAAGGTGCAGGGGCTTTGGCTCTTTCAATTGCCTCCTTTGAATCCGAATCTACGAGCTTCTTATATTCAATTTCTTGACCAGCAAAGTCTCGAACCTCGGTAATCTGATAAAGGAAACAAATGAACAAAACATTTAGGTGTTATGAATAGTTATTCAATTTCTTGACCAGAAAAGTCTCGAACCTCAGTAAAAATGATAAAGGAAACAAATGAACAAAACATTGAAACTCAAACACAACATAGTACTATGAATAATGGTCAGTCATCAACAAAATTGAATTCAAACCATGTCAAATGAACTAAACATTGAAACTCAAATGCAATGTAGGTACTACGAAAAATAGTCAGTCATCAACAAAATTGAATTCAAACCATGTCAAATGAACTAAACATTGAAACTCAAATGCAATGTAGGTACTACGAAAAATAGTCAGTCAGTCATCAACCAAATTAGAATTCAAACAAGTTCAAATGGAAAATTATTCACTCTGTGGTATGCTCAAATTTGTTGGGCTAAAAGATAGGCAGCCCTAGTAAATCAAATATTGGAACTATTGTGGATCACGTAAAGTAACTGTCTGTTCTAACTTCCCAAGCTACAGTGTTATAGCTGCTATTTGACAACACTATGTACTGAATAGTGTATTGCAGAACAATAGTGATATTTCGAACTCCACTAAGCTATAACCACTGTTTCACAATACTGATTGGAAAGGCAACAAACAAGCTAAGCTAATCCCATGTCACAGGTTTATTTCATATAATTGTAGTGTTATAGCTGCTATTGATTGACAACACTATGTACTAAATACCATATCACAGAACAATAGCGATATGTTCAGATTCCGCTACACAGTAGCTGCTAATTCACAGCACTATTGGAGCAGCAACAAACAAGCTAAGCCGTCCCGTGTCGCTGATTAAAAAGAAAACTAGACTTCAATTCACAGTCTAGTTTTTATATAGTTTCCTCCCCCTTTTGACTAATTGCCCAAATATTTTCCCACTTCAGCTAGATTAACACAAAATTGGAGCATTAGATATCAATGTCCTTACCACAAGTTTCCCCCTGCTTGACGCAGAAGCGGCAGCATCAACTTTCACCGCAGCAAGAGCAGCAGCAGCAAACTTCTTAGCTTCATCACTTGCACTGTTTTGCAGCACACCAGGTTCATTCTGCGAAGCACCTTGCACAATAGATTCAGTTGCCTTTGGTGCCAACCCCAAATAAGACATCCAGTTCTACATTCAAAATTATCGAGTTGAAAGAAATTAAAGTCAAGCTAATAACTGTTAAAACAACAATAGCTAAACAATAACAACAGCAAAGTATTACAGAAGATCTCTTCTTTGGATTGCTTTTTGAGGTAGATTTAGGCTTGCTTGTAAAACTGCTAATAACTTTATTTGATACTCCTTTATTCATTTGTTCCCACATAGCATCGACTTGAGCTTTCACCTCTAGCAAGACAAGAGACAAGAAGCACATGAGCAAGCTTATTAGCAACAATAACCATAAATCTCTAAAATAGACCGTCATTACAGATGAAAATTTGTTCTCTTAAAATGCAGAATGAAACCAAAAGCCCCAAAATCTCACCGGTAACTTCCTGTTTTGCTTCAATGCTTGCCCCAGGAACAGATTCTTTGACAGATTGTACAGAACCCCCATTGAATGTATCTGAAACAACAGACCCAAATTGTAAATCCATAATAAATCCACAAAAGATTATTTTTTTGGATCATCTAAATCATAAAACCATCGAGAATAAAAGAAAAAACCACCATGAAATCAAATTATTTAAAAAAACACAGTAAAAGAGGTGGAACAATTTTGTGAGTTAGGGTTTGTGTTTAGAGTCTATCCAATTTCACTATAAACCCTAGAAAAAACAAATCTAGTTTAGAGAAAGAGATTAGCAGAAAACGCAAATAAAGATTTACAAAACTAAATCTAATATTTTTTTACTGATTCAGTGGATTGTAAACTCGATTATCCTCTTATATAAGATCATAATAAACGTTGCAAGAGAGATCGTGAGATGAAAGAAAGATGGAAATGTTGAATCGAGAAAAGAGCGCGCAAGGTTATACCGGCGGAACTCATCACTCCCGCTGCGTTGACGATGGCGGAGGAACGCTACAAAAGCCTTCGCTTTCCTTCGTTCTTTTTATTTTCGTTTACAAAACTCTCCTTTTGCTATATTGATTTGTTTTTAATAAAATAAAAAAAGCTATTGGTTGTTGACTTTTTTTTTTAAGTTCTAATGGATTTTTTGGGATGCATTTGATTTTGAGAAATAATTTTTTTGTATGTTTGATACAAAAGAAATGTAAATTGAGAGAAAATATGTTTTAATAAAAAAAGATATTTTTATATTTTAACTAATGTGTATTAGGTATAAAAAAAAAGTATGTTTATAAGCATAAATATTAAAAGAAGAGTATTAGAGAGAGTTGGGGGTATTTATGGTTGTGTATTTTTAATCGATTTTGAGATTAAAATTCATTTGATTCAAAAAAATATTATTTGCGGTTCGATTCGGTTTTGAATGATTGAAAAAAAAAATTGATTTTATTCAATTTCAAGCGTTTTAATTTGGATATGTTTTTTATATCTAAATTATAAATTATATTTTGTGATTAAAATTATCAAAATGCTAATAAATAATATATTTGATATAATATATAACATATTAAAAATCAATATTATAAAATAAGAATGATCAACTATGGTTGAAACAAATGAAATAATAAAAATAAATAGATTAAATTAAATTAATAAATAGTATTATATATATATATATATATATATATATATATATATATATATATATATATATATATATATATATATATATATATATATTATCGAATAATAAATCAATACAACATATCATATTAATATAAAATAAATAAGTATAAAAATATGTACATGTGGTTCTATTCGGTTGGATCGGTTTTAAAAAATCAATTTGAAATCTAATCGGTTTTTACAAAATAACATTCAAACACATCCAATAATATTCAATTTTTGCGGTTTTTAGTTTTTTGGATCAGTTTGCGGTTTTTATTTGTATTGACTTGGATTTGAACACCCCTAAGATAAAGTATTTATTTTTAATAGAAAATAAAAGGTTTTTTTTTTATTTTAAATAACTTGTATTAAAGATAAAAAGTTGTCTCATGGTTTTGTGGAGGACAAAATTTTAGTTTTTGTACAATCCCTAATCTTAATTTCTATTATATTTCATGAACAACTTTTAAATCAAACACATGACAACTAGAGTTGTGTTGTACAATCCCCTACTTTTTTTAGAAAACCACACCATTGATCCCTTAACTTAATTTAAAATTTCCCTTCCATCCTTTAATTAATAAACGTTCATTTTAAATCCCTTAAAAATTATTTTGTTAGTTAAATTAGTCATTTTTATTAAGTTTTATGAAATATCGTTAAATTGCACATACATAGCAATTCAGTTGGTATTATTTTAGTTGATATGAATTTTTTGTTTATTTTAAATTGATTATTATTTGTTATCAAACACTTTAACCAACCCGGAACCCTAGTTTCATTTCTTTTGGAAGTCAAACTTGTTTCTTTTCATTTGCAAGTCAAACTTGGAACACACGGTGGAAGAGAAACGAAGAGAAGGAGACAATGTTCCTAGAAGAACATGTTTGAAGAGGAACAAAGATGTACAATTACAGACAGTTTACAAATGAGAACACTAAACCGTAATTCCCAACTCATCTCTCTCATCATGTCCAAAGGAGAACATTAAAACCCTAATTTCATTCAAATCCAAGTACATCACCTCATTTTAATATAGTCTTATTAATAATTGTGTATGTGATTAAGCTTGAATTTACTACTCAAATGAAGGTAAAGCAAGACGAAGGAGTAATCAAACAAAGTAAAAAAAAAAAAGATACGGGGAAATGAAGACATGTTTTGAGGCGCTGGAAGAAGTGGTCAAGAGGATGGATGATGCTTTTGAAAAGTGCAATAAAGGAAAACCCTATTTTGGTGGTGACAAGATTGGGTATGTTGATGTTGTGTTTGGGTGCTTTTTGGGATGGCTTAGCGTGATAGAGAATAAGTATGATAGGAAAGTGTTGATCTAAGAAAATGCTCATAATTTGGTGAAATGGGCTGAGAGATTTATTGTTGACTGTCAAAGGGCTTATACTCGAGACTGAGAGACTTGTTAAACTTTCCAAATCTCTTCAGATCAAATGGACTGTTGATATTCGTAAGGAATATAATGGAAATTCTTGTCCAAGTAATGTTGTTGTATAATGAACTTGTTAAAAAAATGTTAAATACATGGATTTGATTTCTATTTGGTTTCGATTCATTTTACTTCAGATTATCAATTTAGGTGGTGTTTTCTTGGTTTTGAATCATTTTACTCCAGATTTTCCATTCGAGTCACCAAAGGTAATCAAACCCTAACTTGTTATTAGATTAGTTGCTTGTATGTATATTATATTTTTATGATATTGGTAATTTATTAAGATTTGTTTGTTTGTTATTCAAATTGCTTCAAATCAGATCTTATTTATAATAGGGAGGTGTCAGCATCCCCATTTTTTCTTTAAATTTGTGTATATATATTTTGTAGCATGATTGTTTTATGTATATATTACTAACAAAATGATTTTAAACTATATTTTGTTGCAGAGAAAGAGAGATAGTGAATGCTTTAGAGAGATGGTAAAAGTGGAATCTTTTTCTCGAGAAGTCCTTTTCAAAACAAGATCAGGCAATCTTTTCAAGAGGTTGACTACTGTATCAAAGTCATAAGGATATAACCTTAGCAATAAGATACAATCTAAGTAAAACCAACTGCTATGGTATAATTATATGTATTTTAAAAATATTTTACACAACCTCTAAAAACAAAGTTTGATTATAATTTTGTATAATTGTGATGGCCAAAAGTTATTCCACCGTTGTCATACATATTGAGAATTTTTTATCATCGTTGTCTTCAATCGGTTGTAAATAATTGTGATCAATGTTTTCTCACCACTTATTCACCCAATGAATTTTTATTTTATTATTTGCATTTTGTTGGGGATTTTTGTATATTAATATTTGTAATTTTTTGGAAGATTACTTGTGTTGTGATTATTGTGATAGCATTATATTGTGTGAGTGATTATATTCAATTTTGTGTATTTGTGTGTTTATGGTTTGTCCACTTGCTCGGCGATGAACTAAATATTCTATCGTGTGAGTGATTATATTATAATGAAAGGAGAATAATTATTATATTTTTGTACACATCATTAAACATTTGAGGATAGGGCGTGGGTTAACCTCTGAGAATAAAACCCCTACAATTTAAACAGGATACCGGTTTTTACTAAAATATAGTTTTGTTAGTTTATTTTTAACAAATTTATTATAATTTTTTTCAATTTAGTATTTTCATTAAAAAATAAACTTTGTTAAGAATAGTGATAATTTGAGTAATGATTAAGTCAATCATTATATATTTTTTAGTTAGTTAAACTTTAAAATATTTTATAAATTGAGATATCCAAATTATTTTTGCATCTTTAAATTTGATTTCATATGAGAAATTTCTTTCACCTTCACGATAATGTTTCTTTGATGGCTACTGGCATTTTGACTAACCTCATAGTCCTTAGTGAAAATTTTTAGTCTAATGAGGGTTCTATTGAAAGTGGTAGTAGACCCATGAATCTTTATTTCAGTGAAACCGCAAATAATCTCGTAGAATAAGTTGGAGGGGTAAATTAGGTATTTCCCTTAGAAAAGAAGTCAATTTTTGTTCCTTTTTTTTGCTTTTCTCGTGTTAGATACTGAGTCTCTTGAAGTGTAATGAGGATGATATGAGGAGTCGCTCTTTCATTAGGGTTTTTAATTCTCTATAACGGCGAGAACACAATGGTAAGGAAGTTGGGGAGCATCTTGATTTCTGAGGCCACTTCAAAATTTATGATATGCATGTTATTTGTGTTGATAGTTGAAAGAAAATGGTTCTAAATGATCAACAAGGCCTTCACTTATCTGCTGACGTCGCTCACTATTTTTTGAATGGATGTATAAGTGGTGGGGATAACTTCCACCTTAGGTAATATCCAAAGTTTAGAGGACGCCTATCAAGATGTGAGGTAGTCCTCTGACTAGTATGTGTCTCATAACAAAAAGTTATGTAGTTCCTTTGATAGATGATCGATGTTGTTTCATGAGTATTTGTTCTCCATATTAAGATTTAGGGTCCTCTTCAACTTTTTTGAAGTTGAGGTATTGAACCATTCGAGAATCATTCCATCTTAATTGCATATGGTTACTTGGGACTTCATGAAGATATTCCAACATTGTCGTAAGTACCAAAATGGAATGTCGACTTTAAAGTTATTTGTTAACATGTTCAATGTAACACATACTTCTGGTAGAGTGGAGTGAGGGCAAAAGGTTCTTTCACTTCGTCACCCAAAGAAGGTGTTTGAAGTTTATGTTAATAGCTTGAAGAATTTAAAAGCTCGCTACTTCCCGGTTGTCCCTTAGAGTTCGGAAGCACATTCCATCTTCTTTGTTCTTCCGATAGATAAGCCTTCCCTTTCTAGCCTAATAGGTTTAGAGTCAGTTAGATGTGAGAATAAATTTCAAAAATCTCTTCCCCTTTCTTACATTTTTTACTTGTAAAATAAATAATGGACATTTTTATTGTATATTATTTTTATTAGTTTCATGTAAATATTTGTATGCATTCTTGTAAATATGTATTTATTTCTCTTAACAATTTAAATTTACGTTTAATTAAAAAAACTACTTTCTTTTTTTTAAAACTTATTCAAAAAGATAAAACAAAAAAAAAACGTAAATTTTTTCTTATTTGTAAAAAATAATCACCTTTTAATTAAAATCAAAAAGCCACTATTTTCTCTCTCTTTTTTTAATTATTAGTGTTATTGTATTATTATTTGCTTCTTTTTTTTTTTGAATTATTTCCCAAGTGACAAATGTATCCCCATCTCTTTGATTGTATTATTATTTATTTATTTGCTTTTATTTTTGCCTTTAGATAAGTTAGTCAAAATGAACTAATTAAATAGTTGATCAAAAATAAAATCAACCTTTTTCAGAATAAAAAACACTTGGTCAACACCAAGTTTCAAATTTCAAAATCCTTTTCAAAACAAAAACAAATCATTTCTAAACTATCGACAAGTTTCATATTTTATCCAGCAACGCAAATTGAAAACGCTTTGACCCAACATCAAGCTTTCTTTCTCAAATAAATTCAAAATGACTAACCCTATACTTGGACCATTTTTTCAAAAATAATGGAAGAAAATGGATACTTGGGTGTAATGTCGAATCATAGTCCGGAGTATTAGATCCAAGTTACAATAGCTTGCAAGTCCAAATACTTGTCTTCCTCCGAAAATTCAAAATGCGTCTTCTTTTTCGCAATAAATTAGAAGAAAATGGCTATTTGGGTGTAATGTCTAATACTAGTCTGAATACTAGACCCAAGTCGTAATACCTTGCAAGTCCAAGTGTCCGTCTTCCCCTCAAAACGCTTGTAAATATTCCAAACCTTTTCATAATAAAAATGGATGAAAAATACTACTTGGTTGTAATGTCCAATCATAGTTCCGGGTATTAGACCCAAATCGTAATAGCTTGTGAGTCCAAATACTCATTTCCAATCCAAAAATATATCCAACACATCCAAACCATGTTGCCTTTTGGATTTCAACCTCAAACTCTTTTTAAACAAAAGGTGTTTCGTCTTAAGATGATGCAAAACAACGCTCCATCCATATATGTGTGAGTGATCTAGGTGATGCTTTCCCGCAAATGTTGATATAGAAGTCCATTTTATTGTGATGCAAACGCCCTCTCCTCTAACTATTTTGGGTAAGCAATCTTTTTTGTTCGATTGCGACAACAACAACTTTCGCTAAAATTGAACCACAAACAAAAACATTTTACCCAGAACTACATAGCCTTGAGTTCTCCATCGCACCCGGAGATACATAGAAGTGAGATTCAAAGTCTCGTCAGGCATGTTAGAACAAGATTTGTTCAAGCTCCTAAAAGGTTTTGATGATAACAAAGTATTTAAAGAACAATAGGGTTGAATAATGGTTATTCTATTGTGCATAATAAAAATACATTAACTTTGATACTAATCAAGTTAATCACTCATAAGAACCATTAAAGGGAAGCAAAATTGTTCTAAATCTGAAGTATCAGAACCAAGCTTCAAGACTCTGATGAGTCTATCTAAGTCTTCCATATATTGAACCTAAGCTTATCATGGAATCCAAAGATCAGCAAACTCTGAAGACTGGAATCTTTTGAAGCAAGTAGTCACTATCACAAGGAATGACCCTGCAACTTCTGAACGTGTTTTACCAACACTTTTGAAGGATCTGCTTCAAAGGAGTTTGTCTATATCAAGTCATCAACTCTACAAGTGTTTATCCTGACTAGTTCTGATCAAGACTCTGATGAAGACAAGCTTAGAACATGTGAACTCTAGACTTTGAAGTTTCACTCCAACTAGGTTTTGAAGACATACTTCAACTTCTGATCAAGCTTTAACTAATTCTATAAAAGCCTTTAAATCAATAATTTAAGTATAAGGATAGCAACGACTCTAAACAAGCTTCAACAAACATCTATAAGAAGATTTCAAGTCTGAAGTTATCCATAGAAGATCGCGTGACAACGGTAGAATACTTTATGTCTAATGAACATATAGATATTTTGTCATGATCTTATCTCTCAAACTGCTCTGAACTCTACTCTTTTTTCCCAACGTCTTTATGCTAGCTGAGTTTTGACTCACTCTATTGTCCAACAACTAAAGACCTTCAATGGCTACTTGTACCATGGTAGTTTCAACGGTTATTTGTATTATGGTAGTTTCAATCTTCGATGGATATATTCCAGAATCTGTTTATAGATGAAGATTGAAAACATTCAACGAGGTTGGTCTGGGTGAGTTGAATGTGAGTTGAAGAATATGTGATTGAGTTGACAAAGATGTGATACTAGTTCACTGTATTCGTTGAGAGATAGAGTGTGTTTTTAATCATAAAACACAACTCTATGAAACACATACTAAATAGAAAATATAACAACATGGATTAAGTGTGTGAGAGCAAAGCTAAAATGATCAAGGAAAATCATCAGAACAGAAAGGCGCAACAAGAGAAAATTTGTGCAAGCAGAGAAGAAAAATGACCATTTTATTATTCCACACTCATAAGCAATCAACTCACATATGCTCAAGAGTGTAAACCTTTATGTATCTAATTATCCAAGAAGCACTCACGTGAACACAAGGTTATGCCAGATTCTTATGGTTAAGAGAATCTGAAGACTCTAGTCGTTGAGCTCAGAGTAAGTCTTTTTCTTATTAGATTGAGCATTAAAGTCCTAATCTGATTAGTTAGGAAAAAAAGTATATTTAAATCTGATTGAGAAAAACTCCTTAACATGAGCTTAAGGTGGAAAGTCTGGAGCAGAGTGTTTAGGCAAGAAAGTCTCAAGCTAGGTGCTTGAGCATTGAAGTCTCATGCTTGTGGGAAGAGCAAGAAGTCTTTAACATGATCTTAAGGCAAGAAAGTCCTGAATGGGAAATTTAGGCAATGAAGTATCGATTAGGGGTGATTAAACAGTAAGTCTCGAGCTGGGTGCTTAAGCAAGAAAGTCTCGATTAGGTATGATTGAGCAGGAAGTCTTGAGCTGCTAGCTTAAGCAATTGTAATCAGTCTGATTAAAGTTAAAAGCTCTTGTGCTGCACGGGGACTGGACTACTCTCAGCTTGAGAGGAACCAGGATATATTGTGTGTTTATTTATTTACTTTTACATTTATATTATGTTGCGTAAATTAACTCTAAAGTCAAGCTCATGTCTAATTCAGCCTCTTACTCATATTAGAATTTGAGCTTGAAACCTTGGATTCTGAAATAGAGTTGAAGAAGAAAGAAGTAAAATTTCTCACTATTGATACTTACTATGGTATCAAACTCTGAACGTGGTTCAGAATCTGATGTTCTAGAATCATAAGTGAAAAGATAATTTTTAGTCATACACAATTTAACCCCCCCCCCCTTCTTGTGTATTTTTCTCGCCTTCAGTTGGTATCAGAGCCCGATTGTGCTTATTTCACTTAACATTGAAACATAAAAGATCTGGTGATAAAAAACTACTCAAGCAGCAATTCAGATTTATTTGAAGTTTCCTTAATTTGTTACAAAATAGAAACTATTGAAGGAAAATAAAGTTGAACTAAAGGAGATCAAGAAACTTGTTTCTTCTCTAGGTCACTTGTTTTTTGAGTAAGAAGGGATTTTTTAATCCTTAAGACTGACTCGTGGGACAAGTGTACTTGTTGAGGAAATTAAGAAACCTTTTCTGCCTTGAGTCATTTTCCTTGTGAGTGTGAAAGGATTTATTAATCCTTAAGATTGACTCGTGTGGTAAATGTGTTTATTGCAGGAACCAAGTTTAATGTTGATATGCTTATTTAAAAGGAAGACTTTCAGATTTCCAGATTCTCAAAACCCATAAAAACCAGAAGAAGCTTTTGATTGAGAAGATTCTAATAGGGATTCTGATGATGAGAAAATGACCTTTCTTTTGAAAGAGACTTCCACAACTTACCAAGAGTAACAAGAGACTCTCCGGTAAAAGCTCTAACTTCAAAGGCTTATGTTCCAAGAATAGAGAAGTTGATCAGAAGATCTGCTACAATTGTAAATAGCCTGATCACTTTTGAAATGATTGTCCTAATCTCTAAATGACAAATCATTTAAGAAAATCCTTCTAAAAGAAAGTTTCAAATCAAGTTCAAGAAATAACTCATGGCAACATAGGATGAACTTATTGATTAAAAATATTTATACAAAGAAGATGAAAGAAGTCAAGTGTGCATTGATGGCTCTTACACTCTCTAATTCAGAGTTTGAGACAGGTTCTGGCTCTGAATATGATGAGAAAGATAGGGAATACCCTAACCTATATTGGTTTTATCTTATTCATAATTTCATGAGCCTTTGTCAAAGATTAGGCAAGGCGCGTGAAGGTTGTTAAGAAACAACTTGAGTTTCTTAGAAGAAGAATTAAAATCATCTAAAGAAATAGTTGAGACATTGAAAATAAATCTATATGTTGCCTGATCATGATATAGCTCTCAAATATTTCTTAACAATAGATCTCAATAAGACTCTAGTTGCACTCATGATCTATGGAGTAAGTAAGATCAAAAGAGATGGTTTGGACTTTCATGAGATGTGTGGTTTTCAGAACCTTGACATGAAAGAACCCATCTTCTTCAAGTCATGCTTATGACTTATTGGTGTCTGATACTGAAGGGATCAAATCTATGAACCCATCAGAATCAATAACAGAGAAGTCAAAGGTTCTAATAGAATCAGAGACCTCAAGGTCAAAAGTTATGCAAAAGTTAAAACTTGAGATCTCAAAGTTGGTGGTTTTTGATGAAACCAGACATCATGATCCAAAAGTCAATAAGTCACGTGAATTCAGCTCCCAAGACTTCTGGATCCATGCTTCTGAAGTGATCAAAATCTATTTTCATCTTATTCATGTCATAATTTCTTTAAGAAGAAAGTCTGGAATAATGCTAGACATTACTCTATGGCAATGGCACTCATTGAGAAAATGCCTAGAGTAGAAAACACAAAAGGACTCATAAGATTATAGGTACCCAAATCCGACTTCTGAACTTCTCTGATTTCTTTGAGAATACAACTAGTTAGCTTCAACATACACAACTTTACACTATTAAGAGTCCTTTCACACAACAGACTTGGATCTCTGAATTGCTCTATTAACTCCAATTCTTGAACCATGAGCATCAACATATGCAACAACGTTCTGCTTAGAGCATCAACTACAACATTGGCTTTACCAAGATGGTAACTCAAACCAGAATCATAATGCCACCTCTTCTGCCTCATGTTTATCTTTTTCTGATCGAATAAGTACTTCAAACTCTTGTGGTCACTAAACACTTCAAATCTGGATCAAACAGATAATGCCTCCAAATTTTTAAAACAAACACCACAGCTGCCAATTCTAGATCATGCGTAGGATAATTCCTCTCATGGACTTTCAACTGTCAAGAAGCATAAGCCACAACCTGACCATTATGCATCAACACGCCACCTAGACCCATATTAGAAGCATCACAATACATAACAAAAGATTCACTTGAACTTGGAAAAATCAAAACCGGAGCAGACATTAACTTCCTCTTGAGTTTCTGAAAACTCTCCTCACATTGCATATCCCAAACATAAGTTTGACCCTTTCGAGTCAACTGAGTTAAAGGTAATGCCAACTTCGAAAAGCCTTTAATAAACCTCCTATAATAACCAGCCAAACCTAAAAATTATGATCTCAGTAACATACTTCAGAGTTTCCCATTGCAACACATCATCGATCTTTGATGGATCAACAACAATACCACCATTAGAGATTACATGCCCGAGAAAACTCACCACTCATAACCAGGACTCACACTTGGATAACTTTGCATACAACTTCTTTTCTTTCAAGGTCTGCAATGTAACACCCCAATTTATAATTTGAGTATTTTATTTAATTGTTGGTGTAAATTATTCATTATATTGAATTTGGTTGTTTTCGGAGTGTATGGGTATTTTGGTCATTTACTAATCAACGGGGTTATGAGATTGGAGATTAGATCAATAATTTTATTGGATTATTACACATAATTATTCATATTACTTATTTGGTAATAAAATAAAGTAATAGAAAATGAAGAACTCTGATTAAATAATTATTTAGATGTTGAAAAGGAGAACTCATTATGAGGGTAAATAGGGAGCAAGTGGTACTCAATGTCCTTAATGCATTTATATACCCTGAAGAAGACATAGTTGATTGATCATTAATTTCTAATTGGGATTCCCTTGTTCTCAAGAAGATCATGAAGAATGAAGATGAGTTGGAGCAATAATTGGGTGAAGAAGATAAAGTTGCATTGGTAAGGGAAGGTATCATAAGTGGACATATCCTCTAAATTAAGGGTAAAATGGAACACTTTGAAACCCTGGAAACTACAACTGAATTGGTGGAACACAATATTCCATCCATAGAGAAAACCCATGAAATAGAATTGAAGTAACTCCCTTCCCAATTGCAATACACCTACCTAGAGGCATGACATAAGTTGGATATGATCTTTGCTACTGATATGTATGATGAGCAAAGATGTCAACTTCTGGAACTTTTGGAAAAGCATAAAAAGACTATTATCGGGAAAATATTTGACATTAAGGGAATCATCCCTACAGTTTGTATGCATTGAATACTACTTAAATAGAATGCCAAGAATAGTATGGAGATCCAAAGAAGATTGAATCCTATGATGAAGTATGTAGTAAAAAAGGAGATCATCAAATGGTTAGATGCAAAAATCATCTACCCTATCTTTGATAGTGTGTAGGTGAGTCGTATTCAATGTGCCCTAAAGAAAGGTGGCATTCCTATGATTGAGAATGAAAAAAATTAGCTAATTCCTTCAAGAGAGGTCACTGAATGGAGAATATGCATGAATTATAGGAAGTTAAACAAAGCTATAAGGAATGACCATTTTGCTCTTCTATTTATTGATAAAATGCTTGATTGGCTTAATGGAAAGGAATTTTATTGTTTCCTTGATGGGTATTTATGATATAATCAGATTGCAATAGCTCTTGAAGACCAAGAGAAGATGACATTCACATGTCCCTATGGAACCTTTGCATTTAAAAGGATGCAACTTGGATTATGTAATGCTCTCGCAACATTCCAAAGGTGTATAATGGTCATCTTCTCTGATCTTATAGAAAGCTCCATTAAAGTTTGTATGGATGATTTTTCAATATTTGAATAGTCATTTCAAATATGTTTGAACAACCTAGAGTTGGTGCTAACAAGATGTGAAGAGAGGAACTTGGTGTTAAATTGGAAAATGTGCCATTTAATGGTTAAGGAATTAATAGTCGAAGGGAACAATTTTTGAAGGTAGGAATTGAGGTAGACAAATCCAAGACTAAAGTAATTGAAAAGTTACTTCCATCCACCAACATCAAAGAATAAGAAGCTTTCTTGGTCATGTTGGTTTTTATAGGAGGTTCATAAAATATTTTTCAAAAATTATAAAACCTCTATGTCAGCTGCTGCAACATGATGTCCCATATATTTTTAGTGCCAAATGTGATCAAGCTTTGAACTCTTTGAAAAAAGCATTGATATATGCACGAATTGTTAATGCACCCTATTAGACTAAGCCATTTAAGCTCATGTGTGATGCAAATGACTTTCCCATTGGAGTTGCTCTTGGGAAAATGCCTGATAAGGTATTTAACATTATTTATTATGATAGTAAGACACTGATAAAAGCCCAGATTAATTACACCACCACTAAAAATGAGATATTGGTTGTTGTAATTACATTTGATAACTTCAAGTCTTAATTGGTAGGCACTAAGGTTATAGTTTACACTGACCATGCAGTAATAAAATATCTTATTGTCAAGAAGGTAACAAAGTCTGGGTTAATAAGATGGGTACTACTACTGCAAGAATTTGACCAGGAAATCACAGACAAAAGGGAGTAGAAAACTTGGTGGTTGACCATTTGTCAAGACTCCCAGATGATGACCAGAGACGTGACAAAGAAGATATCAAGGAAGAATTCTCTAATTATCAACTGCTTCTGATGACTTCTATCATGACACTTTGGTATGCAAATATTGTTAATTATTTGGTAAGTGGATAATTCCCTCCATAACTCAACTCTCAGCAAAGGAAAATATTCTCTTATGATTCAAAGAACCACTATTCGAATGAACCAGTCTTATACAAGAAGTGTGTTGATCAATGATCAGTGCATTTTCATGAACATTATTTCATGCACTTTACTTCACTATTCTTGAGTGTCTTGTGTTATTTTTACTATGTTAGTTTATTTCCTAAAATTAGTTTATGTTTACCTTTATTTTAATTCTGAATTTAATTTTCAGCTTAAAAAGTTATTTGATACCTTCTCATTGAACATAACATAACTTAAGCTACGAGTATCGAAATGATGCGTTCTAATAGACATTAGAAAGATAAGAGGAAAATCTACAAGTTTCAAGTTGAAGTTAGAAGCAGTTTCGGAGTAAAAAATACTCAAAAAAATCATTTTATTACCAAATTTTAGAAAATAATTAGTCTTGGGCTAGTTTTGGGCCGATTTTTATTTTTCGACCCAGTTGGGATTAAAATTGGAATTCCTTGTTTCCGTTAACCTAAAGCAGGCGTGGCTACTATTCTTCATCATATTCACTATTCATGAAAATTAGTTTTGCTTTGTACGATTCATGGAGAACTAATCATTACGGTTAACCTGCTGAATGACATTTCCATAAGGCTTTGAGGTTTTTACTTTTATCAATTCGATTTCATTTCTCTTTCAATTATTCTCTCTGAAATTCAATTGCTTAATTTTTTATTTTATGAAATAATTTTTATTAATTTCGTATGATTGGATCCTAAACTATAATCGCTTTTGACGTAGCTTTGTCGTTAAATTGTGTATGTTAAAATCATATTTTCTTAATTTTTGATTGCTGTAATCCGCTTTATTTACTCAGATAATAGGTTTGTCAATCAATATTATATCCTTTGCGATTGTTAATCGATATAGTGATCGAATAGAGATTGAAGCTGCTTAGGGAATTGGTGAGGTAGAAATCAGTGATAAGTTGGAAATTAAAATAGTAGACTAACTAGTTCATAAATTTCCGTTAATCGTTTATCTTCATCTTAATTGAAACTTAAAAACCTCCATTGTTTCTTCCCGTTGGTAAAAATTAATCGAATAGTCCTTGTGGTATGACTCTCGAGTGTCGCTTCCCTAACTACAGATTTTATTTACTCATTTGTACCCGTGTGCAACAGTGAATCAATCAACGTTTGAGAAAATGTGTGGAAAATATTCTCCTATAATTTAAAGAACCACTATTGAAATGAACCAGTCTTATACAAGATGTGTGTTGATCAACTTTTGAGAAGATGTATGGACTATCCAGATGCGTACCGAATCTTATTAGCATTCCATAATGCACCCTATGGAGGACACTTTGGAGGAACCATAGCTACTACAAAGGTTCTACAATCAAGTTATTTATGTCCATATTTATTCAAGGATGTTAACGAGTTCATTTAAACTTATGATAAATGCCAAAGGATATAAAATATTTCCATGGAGAAAGAAATGTCACTCACTAATATTTTAGAGATTGAATTGTTTAATGTGTGAAGCATTGACTTCATGAGACCATTTCCTCAATCCTTTATAAATTTTTACATCATTATAGTTGTTGATTATTTGTCCAAGGGGATAGATACAATAACAACTCCCAATAATGATGTTAAGGTTGTGACCAAATTATTAATCAAAAATAGTTTTTCTAGACATGGAGCACCTATGACCATTATTAGTGATGAAGGAACCCACATTTGCAATAAACCTTTTGAGAATTTGATGAGTAAGTATTAAGTCAAACATAATGTTGCTACAACCTATCATCCCCAAAGTAGTGGGCAACCTGAATTATCTAATAGGGAAATTAAAAGAATCCTTGAAAAGGTAGTTAACTCCTTTAAGAAAGATTGGTCAAAATATTTGGATGATGTTGTATGGGCCTACAAAAATGCTTTTAAAATAGGGAAATACTCATCCCACCCCATAGGGTGCTCTTCCACCACAATGAAAAATCCAAAATGTCCCTAAAATCATAATATGCATATCCGGACGCACTTTTTATACACGCGTTTTAGCACTTCGTAAATGCTAAAATATTTTTGGAAAATCATCTCTAAAATCTAAATATGCACTTCCGTAAAAATGTTGCCACTTTAAAAATCTGGAGTAATTTCATGTTAATGTATCGGTGAATGCAACTAGAGATTGCTTCCATTTTCATGCATTGACAAAACAAATCTTACATTTTTTCTTACTCTAATCTATTTAATTCTAGGTAATTTAAGGATATTTATTTTAATTATTTGTAAAAAAATTAATTAAATTTTAGAGTACCATAGATAATTTAGAAATGAAATATGTTTTATATTTTAACTTCTAGTTCTTTTTCTTTATACTATTTGACAAATTTATTTTAATATTTATATTAGATGGTTCCAAATTAGATTGTTCCAAATTTTTGTTAACACTTTACAGAAGTGTATCTCTATATTTTTCTGAGATTCATCTCCGGACATATTTTTGGACAAAATAACATTGTCTCACATGCAACGTCTTTGTTGGTGTGATTTTAGATACATTTAGAGATGCATCTCTAGACACATCAATGAAATTTTCAAGTTTTTAGAGTTGTGGGGCGTATCCTATAGGATGGAATGAGTAATTTCCTTAAAATGACTTTAAGAATGTCTCCCTATAGACTAATCTATGGACAAGCTTTCCATTTATCTGTAATTATGAAGGGGGTAGTCATTATGTTCATATAGATATCTTATCTAATTTTTCTGATAAATTGGAGGTTTTGCATATAATTTCATCTTATATAATTTAATAATCATTTTTGTAAAACAAGTAATTTTGACATTCATCGGTCGTTTGATAAGGATCCTGTTTATTTTCAAATTTGCATGCATATAAGGAACGACATTCTTGTAGGTAACTTTTTTTATCTTTTTAATTTTAATTCTTTGGTTTATTGGGATAAAATTAATAAACCATATTATCTTTAACACATTAGAGTGATTGTGTGTGTATCTGCTCACAAATGAATGTACAAATAACATAAGTTTAAAAGAAGACAAATTATATGACACCATTAGCACCACAATCTCAGCCTGAGATGAGTATCAACCTAAAAAATCATTTTTAGAAGATCCATTTAAGTTTAATACATCCTTGTTACACTTATTTCTATTGTGATATAATCCAAGTTGTAGCCCAAGCCCAAGTTAGTTAGGGTTAGAATTTGTTATGTCAGTTACTTAGTATACAAGTAACATAGTTGTATATATACATATAATTGTAGTTCAGTTTTACAACTTTCATAATAACAATTCATCCATTTCTTTCTCTCTCTCTCTCTCTCTCTCTCACACACACACACACACACACACACACACACATACACACGCACACGCGCGCACACACACACACACACACACACACACACACACACACACACACACACACAAAGTGTCTCACATATTAACAAATTGGTATCTAGAGTTTATAGTTCGTGTTCGTGTTTTCAAGAACTTCGAGTTGGTGGTCTTGTTTCCAGGGATCGTGAATCGCAATTTCTATAATGATGAATGTTATCAATGGAATTCCAAATTCTCTTCCAATTCTTGATGGCAAAAATTGGAACCGATGAAGTAAACAAATGAAGTCTTTGTTCGATTTTCATGAAACCCTAGAACTGGTCAACAATGACATCCCTGAGTTTGGTGACAATGCAACTGATGCTCAGAGAGTCATTCACAAGGATGCAAAGAAGAACGATTTCAAGGTTCCATATTATATTCAATCAGTAGTAGATGCGACGAACTTTGATCTCTCATACTGAATCAATGAAGGAGGCATGAGATATTCTTATCAAGTATTACAAAGGAGGTGAGAAGGTTAAAGTCATCAAATTGCATACTTTGCGAAGGAAATATGAATTAATGTAGGTGGTAGAAGAAGAAAATATTACATGTTATGTCTCGAAGGTGCAAAATATTGTCCATCTCATGAAAGGTTGTGGTGAAACCCTAACTGATAAGATGATAGTTGAGAAGGTAATGTGCATGTTGACCTCTCACTTTGATCAAGTTATCATATCCATTCATGAATCTAACATTCTTGAAACCATGAAACTGGAAGATTTAGTTGGTTTATTGGAGGCACATGAGATGAGGATTATCGAAAGGAAAGGTGTTCAAGATTCGATACAAGCACTACAAGTTCAGACATGGAAGAAACACGGTGGTTCCAACAAGTTCAAGGTAAAAGAGATAAGACAAAGAGTAAGAAGTCTTGGTCGAACCCTCAAAAGCATAAGGTCGATAATATGGCTTCTGAATCCCCCAAAAAGGAGAAGGAAAATCCTATCAAAAAGAGAGAAAAAAAAAGGAAAAAAAGTGTGCAATGTTATAGTTGTGAAAAATGGGGTCATTTGGCCAAGAATTATTGGTACAGGAAAGACAGGGGTGCGACAAAAGGAAAAGAGGAAGGAGAAAACCTTGCACACGAAGATTAGGATGATTATGAAGATATAATGTTTATGGCTGTAGTTGCAGATGACCATGTCGACTCAAAAATATGGTTCCTCAGTAAAGGCTGCTTGAATCACGTGACTGGTAGGAAAGTGTGGTTGGCAAATTTCAATGAGTCGAAGAAGAGTAAAGTAAAATTTGCTGATAATAGCTCATTGCAAGAAGAAGGTACTGGAAACATAGTTATTCAAAAGAGAAATGAAGGAAAAGTTATGATCAGAGATATACTCTATGTACCTGGAATGAAGTACAACTTGCTAAGTGTTGGACAACTGGTCGAAAATGGTTTCTCAGTGGTTATGAAAGATGGAGCCTTGGAATTGTTCGAAGCCCATAATAGTTTGTTCTTAAAATCTCCTATGTCGAAGAACAGGACATTTAAGACCATGATCAGTTAGGCTGAGGTAGAATGCCTCAAAATAGTTGTCGACCATAAGAATAGTTGGTTGTGGGATTTGAGGTTTGGCCACTTGAATTTTAGGTCACTCAATCAACTAATTACTCAAGATATGGTAACTGGTATACCAAGTCTTGATATACCCGAAAAACTCTATGAAGGTTGTTTAGTAGGGAAGCAATCCCAAAAGTCTTTCATTTCGACTATGCCAATGAGGCCCTCTTGCATACTAGAAGTAGTACATTCAGATGTATGTGTCCCGTTTGAAGATCATAACATTGGTGGAAGCAAGTATTTTGTCTCATTTTTCAATGAGTTTAGTCAAAATCTTTGGATCTATATGATAAAGCATAAATATAAAGTATTTGAAAACTTTAAGAGTTCAATATGATTTTCGAAAAGTAGTGCGAAAAGAAGATCAAAGTTCTGTAAACAGGTGGAGGTGGAGAATACACGTCCAAGATGTTTGAAGAGTTTTGTGAAGAACATTGTATTGGTCATGAGGTATCTTCTCCTTACACGCCTCAACTTAATGGAATAACATAAAGAACAAATAAGACCATATTGGATATGGCTAGATGCATGCTGAAACTAGAGAGTTTTCTAAAACCCTTATTGGGTGAAGTTGTCACCACTTTTGTTTATATTTTGAACATGTGCTCTACCAAGAAGCTGAAGAGCAAGGTTCTTGAAGAAGTGTTTAGTGGAAAACGACCATCTGTGAGTCATCTGAAGGTGTTTGGCTCTATTTTCTACAAGCATGTTCCTGATGTAGGAAGAAGGAAGCTTGTTGATAAAGGTAAACCTATGATTTTGGTAGGATATCACAAAACTGGAGCATACAGACTATTCAATCCAATTAATAATAAGATTGTAATGAGTAAAGATATCGTGATTGATGAAAATTATGTTTGGGATTGAAATTCTGGTGATGCAATTCACAAGCTTTTGATGAGTTATGGCACCGACGATGTCATACGGTGAACTGACTTGGGGTATTTTGCTTTTTATCGCAATGTCACGGATAGCAAGAGTCGCCACCGACTTTTCTTTTATCCAATAAGGAAAGGTGGAAAAGAACAGGAAAGACCTCAATAGATTTTGGGTTCGGGAGGTACATTATACAAAGGGAAGGTATTAGCACCCTTTGTATCCATGGTTATCCATGGGCTCTTAATTGCTGGATCACTTATATTTTTGTCTGAAAAGTGTTGGTGAATTGTTGAAAAACGTTTCAAAAAGAGAGTTTAACTTTGTAATGATTCTCGTATGAATGTATACAAAGTATTTATCTCGTTTGATTTTGAAAAACAGTTTAGAAAAATATAACTTGGTAATGATTCTAGTATGAATGTATACCAAGTGGAGATTTTCTAGGATTTGTAAAGTGTAAAGTGTGAGGAGTGGAAAATGTTTTAGGTTATGATCCAGTAATTGAGAGTTATACCTTCCTGAGGTCGTTATGGGCATTTCCTATCCTTATGAGGGTAAAACTGTCCTTACTATTGAGAAGTAAGTAATTTTAGCCTTTTGGATGTAAAAGGGTCATCGTAGGGTCATCGATTGGTCATTGAAGGCAACAGTTGTGAGGATACCTTAGCATTCGAAGGGACTATCATCATTTAACCGTAGGCTACACCGAAGGGTCATCGAGGGACAAAATCGTATTTTCGAAGGCAACATCCGAGGGACCATGATTTATCTTATGATGATTTAACCGAAGGGTCTTTGCTAAGTGTATCCCTACATTCGCGAGACATGACCGTTATACCGTAATCGTAGGATAACAAAAGAGAGGTCCAAGATCACTTATTTAAAGGCAAAGTTTTACAATTAATTAGGTAGCCGTGATTGATTAAGTAATTAGGTCCACATTAAAATTGATGAAATCAATACATTAAAATCAGCTAGGTAATTTAGGATTAAATAATTCAGCGTCCATCTCCATAAGGGTGTCCCACAAATAAAGTGGAAGACCTAGCCGGTCGTCTCTTCGGGAATATGTAAGCCTTTACACAATTCAACACACGGATTAGAGCATTGAGATAAAGTATAATTGAACGTTGCACCATAAAATAACCACAACAGTCATGAACTCAGGCCACATGATGCAGAATTATAATAAATCATGATTAGACAGACATAAAATAGAACAGCAAGGAAATGAAACAGCCACTGCCTCGTTCGCCTCTGCTTCGCCTAGCGAAGGCCTAGCGAGTACTCGCTGCCGACTCGCTTAGCGATGTGCTAGCGAGCGGCTGCTGGTTTTGAATTTTATATCAGTACAGTCCCAACCAACTTTATGCCTTATAGATTTCATCACTGTTATCATATGGTTAATCATTTAAAGTCTGCAGGTATATACTAGAGTTAACATGCCAAGCTTAAGATATTTCATAAATCTAATCATGAAGCCATATGCAAATTAAGAACATAAGACAATAATAGCAATGTACACCTGTTAGCAACGGGGTTGTGACTTTGAATCGGCAAAGTCGGATTGAATTGGGCAGAGGTAGACCTTGGTGCCGCCGAATTCTTTCAGGGTTTGCCTCCAATGAGTATCAGGGTTTGCTTGCTAAGGCTCTCCTTTCTCCGTTTCCGTTCTCCCGTCTCCGTTTTTTCCTCCTCCCTTCGTGACTGAAGGCTTGGCTATTTATAATGCTCTTGCTATGACCTAATGGGCTCAGAATGAGGCCCAGAAATTCTGATATTCGCAAGCTTCGCTAGGCGAAGGAATTGCTCGCCTAGCGAGCCAGCTAGTTTGGGCTTTTACTGGATCTGGTGCTTCGCTGGGACCAGTGTCATAACGAGGTGTTCGCTGGGCGAAGGAGTTGCTCGCCTAGCGAGCAAGCTAGTCTGGGCCATTTTCTGGATTGGGCCTATTGTGAGCTGGACTTTTGTTCCTCTAATGTCAGGGCCTTGCAAAATTAGTTGGGGCGCCTCGAGAATGTTTGGCAATGTTAACGGGCAAATTTTGGGGTATGACAGCTGCCCCTGTTCAAGATTCTTGAACCGAGAGAGTTGGAATGGTAAGTGCGCCATTCGTGGTCTGGAGGTGGAAGATTATTGAACACTAGAAGGCCCAAAATTTTGCACCTTTTAATGGAGATGGGCTTAAAGATGCCATCCAGGTAGTTTGATGATGAGAGCTTCAGGGTGCGTCGTACATTAGACGATATCTGAAGACATGGATGTCCTACTGGGTCGTACGCTAGATCGTATGGTGAGTCCTCCATTCGGCTGTCGACTTCGCTGGGGAGTCCGAATGTGTCATACACTGTTGGGGATAAGGGATCAGAGTGGATCGTACACTAGATTGTATCTGGATAGCAGAGTGAACCGTCCCTTAGGCTGCATCTGGAGAGGTAAATGTCAGAATGGATCGCACGCTAGATCGTATCTGAGTAGCCGAATGAGTTGTCCTTTAGGCGGATGACTTTGTTGAGGATGAAACATCGGAATGGATCGTACGCTAGATCGTATCCGAGTTGCAAAATGAGCCGTCCATCAGGCCGGTGACTCCGCTGGGGATGAAAGACCAGACTGAATCGTACGCTAGACTGTATCCGTCCATTAGGCAGTATCTGAGAGGGGTAGTCGTATGCTAGGCTACACGCCAGAATGTATCGTACGCTAGGTAGTCTCTGAGAAATGAAGGGTCCTGCTGGGTCGTAAGATAGACCGTATTGGAGTAGTTGAAGGTCAGAATGGATCGCACGCTAGATCGTATCTGAGTGGAAGGAGTCATACGTTGAGCTGAATCAGAATGAACCGTACGTTAGACTGTATCTGATCGTATTTGTAGATGCTGTATTTGCAATAAATGGCCGGGATGGGCCTAAAGATACCATCCTTAGGAGGATAATTAACCTGAAAAATAAAGTTAGCTTCATGCCATGTCATGATGAATGAGATGTTTTATGCTTTCGACAATAAATGCGAACAATGTATGCATGCGTAAGCTGTGAAACGATGCAATGAATGACTTATGCATCTGAAAAGTTCTTCCCGAGGACTCTACTGGGGAAATAAATCTCAGTCTTCTGGTTGGAGATATTTGTACTGATGACCCTTTCTCAGCTGGGGGTATTTGATTTCTGTCTGATGGTAGGAATATTCAACAGAGTATGGCTGGGGGCGGAAGAGATGACTAGCCTATCTGGTGATACCAATTTCTTCTGGGGAATAACTGGTTTTGTCGGGGAATAGAATTAGCACCCGGATTCATTGGAAAGCATGATTAGACCTTCTCCTCGATCCCGAAGTCTCGTAGTAATCGTTATTGCTATTTTATGCATGTATTTTTGGTAAACATCGATCATATTCAAGAGCACATATCAATTCAAGTTAAATCAATGGACGTTTATGCAAGCAAAACAGAGAAAGTAAAACAAAAGCGTCTTATTGATTTTGAAAGAGGGCCTATAAACAGGCAGTTTGTGTACAAGGAGACAGAAATCCTAGTAAGAGGAAATTGTCAAAAAAACAAAGAGAAAGCTATGCGGAAAAAGCCCTATTGATTTTAATCCCACTACTGTCATTATGTCTTCAAGCCTCTCATCTCCTGCTGTCGGATAAAAGTGATTGGCTTGTTCAGTCCCTTTGACTTGGATGAAGCTGACTGAGAACGGGACATAGTCATACGCTTTAATCCCTAATTTTTGCCTGGACCGCCCTTTCAGGTTTTCAGTCCACCAGGATACCCTTTTTTGCCCAAGCCGCCTTTTCAGGTTTTCGACTTGCCGGGTGTGCATTTTTATGTGCTTATCCCTAATTTTTGCCCGAACCCTTTTGGTTCGCCGGGATGCCCTTACTTTTGCCTAGGTACGTCGACCTAGCGGGTCTCTTTTATGCGTAGTATTTTTTGACTATGTCTGCGTTCACGGGATGCGGGAAGTCTTCGCCATCCATTGTAGCGAGTATCATGGCTCCACCAGAGAATACCTTCTTAACTACAAATGGCCCTTCGTATGTGGGAGTCCATTTGCCTCTGGGATCCCCTTGTGGTAGGATGATACGCTTGATCACCAAGTCGCCCATTTGATATACCTGTCTCTTGACCTTTTTGTTGAATGCCTGGGTCATGCGCTTCTGATATATCTGCCCATGACAAACAGCCGCGAGTCTCTTCTCATCAATCAAATTGATCTGGTCGAGTCGAGTCTGAATCCATTCATCCTCATTTAAGTCTGCCTCTTTCATGATTCTTAGAGAGGGAATCTGAACTTCCACTGGTAAAACGGCTTCCATTCCGTAGACTAAAGAGAAAGGAGTTGCTCCTGTCGAAGTGCGTATTGAAGTGCGATAACCGTGAAGAGCAAAGGGTAACATTTCATGCCAGTCTTTGTACGTCACCGTCGTCTTTTGTATGATCTTCTTGATATTCTTATTAGCAGCTTCTACAGCGCCATTCATCTTTGGTCGGTACGGAGAAGAGTTATGGTGCTTTACGTTGAACTGCGTGCAGAGTTCAGTAATCATCTTGTTGTTCAAATTAGTACCATTGTCAGTAATAATTCTTTCGGGGATGCCGTACCGACAAATGAGACTATTCTTGATGAATCGTGCCACCACATTCTTGGTGACAGAAGCGAATGAGGCTGCCTCTACCCACTTGGTAAAGTAATCAATAGCAACAAGAATGAAACGATGCCCGTTAGAAGCAGTAGGTTTAATCTCTCCAATCATATCGATGCCCCACATTGCAAAGGGCCAAGGAGCTGTCAACACGTTTAATGGAGCAGGAGGCACATGTACTTTATCCGCATATATCTGGCACTTGTGACAGGTTCTGGAGTGATGGTGGCAATCAGCTTCCATGGTAGACCAATAATACCCTGATCTCAGAATCTTCTTGGCCATCGTATGCCCACTAGAATGAGTCCCAAAAATACCATCATGCATGTCTTCCATAATCTTTTCTGCTTCCTTTTTATCCACACAGCGAAGCAAAGTCGAATCATGATTACGTTTGTATAATAATCCATTACTCAAAAAGAATTTAGCAGAGAACTTCCTCAGGAATTTTCTATCATTGATAGATGCCCCCTCAGGGTACTCCTGAGTTTCTAAATATCTCTTTACTTCGTGGAACCAAGGTTTTTCCCGTACTCCCTCAGTGTTAAGTTCATAACAGTATGCCGGTTCATCTAGTCGCTCAATGGTGATCCTGGGAGCTTCATTGTCCCATCTGACTCTGAACATAGATGACATGGTAGCTAAGGCGTCTGCCAACTGATTCTCTTCTCGTGGGATATGTTCGAATGTAATCTCTTCAAAGTATGGGATTAACGTCATCACCCGCTCTCGATAAGGGATGAGGTTCGGATGTCTAGTGTCCCATTCCCCTTTGATCTGACTGATGACTAATGCTGAGTCTCCGTACACACTCAAAAGCTTGATTCTTAGGTCTATAGCAGCTCTGAGTCCCAAAATACACGCTTCATACTCAGCCATATTATTGGTGCAATCAAAACATAGTCTAGCTGTGAAAGGCGTATGGCCACCCTTGGGGGAAATGATTACAACACCAACACCATTGCCCAATGCATTAGAAGATCCATCAAAAACCATAGTCCATCGGGATCCCGGTTCGGGTCCTTCATCCGGTCCAGGTTCTTCATAATTAGTGACAAGCATGACATCCTCATCTGGGAACTCAAAATTCATAGATTGGTAATCATCCACCGCTTGATGAGCCAAATGATCAGCTAGCACGCTTCCTTTGATTGCTTTCTGGGTAGTATACTGGATATCATACTCTGTCAAAATCATCTGCCATCTTGCTATTCTTCCAGAGAGGGCAGGTTTCTCAAATATATATTTGATAGGGTCCATCTTAGAAACCAATAAAGTGGTGTGATTCAACATATACTGTCTTAGTCGGCGAGCAGCCCAGGCCGAAGCACAGCAAGTTCTCTCGAGCAGTGAGTATCTTGTTTCACAGTCGGTAAACTTTTTGCTAAGGTAGTATATGGCATGCTCTTTTCGACCAGACTCGTCATGTTGCCCCAACACACACCCCATTGAATTCTCTAACACGGTCAAATACATGATTAGAGGTCTTCCTTCAACTGGTGGTATCAGAATTGGAGGTTCTTGGAGATACTTCTTGATTTTGTCAAAAGCTTCTTGACATTCATCGTTCCATATCATCTCCTGATTTTTCCTCAGTAACTTGAAGATGGGTTTGCAGGTAGTGGTCAAATGGGAGATAAACCGGGCAATGTAATTCAAACGTCCCAAGAAACCTCTGACTTCTTTATCTGTACGAGGAACTGGCATTTCTTGAATAGCTCTCACCTTAGCCGGGTCAACCTCGATTCCTCTGCCACTGACAATAAATCCCAGGAGTTTACCGGATCTTACTCCAAAGGTGCATTTGTTCGGGTTCAATCTCAGCTTGTACCTCTTCAACCTCTCAAACAGTTTATGTAAATGATTGAGATGTTCTTCTTCAGTATGAGATCTGGCTATCATGTCATCCACATATACTTCTATTTCATGATGAATCATATCATGGAACAAAACCACCATAGCACGCTGGTATGTTGCCCCGGCGTTCTTTAAACCGAATGGCATTACTTTGTAACAGAAAGTGCCCCATTGCGTCACAAACGTGGTTTTCTCCATGTCTTCAGGTGCCATCTTAATCTGGTTATAACCCGAGAATCCATCCATGAAGGAGAATACTTTGTGTTGAGCGGTGTTGTCTATCAGCACATCAATGTGCGGAAGTGGAAAGTCGTCTTTGGGACTCGCTTTATTCAAATCTCTGTAGTCTACACACATTCGCACCTTGCCATCCTTCTTCGGCACTGGTACCACATTAGCAACCCATTGAGGATAAGAAGTAACGGCCAGAAAACCCGCATTAAATTGTTTCATAACCTCGGCTTTGATTTTCTCAGACATTTCAGGACGCATGCGCCGAACCTTTTGCTTGACGGGATGGCAATCTTCCTTCGTTGGCAAACGATGCACTACTATGTTAGTATCCAGTCCTGGCATGTCTTCGTAGGACCAAGCAAAAATCTCTATATAGTCATGTAACATCTGAATCAATCTTCTTTTGACACTGTTTTCCAAGCCTGCTCCTATTTTGACTTCTTTCTTGTCCATTTCAGTACCCAGGTTTACAATTTCGATTGACTCTTCATGCGGCTGTATAGTTCTTTCTTCCTGCAGTAACAGTCTGGCAAGTTCTCCAGGTACTTCACAATCTTCCTCACTTCCATCCTCCGCTTGGTAGATCGGATTTTCAAAGTCATAATGAACAGTAGTAGAACTATTATCAACAGGATCCAGAGTGGGTATGGATCTGCAATTCGTTACGTGAGTGTGTGTAAGAAAATATAGCTTGTTTGGAAGATGACAGAAAAGACAAAGAGCGCAATATTTGAATGCAAAAAGTCCATTGATTTATTGAATATGAACATGCTTATGAAAATGACAAACCCTTAACAAATTAGCTATTGTGCCCCGGGCATAGACACAACGCTTGGAGAAGTTCAATTGTAAAAAAAACAAAAATTTGCAACACTAAAATAGACAATAACAATTACTCCTGACTAAAGGAAATCGGGATAGTGTCTTCAGCCTTCCAATTATTGAGTCCGTCACCAATTGTTGGGAAAATCCAGCTATCCAGGTCGCAATCGCTGTCAGCATCTTCTACAGCATTAATTTGACTCTTGTCAGAGCTGAACCCCAGGCCAAATTTGTCAGACTTGTACGGTACGTCGATCAGTTGACCCCAGCCAGTACAGCCACCATCTTCAACCACGGCTTGAGCGTCCTTCAGAGAAATCATAGCAGGAGGAGCACGAATAACCTTGGGTACACAGGAAGTTGGCTTAAGGACAGGATTGGTCGGAGGAACTACTTCAAATGACTGACAAGGAGTCTCAATGAATTCACCATCCATCTCGACGTATCTGAAGGTATGCACACTACTGACAATGTACTCTTCTTCTCCACACACGGTGACAATTTTGCCCTTTGTGGGATACCTCAACTTTTGATGGAGAGACGAGGCTACAGCGCCTGCCCCATGAATCCAAGGGCGTCCCAGTAAGCAGGAATAGGCAGGACGAATGTTCATTACATGGAAGGTAGTGTTGAAGACTTGAGGTCCTATCTTGATAGGAAGGACTATTTTGCCATGGACAACACTCTTCGCACCATCGTAAGCACGTACCATAATGTCACTAGGTTTCAGTTCAATGCTTTTACAATCCAGCTTATCCAGCACAGCTGTCGGCAGCATATTCAAGGAAGAGCCATTATCGATCAACACATGAGACAAAGTGATTCCCCTACACTCAATGGAGATATGCAGGGCTTTATTGTGATTCTTTCCTGCTGGTGTCAGATCAGCGTCGGAAAAGCCTAGGCCATTGTCAACAGCCAAGTGAGCAACATAATGTTCGAACTGATCGACAGATGTCTCCTGAGGTACATGAGCAGTCTTCAAGAATTTTATCAATGCATTGGCATGAGATTCAGAAGATAACAACAAGGATAACATCGAGATCTTAGACGGGGTATGCCCCAACTGTTCTACCACATTGAAATCACTCTTGCGGATGATTTTCAGCACTTCTTCCATTTCCTGTTTGGCAACATCTTCGGGAGTAACTTCGACCGGTGTCTCTGACTGAGAAGGATTGACTGGTTCCTTTCCTCGAGTTTCAAGGATAGGAGGTGAGATTTCTGGAGAGAAGATCCTTCCACTTCGAGTAATTTTACTAGTCCCAACGATGCCATTAGGATTAGTAGAATTGTCAATTTGCTTTACGCCATGGACGTAAACATCACCGCCATAATTCCACGGAATAGCTTTGCTGGAGGAATATGGGATCGGGCCAGGTGCAGTAATGATTAGGGGAGCTACCCTGGGCTCAACAGTAATCTTCACAGGCGCCCTAGTAGCGGTAATCTTCACTGGAACTTTGGACCTAGCAATCACAGATACTTCTTCAATAGGGTTCTCCGCCTTGGGAATCCTTTCGAAGAGAATTGTGCGGTCATCCATCAGCCGCTGAATACCCTTCCTCAACTTCCAGCAATCATTGGGTCGGAGTATGCAGAGTTCGCAATCTTCAGCACAACCTGGAAATAAACCAGCTTGTACTAAATTCTTCTTGATGATCAGGAAAGGAGATGCTAAGTCAACTACATTAGAAACATGCGAATAATCCTCCACAGCATTAACAGTCTTGTCATGATTAGGCATGGGAGCAGTGATGACATTAGGAGTCTCTGGAGGCTCAAATTCAATTTCTCCAGCTTCGATCATATCCTGAACTTTATTCTTCAATGACCAGCAATCGTTTGTATCATGCCCGGGGCTATCGGAGTGATATGCACACCTGGCATTGGGATTATAACGAGTAGAAGTAGTGTTGGGTTTCGTAGGAGGATCTCTGAGGGTGATCAAATTTGCCTTTAGCATTCCCTGCAGTGCCTGTGCCAAGGTCATATTGATCCTGGTAAACTGCCTTCTTGGCTTGTCTTGTCTGGGCTGGAAGTTTTGAGGTGGCGGTGCTGCAATCGTAACCGCTCCAATGGTATGGTCACGATTTTTCTTGTTACGACCCTTTTGACCGTACACAGCATTTGATTCGTTCCTCCCCTGATAGGACCTTTTGGTGCTTGCAGAGGTAGCTGCCTGGATCTTTCCACTTCGGATGCCGCTTTCAACGCGTTCACCTGTCAATATAAGTTCAGTGAAACCTGATGAAGAACTTCCTAGTAGATGGCTGTAGAATGGACCAGTCAGTGTGCCCATGAACATGTCCACTAGTTCTCGGTCAGTCATAGGTGGTTTGACTCTGCCAGCCAAATCTCTCCATTTCTGAGCATATTCTTTAAAGCTTTCTTTAGATCCCATAGCCATATTCTGCAACTGTAGCCGGGTAGGCGCTAGTTCCGAGTTATACTGGTACTGTTTATAGAAAGCTGTTGCTAAATCCGTCCAGGTGCGGATGTCAGAGCTCTCGAGCTGATAATACCATTCCAACTGTGTGCCAGACAGACTTTCTTGGAAGAAATGGATCCATAGCTTCTTATCAGAGGTATGTGGCTGAATCTTCCTCACATAAGCTCTCAGATGCATCTGAGGACAAGACGCACCATCGTACTTAGTGAAAGTGGGGATCTTGAATTTGTGAGGAATGGTCACATCGGAGACCAGCCCCAAACTTTCGAAATCCAGACCGGGTGCCTTCTGACCTTCCACAGCTAGCACACGTTCTTCCAGCAACTTGTACTTATCATCTCTTGGAGAGTACTGTTCATTTTCATAATCTTCATCGTCACCCTCAGGGTCGGAGAAATTGACATTCTCCTCTTCTGAATCATTTTCTGTCTCCTCTTCCGGACCATTCGGAATTCCAAACTTGACTCCCGCGGCCCGTCTTTTAAGCCTTCTTCCTGGGTTAATGAAACTCACAGCTTTTTTGTCTTTCGTCTTTTCGAGCAAAAGAGCCTTCAGTTCCTCCTGCCCCTTGGATAAGCTTAGCATCATCTCCTTGAATTGAGCATTCTGAGTCTGGAGATCTTTGACAGTTTGTTCGAGATCCATTTTTCTGTTAGCAATGAAGACCGTGAGAACAATGAACTCGTAGAATACCTGTTATGCAGTGCTATGCAATGTATGAAATGTTTTCAAGGACTTTTGGAATTTAACTTTGCGTAAACTACCAACAAGAGAGAAATTCTTATTACTAATTTCTTTGATCAATGTTCATTACAAAAGGAATAATAATAAAAATACAATGAAAGCTCAAGTCTCCCAGGGGCGACTTCTTTTTGGGCGAAGATACGCATTGAGTCTTCGTTCCTCATTAAGCTGACTAGTAAGTTCTAACACTTTCTTCCTTTCTGCGACGAACTGAGTCTCGAAAGTATCCCTTTCTTCTCTCAACTAGATCCAGGATCTCTCTAGTTCCTCAACATTGGTAGGCATATCTGGATAAGGAATGATCTGAGGAGCACCTCCTTCAGCTTCTGGTTCGACAATCTGAGGTCCGATTGCAAGGTATGGCATGACAAGCTCACGAGCTCTGGCGCGTACCCATCTGAGATAAGGCTCCATAGGAATAGAGTTTTTCTGTCCTAGAGTGCTTCTTTTCACCATGCCCCAGGCTCGTACAAATCTCTGACGGAGGCCTTGGGAATCGGTGTCATAGTCAAACACAGTACCTTGAATAATTCTTTCATGTGGACCGTCTCTTCGAGCATAACCAAACTGGCGTAGGGCTAAAGCTGGGTTATAAGTAATACCTCCTCTTATCCCCAAGAGTGGTACATTAGAGAATTCTCCACAACGGTCAATGATGATAACATTTTCTTTGAGATGAGGACACCAACGGATGTCTGAATGGGAGAGCGACATTATCCTTTGAGACCATTTCAGATTTTGCTCATTCTTCAAGACTGATGGAGGAAGGTGTGAAATAAACCACCTAGACAATAAAGGTATGCAGCACATGAGAGTCCCTTGCCTTTTCATAGTACGAGTGTGAAGGGAATGCAAAATGTCTCCCAGCAAGGTAGGCACAGGGTTATGAGTGAGGAATATCTTAATAGCATTCATATCTACGAATTGGTCTGGATTAGGAAATAACACCAAACCATAGATCAGTAATGCTAGAACGTCTTCGAAAGCATGGACATTCATAACCTTTAAGAATTCTCGGGCCTTATTTATCAGAAACTTGGCAAGTAAACCCTTAACTCCACTTCTCGTTACCCAATTGGTTTCGATGTCTGACTTTGTCATGTGCAAAGCTGCGGCAACTTCTTCAGACTTCGGAATCTTTTCTAAACTACTGAAAGGTGTTTGATCAAGAATAGGTATCCCAAGCAGCCTGGAAAATTCTTCTAATGTGGGTACCAACTGATAATCTGGGAATGTGAAGCAATGATGTTTAGGATCGAAGAACTGGAATAGGACTCTCATCATATCTTCTTTGAAACCAGTGGTAACCAAATTGAGGAGAGAACCGTGTTTCTTGATGAACTGGGCATGATCGGGGAGCTCTGACACTAAATTCTTCAGTTGAGGAGAGATTGCTACAAAATTGATCCGGATGGTCTTCCTGGAAGCCATAACCTTACAAAACAGAGCAAAGTTAAATCCCTAAGTCCTTGAAATGGTTAGTACAATGTTATGATGTCATGATGTTATGATGTTATGATGTTATGATGTTACGAGGTTAAATAAATAACAAGCACAAGCAAGTCACACAACCATCATTCCTAGGTTTTAAGGCTTGCATGAGTTTCATAGGTAAGTACCCTCCCCACTGAAATTTGGTTGGTTCAACCTGTCCTAGAATAGTAACCGGGTTCTAAAAGGATCTCCAATCATTGACCTTCCTTCAAGTCCACTTCAGTGCAACACCAAGTGGTTGACCGAAGCTTCCCTAAAGTCCAATCTCAAAGAGTGTAGTATCGAGTCTCAACCAACCCCAGTCGGAACCGAAGTCAGTTATCTCACTACTTTCTAATGGCCAGGATGAGTCAATTAGGGTTCTAAAGGTCTGGTTAATGCTTTAATGACACCACGCGGAAGCCAAATTTTTCCTCAAGTGAACATGAGGAACATCAGGACATCCAAAGTGTCACATTAACCGTAGCCATCATTTTAACCATTCCAGTATACGCCGGATAGTCGCGATGATCTATTGCTACTTACCTAAGGTACACTAGATCCGGGTGTAGGATCTTTCACTCAAGAATACCCAAGCAATCCCTTAAAATTAAATCAGACAATTTTAAATAAGTGATCTTGTTTTTTAAGGTAACCTCTCTTGTAATCATTTCCCCAGCAGAGTCGCCAGTTCTGTCATACGGTGAACTGACTTGGGGTATTTTGCTTTTTATCGCAATGTCGCGGATAGCAAGAGTCGCCACCGACTTTTCTTTTATCCAATAAGGAAAGGTGGAAAAGAACAGGAAAGACCTCAATAGATTTTGGGTTCGGGAGGTACATTATACAAAGGGAAGGTATTAGCACCCTTTGTATCCATGGTTATCCATGGGCTCTTAATTGCTGGATCACTTATATTTTTGTCTGAAAAGTGTTGGTGAATTGTTGAAAAACGTTTCGAAAAGAGAGTTTAACTTTGTAATGATTCTCGTATGAATGTATACAAAGTATTTATCTCGTTTGATTTTGAAAAACAGTTTAGAAAAATATAACTTGGTAATGATTCTAGTATGAATGTATACCAAGTGGAGATTTTCTAGGATTTGTAAAGTGTAAAGTGTGAGGAGTGGAAAATGTTTTAGGTTATGATCCAGTAATTGAGAGTTATACCTTCCTGAGGTCGTTATGGGCATTTCCTATCCTTATGAGGGTAAAACTGTCCTTACTATTGAGAAGTAAGTAATTTTAGCCTTTTGGATGTAAAAGGGTCATCGTAGGGTCATCGATTGGTCATTGAAGGCAACAGTTGTGAGGATACCTTAGCATTCGAAGGGACTATCATCATTTAACCGTAGGCTACACCGAAGGGTTATCGAGGGACAAAATCGTATTTTCGAAGGCAACATCCGAGGGACCATGATTTATCTTATGATGATTTAACCGAAGGGTCTTTGCTAAGTGTATCCCTACATTCGCGGGACATGACCGTTATACCGTAATCGTAGGATAACAAAAGAGAGGTCCAAGATCACTTATTTAAAGGCAAAATTTTACAATTAATTAGGTAGCCGTGATTGATTAAGTAATTAGGTCCACATTAAAATTGATGAAATCAATACATTAAAATCAGCTAGGTAATTTAGGATTAAATAATTCAGCGTCCATCTCCATAAGGGTGTCCCACAAATAAAGTGGAAGACCTAGCCGGTCGTCTCTTCGGGAATATGTAAGCCTTTACACAATTCAACACACGGATTAGAGCATTGAGATAAAGTATAATTGAACGTTGCACCATAAAATAACCACAACAGTCATGAACTCAGGCCACATGATGCAGAATTATAATAAATCATGATTAGACAGACATAAAATAGAACAGCAAGGAAATGAAACAGCCACTGCCTCGTTCGCCTCTGCTTCGCCTAGCGAAGGCCTAGCGAGTACTCGCTGCCGACTCGCTTAGCGATGTGCTAGCGAGCGGCTGCTGGTTTTGAATTTTATATCAGTACAGTCCCAACCAACTTTATGCCTTATAGATTTCATCACTGTTATCATATGGTTAATCATTTAAAGTCTGCAGGTATATACTAGAGTTAACATGCCAAGCTTAAGATATTTCATAAATCTAATCATGAAGCCATATGCAAATTAAGAACATAAGACAATAATAGCAATGTACACCTGTTAGCAACGGGGTTGTGACTTTGAATCGGCAAAGTCGGATTGAATTGGGCAGAGGTAGACCTTGGTGCCGCCGAATTCTTTCAGGGTTTGCCTCCAATGAGTATCAGGGTTTGCTTGCTAAGGCTCTCCTTTCTCCGTTTCCGTTCTCCCGTCTCCGTTTTTTCCTCCTCCCTTCGTGACTAAAGGCTTGGCTATTTATAATGCTCTTGCTATGACCTAATGGGCTTAGAATGAGGCCCAGAAATTCTGATATTCGCAAGCTTCGCTAGGCGAAGGAATTGCTCGCCTAGCGAGCCAGCTAGTTTGGGCTTTTACTGGATCTGGTGCTTCGCTGGGACCAGTGTCATAACGAGGTGTTCGCTGGGCGAAGGAGTTGCTCGCCTAGCGAGCAAGCTAGTCTGGGCCATTTTCTGGATTGGGCCTATTGTGAGCTGGACTTTTGTTCCTCTAATGTCAGGGCCTTGCAAAATTAGTTGGGGCGCCTCGAGAATGTTTGGCAATGTTAACGGGCAAATTTTGGGGTATGACAGACGAAGAAACTAGTGAAGTCAAAGTTGGGGCAGTTGCTGATATTCTAGACATTGTTGAAGTTGAAGAGGGTGTGGCTAACACAAGCCAAAGACATCAAAGAACTAGAGTACTCCCAATAAGGCTTCAAGACTGTGAAGTGGTTGGCGATGATGAAGTCACACAAAATAGAGATTTGGTTCATTTCGATTTACTTGCAGGTGCTGAACATATCAATTATAGCGAGGCCTTCAAAGATAAACAATGGAAGGAAGCTATGGTCAAAGATTTAGAAGCGATCGAAAGAAACAATACATGAGAGCTAGTCAAATTTCCAACATACACAAAAGCTATCAAAGTGAAGCGGGTGTTCAAATTGAAGCATAATCATGATGGGTCAATTGTAAGACACAAAGCAAGATCAGTAGCTCAGGGATTTATTTAGAGAATATGACTCGACTACTCTGAAGTATATGCACCAGTAGCAAGATTGGAGATTGTCCGATTGGTGGTAGCCTTGGCATGCAAGTAAGGGTGTTTGACATTTCACTTAGATGTGAATCTTCATTTTTTAATGGCCCCCTAGATGAAGTCGTGTATGTCATACAACCTCTTGAGTTTGTGATACAGGAGGAAGTGACGAAAGTGTACAAGTTGCACAAAGCCCTTTATGGTCTCAAGCAAACACCTACGACATGGAACAAGAAGATCGACTCATTATTTGTCGAATTGGGATTCATCAAATGCAAGTCTGAGTATGGTGTCTATGTTTAGGTTGTGGCACAAGATATAACAATCATCTTCTTATATGTCGATGACTTTCTAGTAACTAGAAACAAAATGGAGAACTTGTTGAAGTTTAAAGAGCTGATGAAGAGGGAATTTGAAATGTCGGATCTGGGAAAATTGTCTTATTTCCTAGGCATGGAATTTCAAATGTTAAACCAAGGTATGGTGTTACATCAAAGGAAGTATGTCAAAGAAATACTCAATAGATTTAGGATGGAAGACTCAAAGCTTGCATCCTCACGAATCGAATCAAATTTGAAACTAGAGAAACATGGAGAGGAGGACCAAGGTTGACGCTACTTTGTTAAAACAAATTATAGGATCTCTGAGGTATGTGTGCAATAGCATACATGATATAGGTTTCTCAATCAGATTAGTGAGCGTATGCATGGATGAACTAAAGGTGTCACACATGAAGGCTACAAGAAGAATCCTAAGTTACTTCAAAAGGGTAAATGAACAGTGGAATCCTGTTTTGACGAGATTCTGAAAGCAAATAAACTTTGATTAATTGTTATTCAAATGTTTATAGGTGTGGAGACAAGGAAGATCGAAGAAACTCAAATGGTTACTTCTTTTAAATATTTGGTGCCTCAATCTCATGGTGCTCGAGAAAGAAACTTGTGGTGGCATTATCATCATGTGAGGCTGGATATATAGCATGATCATATGCTGCTTGTAAAGTAATTTGGATCAAATTTATGCTGGAAGAGATATAGTTTGAAGTGAAGAAACCTTTAGTGATGCAGATAAACAACAAGTCTGACATTAATCTTGCTAAGAATTCAATTTTGCATGGAAGGAGTAAGCACATTGAGGCTTGATTTCATTTCCTAAGGGAGAAGGTAAGTCAGGGTAAATTTGAAGTGAGTCATTGCTCGAGTGAAGCATAGCTGAATGCCATTTTCACCAAAGGACTGAAATTCGGCATATTCCTAACATTTAGAAAGAAATTAAGACTAGTTTCGATCGACTATGATTAGTTTGTGTTTAACAACTTGGATTATAAGGGGGTATGTTGTGATATAATCTAAGTTGTAGTCAAAGCCCAAGTTAGTTAGGGTTAGGGTTAGTTATGTTAGGTACATAGTATACAAGTAACATAGTTGTATATATACATATAATTGTAATTCAATTTTACAACTTTCATAATAATAATCCATCAATTACTTTCATTCTCTCTCTCTCTCTCTTATTCCTTCTCTCACTTAAAATGTCTCACGCACTAACAATTTCACAGGTAAATTACTTCTCTTATTCCTTATATACAAGCAACATTATTGTGTGTGTGTGTGTGTATATATATATATATATATATATATATATATATATATATATATATATCTTATTCCTTCTCTCACTTAAAATGTCTCACGCACTAACAATTTCACGGGTAAATTACTTCTCTTATTCCTTATATACAAGCAACATTATTGTGTGTGTGTGTGTGTGTGTGTGTGTGTGTGTGTGTGTGTGTATATATATATATTATTGTGACAATTGTCGCACCAAGAACGAATAAAATGTTAGACGGTGTGGCTAGTGATCGAGAGGGGGGGTGAATAGATCACCTCTTTGAAAATAAACGGATTTAAAATTTTATCAGAGTTATTAAACTTGGCGAAAAATTTCAGTCCCGAATCGACTTTCGTCTATTCTGAACCGCTACTAGCAAGCCGGACACGCGAATTTATTGCTGGATTTGAATTAGAATGCCAGAGATTATTAACACCAGAATCTAACTAAATCAAATGCACTTATCACTAAATTCTATTTCCAATGAATAAAACTCAGCTAGCAGCTTTGTCAAACAGTTGGTGTGTATGTGATCAATGATGAACAATGGTGGACTTTAGTTAAAGAAGTTTTCTTGCCACTATTGTATCGCAAAAAGTACAGCCACAACACACTAACTGATATTACAAAACTGATGAAAACGTAAAGAGAGATAAGGAAAGAATACGATACGCAGAGATTTGGTAAGGAAGTTCCCCACGTCGTCCTCGCGTGTGGGTACGTCTCCCTCTCAATTTCAAATGAAATTGAGAACTGTAATTATCAATAATGCTGAATTCGTTGATACAAGGTTTTAATACACAGACAGAATTCTAAATCCCAAGATCTTCTTCTTGTATAAAGCCTTCACTTGATCTGAGCTCGATCAAGAATTTCCTGCAAGAAATTGCAAACAATTCACCGGTTCCACGACCTGTTTGCGAAATCACCCGATTTCCAAACCCTACGCTGCGGCTGAATCTGTTCTGCAAACGTGACTAACAAACCCGCAAGAACACTCCAGTTCTTGAAGGACAAACCAGTTGGTTTTTCCTCGAAACCCCCTTCAATCTTCAACTCAGCTAGATCCTCGATCGTTCCACTGAAAACCTCAGCTAGATCCTTGATCGTACCACTGAATGTTATCTCGTTGATCCTTTAATCCTAAGAACAAGAATGATTATGTGTTGATGTTCTTGAAGAAAAGAGATTGAGAAGATGGAGAAGATGAAGTCTCTTTCAGGTTTCTAACTACTCAAACAATTGCTGCTACACACTCCTTTGATTGGTGTTTTAACTGTTTTTCCCTCTCAGAATTCGTACCCTGTCCACTGCTGTCACAATGTTTCTTATATATGAAAGACAGAAGCTGTTAGTTGACAAAACAGAATTATGTATTGATACAAAAGGTTATGCATCGATACATGCTGTAGCTTTGATTAATTTTTGAGAATTAATACAAGCATGTATCGATACAAAGCTCGTATGTATCGATCCATGGAGCATTTTAACTAACATGTATCGATACAAGGATCGTATGGATCGATACATACTGAAGCAAAAACGTTTTGTGATTTAAAATAAGTTTATGTATCGATGCAAGGATCGTATGGATCGATACATACTGAACCAAAAACATTTTGTGATTTAAAACAGGTGTATGTATCGATGCAAAAGAACATGTATTGATACATGCTAACACAAAACAGTTTTTATGAGTTCTTTATAGAATTGTATCAATGTGGATCTTTATGTATAGACACGAAACAATATTATAGGCTAAAAACACAATTAAAACATGCGAAATAATGCACAACCAACAATTAGACAATGATCACACAATTTGCTATCATTCAAAACTTATTCAAAGTAAAGAATTTGCTCACAAACTCCCCCTTTTTGATGATGGCAAATTTTTAGCAAGATGTGTGATACTCCCCCTGAGTTTGTGCATGTCTGTCAACATCTGCATTTCTCCCCCTTTGTCCACATCAAAAAGAAGAAAAAAACAGTTTTATCAAGGCAACATGTAGCAGAAAACAGCAAAAATGATAAATAAGCTAACAATCACACAGAATGAAGCTTACAAAGTAAAGAATCACTCACAAAAAATGACAAATAAGGGCAATAACACCGGAAGTAAGTAGAGAAAAAAAATTTAACTAGTAGAACGTGTTTAAGAATTACATAAGCTAACATATATAATGTGCAACGAATCCGAAGAAAACTTAAGCAGCATGCAATGAAATGCAGTGATATGAAATGATGATGGTTTAATGCGGATTGTAGCCACCACAGGACTCCTCATCATCTCTATCAGGATCTCTGAAGCTTGGCGGAGGCGGAGGAGGAGGCATTGTATCTGGATTTTGGCCCATGAAGGAGTAGTGTCTAAACCGGTCCTGAACTTCAACACTTCGAAATCTGTCCATAATACCAGGATTGGCACGGTAGTCGTCCATAAAGCCAGATATTTCATTGTAGAAGACTTGGTGCCACTTAACCAAGTCTAGGTGCCAAGAGTGTTGGTGATGGTACATCCGTGTATGCTCATCATGCCACTCACGATGCTCCTTATGCCACTCATTTTGTTGTACATGCCAAGACCGTGCCTCTTCATGACGTTCTTTGTTGGCAAGCTCCATTTGTTGAAGCATTTGAGTGAGGTCCGCAGTAGGTGTTGAAGATGAAGTACCACCGGAGAACGGAGGAACCGTTGGTTCAGGTACATAGTTGGTTGGAGACCACCTTTGTGGCACCCAATCACCCCAACCAGCATTTTCATCAGCTGCAGGCACATCTGCTTCGTTCACATCAGGCATTTCTTCATCAGGTTGGTCTTCAACTACATGAATGCGTTCAGAAGGCACGTCAAAGTTATAGATCCTTGTTTTGGATTTCCTTTCAAAGAAATAGAAACATTGACGGTCCTTGTCCCACCGATATCCCATATGAGATAAAGTGGAAGAGTCAAACTCTTGAGCAGCAGATGGAGATATGAGAGGAACTAAGGGGATTGCAACCTTCCAAAACTTAAGAATTTTCATGATTTGAGACGCATAACCAAGAGCAACATTCTTGGCACTGTTACGCACGAAAAAGAGGCGCTTCACAAAGTAATTTTCCCAATTCAATGGAACCTTATTTTGAAGAATATACAGGAGATGAATGCTTGCCCTGTCTAACCTAGAGTGACCACTGTTTGCTGGACGCAAAATGTGCGAGATAATCCAATGGAGTATACGAGGAATTTTCTTTATCATGCCAGACGTAACATGTTCATCCTCACCCAGCGGTCTGTCCAGTTTCAAGATAGATGGAGTGAACTCCCTCAGGTTAAAATCAGTATCAAAATGCAGGTCATGCCAGGACTTGAAATTAAGCGACGGAAGCGGAATTTGAAACACTGTTTCCCAATCAGCAGCTTCAAAGGTATATATTCTGACACCGATAGAACACTTAAACATATATCCTCTACCAGATTGTAAGCCAGCATAAAATGCACGGATAAAATCCTCATGGTAATCATCCTTTGTAGATAAAAATGACCCAAGTCTTTGTGCATGTAGGAGTTCAACCACATCATTGAGATGCAGATGAATAGCATCATGTTTATCAAAGACATGGGGTTTCATAACTAACCTTGTCTTGAAAGAACCCTCAAACTCAGTAGCAATTGCAGGATGAAGCAAGTCTAAGGCATTGGGAGGAATGTCTGGTAGCTGCTGAGAAGTACCAACCGGTTCATTTCCTTTTCCTTTTCCCTTTGCTCTAGCTGGAATGGTTCGTGGAGGCATGGTGATGAAAGGTTGAAGGAAAGTGGAATGAATTTAGGGTTTTGGAGAGAGTGATGATGAGGGAAATTAGGGTTAGCCGCTGGTTTTGGGAGGTATGGGGACTGCTGATATGAAGTCTTGAGACAGGATGTGATAAGAGTGGCTGATGTGTCGATCCATGAGAGAGAAAAAATGCATTTAATCCAAATAGCAGTCAGTATGTGTCAATGCATATGGCCATGGATCGATCCATGTCACGCATTTTTGTTTTTAAAGGGTCTATGTATCGATACAAGCGACGGATGGATCGATACATACTGAACCAATTTTGACATATTTGAAATGCAGAAGACATGAATCGATGCATACATGTTTGGATTGATACATACTGATGCCAAACCAGATTTTAATAAATTTTTATGCAGTATGGATATGCAATATGAAGTATGTCATGATAATTATGCCCAAGTATGATTCACACATCAGATTTTTAATGTTCAAACAATATATGCAAAGAAATTTACATAAACGAGAGTAAGAACTTTTGTTCTAACATACACAATCACATAGTTGTAAAAGAATTATAGAAAGGAGTGATATTACCTCTGTTGACGTAATCTTGTGAGGTATAAATGACATCTAAAACAAATCTCATCAACCAAGGTGAGGCATAATATAAATAAGAACAAACATGCTTAAGACATCAATTGAGAAAGATCTAAGATCCCTAATTCACGACGAATGTTGAAGAACGGTTCCGTTGCCAAAGGTTTAGTGAATATATCAGCAAGCTGATTTTTAGAATCAACATGCTCAAATACAACGTCTTCTTTTTCAACATGGTCGCGAAGAAAGTGATGTCTAATCTCTAAGTGTTTAGTGCGTGAGTGTAAAATAGGGTTTTTAGTAAGGTTTATGGCACTAGTGTTGTCACATTTTATTGGAATACGTTTGAGTTGAATGTTAAAGTCTTGTAGTTGTTGCTTTAGCCAAAAAATCTGAGCGCAACAACTACCGGCTGCAACGTATTCAGCCTCTGCAGTTGACAAAGCCACAGATACCTGCTTTTCGCTATGCCAACTTACCAAGGAGTTTGAAAACAGGTGACATGTACCACTCGTGCTTTTCCTATCTGATTTACAACCAGCAAAATCAGAATCGGAGTAACCTACTAAGCTACAATCACTTCCTTTGGAATACCAAAGCCCATATTTAGGTGTTCCATGAAGATATCTAAATATGCGCTTAACAGCTTTCAGGTGTGATTCCTTAGGATTTGATTGATATCGTGCACACATACAAACACTAAACATGATGTCAGGTCTAGAAGCAGAAAGATACAGAAGAGATCCAATCATACCTCTGAACTTTTTGACATCTACACACTTACCATGCTCATCCTTATCTAGATTTCCGTTGGTAGGCATAGGGGTGTCAATTGATTTTGAGTCATTCATTCCAAAGCGCTTGAGTAGTTCTCTGCAGTATTTTGTTTGACATACTGTTGTACCCTCATCAAGTTGCTTTATCTGCAGTCCTAGGAAGTAATTCAGCTCCCCCATGAGACTCATCTCAAATTCACCCTGCATAACCTTAGAAAATTCTTCGACCAAGTGTATGTTAGTTGAACCAAAAATTATATCGTCTACATAAACTTGAACTAAAAGGATGTGCTTTCCCTTGTGTTTAATAAAGAGAGTATTATCCACTTTACCTCTTGAATATCCATGATCAATTAGAAATTTGCTAAGCCTTTCATACCAAACCCGAGGGGCTTGTTTAAGACCATACAAAGCTCGTTTTAATTTGTAAACATAATCTGGATTTTCAGCATTCTCAAAACTAGGAGGTTGTGAGACATATACCTCTTCATTTATGACACCATTTAGAAAAGCACTCTTTACGTCCATTTGGTAAAGCTTAAAATTGTTAGAACACGCATAGGCAAGCAAGAGACATATAGCTTCAAGGCGAGCAATTGGAGCATAAGTTTCCTCATAGTATATGCCCTCCTCTTGGTTATACCCTTGTGCTACTAAACGTGCCTTGTTCCTAGTTATCACTCCGTTTTCATCAAGCTTATTTCTAAAAACCCATTTAGTACCTATGATATGATGATCTCGCGGACGAGGGACAAGTTCCCAAACGTCATTTCTTTTAAATTGATTAAGCTCTTCTTGCATGGCCATTAGCCAAAATTCATCAATCAAGGTCTCTTTGGCATTTTTAGGTTCTACTTGTGAAACAAACACGAAGTGAGAACAAAAATTACTTATCTTAGAACGAGTCATTACTCCCTTTGAAATATCTCCCAAGATGTTGTCGATAGGATGGTCTTTTGAAGATTTCCAAGCTGGTGGAAGGTCATCCACTTCAGCTGTCCTTTCTTCCTTATCTTCTTCATGACTAGTATCTTCCTCCTTCTCATGGGCAGCTGTTCTGGACTGATCAGTTTCCTTAACAGCTTCCTTGAGTATGTCTTCTGTAGATACACCTGCGTCATCAAAAGAAATACCTTTTCCGACACTTTTCGGATAAGACTCATCAAAAGAAACATGGACAGATTCTTCAACAGTAAGTAAATGCTTATTATACACTCTATATGCTTTACTTGATTGTGAGTATCCAAGAAAGATACCTTCATCCGCTTTTGCATCAAACTTCCCAATATTTTCCTTACCATTATTCAAAACAAAACATTTACAACCGAATACGTGAAGATGTGACAAGTTTGGCTTTCTTCCTTTTAAAAGCTCATAAGGAGTTTTATTTAAAATAGGACGAATTAAGATCCTGTTTAAAACATAACAAGCTGTGCTAACTGCATCAGCCCAAAAGTATTTTGGTAATCCGCCCTCATTTAGCATTGTTCTTGCCAACTCCTCTAAAACACGATTTTTACGCTCCACAACGCCATTTTGTTGTGGAGTTCGAGGAGCTGAAAAGTTATGCTCAATGCCATACTTGTCACAGTACTTATCAAAGTGATAGTTTTGAAATTCACCACCATGATCGCTACGAATTGTAACTATTTTGGAATTCATTTTGTTTTGGGACAGTTTTGCAAAATTCTTAAAAGCAGAAAAAGTTTCATCTTTGCTACAAAGGAATATAGTCCAAGTAAATCTAGAGTAGTCATCAACGATTACAAAACCATAATAATTTCCACCTAAGCTCTTTGTCCTAGAAGGTCCAAAGAGATCCATATGGAGAAGCTCAAGGGGTCGTGAAGTTGAAATTATATTTTTAGATTTAAAAGAGACCCTCGTTTGCTTTCCCATTTGGCATGCGTCACATAGGTGGTCTTTTGAAAATTTTATTTTTGGAAGACCGACTACTAGATCCTTAGATACAACCTTATTAAGCAAATCGAAATTAACATGCGCTAAACGTCTATGTCGAAGCCAAGAATCATCATTCAAGGTGACTAGACATTTAGTACTTGTTAAAGATACATCAAAAAGGTCAAGCATATAGATATTGTTTACTCTTACTCCCTTAAACACAACATTCTGTTCAGCATGTTCAATTATGCAGCAAGTTTTTGTGAAAGAAACTTTATACCCCTTGTCACACAATTGACTTATGCTTAACAAATTGTGTTTAAGCCCCTCTACTAAATGGACATCAGAAATAGTAGTGGTAGAGGGATTACCTACACTACCTTTGCCAAGTATAGCTCCTTTGTTATTGTCTCCATAAGTAACATATCCCTTCTTCTTTGCTTTGAAGTCTATGAAAAGCGATATGTCACCGGTCATGTGCCTTGAGCAACCGCTGTCAAGAAACCATCTCCTATCTACGGAAGCAAGGCACTCATCCTACAATATCAAAAGAGAGAAGTTGGTACCCAATTTTCATTGGGTCCAAGTGGGTAAGTGCTAACATGGTTGCCTTTTGGCTTCCATTGATAAATACCTTTAGGAACAAGAAATCTCCTAAACTTGCATTTCTCAATGGTATGGCCAGCATGACAACAATAATGACATAAACCATGATGATGTGTTTGTTTATTCTTGTTCATTAAATCCTTTGGAATAAAAGAGTATTTTGTATATGGTGGATTTAATGACTTCTTAAACAACCTAGAGTCAACGGCATAAGTAACCTTAGGTTGTAAAGCTTTTTTCAATTTGACCTTGAGAGTGTTTACCTCTTTTTGCCAAATGTGGCGAGCTTCACAATACCTAACTTTACTACATCCATCAATGTCAATAATTTTTGAATTTTTTGCAATACTAGCTTTTAACCTTTCTAAATCTGTTTCAGCTTTGTATACTTTACCTTCCAAAAATGAAAAAATTTGTTTATCGGAAGATAATCTTTTAAAAGCATCTACAACTTCGTTATGCAGTTTTTCAAAAGCTATTTTCAGTTCAGAAAAAGTCATAGAAGTGAAATTATCATAGTAGGCTTGTTTTACCTTTTTATCATTGATTTTCTTCTTGTGGTAGGACAGATTTTTGGTGTGAGCCATAAGGCACAGATTTGCGGTTTCATCACTATCACTTGAACTTTGTGTGCTTGATGAATCACTGTCGCTTTCCCATGCAATGTAAGCTCTTCTTTGTTTGCTGTACTCTTTTGGTGGAGCTTTTCTTTGATCCTTATACTTCATAGGACAATCTGTTTTATAATGTCCAGATTTACCACAATTAAAACAAGATCCTTTTCCTCTACTCTTCCTATTCTCTTCCTGTTTTGAATCTGTAGATTGTCTTCGAAACTTCATGAGGTTTTTGTCGGAATGCTTGACTCCATTCTTTCGAATGAATCTATTATATCTCCTTACAAACAGTCCCATTTCCTCATCATCCGAATCTTTGTCACTACTAGAATCATTGTCACTTTGCTCTTTTCGTGAGGACTTAGAGCTAGAGGCCACAAGAGCTATTGGCTTCTTCTCTCCCTCTTTGTCTCTTTTCTTCTCCTTTTCCTTCTTACTTTTGTTCTTAAACTTTTCAAGACTTTCTAATGCTTGCTGATGTTCTTCCAGCTTTCCAAACAGAGTTGTAATCGTAAGTCTCGTTAGATCGTTGGCTTCCTTAATTGCTGTTACTTTAGGTTGTCATTCCCTGCTAAGACACCTCAGAATTTTATTAGTAGAAATTTCATTGGAAACAGGTTTTCCAAGTGCATTCAACCTATTAGTGAGATGAGTGAATCTCTTTTGCATGTCGGAGATAGATTCTCCTTGTTTCATGCGAAAGAGCTCAAACTCTTGATTGAGTGTGTTAATACGGGACTGTTTTACTTCAGTAGTACCCTCATGGGCAACTTCTAAAGCATCCCATATTTCTTTAGCTGTCGTGCAATGGGATACTCGATAATACTCATCAACACCGAGTGCTGAAATTAGCATATTTCGAGCTCTCCAATCACACGACCACTTTTTCTCATCTTTCTCATTCCAATCAGCTTCTGGTTTAGGAACTATGGCGCCAGCCGCATTTGTTATAGTAATTTGAAAAGGACCATTTTCAATGGTAGCCCATACTAACCTATCCACAGAATTTATATGAACTCGCATGCAGTCTTTCCAGTAGCCGTAATTTTCACCGTTGAAAATCGGCGCTCTATTATACGCCCCCTTTGGTTCAGAATCCATATCGTTACAGGCAGCCACAGAGCACCGACGAACCGGCGCTCTGATACCACTTGTTAGACGGTGTGGCTAGTGATCGAGAGGGGGGGTGAATAGATCACCTCTTTGAAAATAAACGGATTTAAAATTTTATCAGAGTTATTAAACTTGGCGGAAAATTTCAGTCCCGAATCGACTTCCGTCTATTCTGAACCGCTACTAGCAAGCCGGACACGCGAATTTATTGCTGGATTTGAATTAGAATGCCAGAGATTATTAACACCAGAATCTAACTAAATCAAATTCACTTATCACTAAATTCTATTTCCAATGAATAAAACTCAACTAGCAGCTTTGTCAAACAGTTGGTGTGTATGTGATCAATGATGAACAATGGTGGACTTTAGTTAAAGAAGTTTTCTTGCCACTATTGTATCGCAAAAAGTACAGCCACAACACACTAACTGATATTACAAAACTGATGAAAACGTAAAGAGAGATAAGGAAAGAATACGATACGCAGAGATTTGGTAAGGAAGTTCCCCACGTCGTCCTCGCGTGTGGGTACGTCTCCCTCTCAATTTCAAATGAAATTGAGAACTGTAATTATCAATAATGCCGAATTCGTTGATACAAGGTTTTAATACACAGACAGAATTCTAAATCCCAAGATCTTCTTCTTGTATAAAGCCTTCACTTGATCTGAGCTCGATCAAGAATTTCCTGCAAGAAATTGCAAACAATTCACCGGTTCCACGACCTGTTTGCGAAATCACCCGATTTCCAAACCCTACGCTGCGGCTGAATCTGTTCTGCAAACGTGACTAACAAACCCGCAAGAACACTCCAGTTCTTGAAGGACAAACCAATTGGTTTTTCCTCGAAACCCCCTTCAATCTTCAACTCAGCTAGATCCTCGATCGTTCCACTGAAAACCTCAGCTAGATCCTTGATCGTACCACTGAACGTTATCTCGTTGATCCTTTAATCCAAAGAACAAGAATGATTATGTGTTGATGTTCTTGAAGAAAAGAGATTGAGAAGATGGAGAAGATGAAGTCTCTTTCAGGTTTCTAACTGCTCAAACAATTGCTGCTACACACTTCTTTGATTGGTGTTTTAACTGTTTTTCCCTCTCAGAATTCGTACCCTGTCCACTGCTGTCACAATGTTTCTTATATATGAAAGACAGAAGCTGTTAGTTGACAAAACAGAATTATGTATTGATACAAAAGGTTATGCATCGATACATGCTGTAGCTTTGATTAATTTTTGAGAATTAATACAAGCATGTATCGATACAAAGCTCGTATGTATCGATCCATGGAGCATTTTAACTAACATGTATCGATACAAGGATCGTATGGATCGATACATACTGAAGCAAAAACGTTTTGTGATTTAAAATAAGTTTATGTATCGATGCAAGGATCGTATGGATCGATACATACTGAACCAAAAACATTTTGTGATTTAAAACAGGTGTATGTATCGATGCAAAAGAACATGTATTGATACATGCTAACACAAAACAGTTTTTATGAGTTCTTTATAGAATTGTATCAATGTGGATCTTTATGTATAGACACGAAACAATATTATAGGCTAAAAACACAATTAAAACATGCGAAATAATGCACAACCAACAATTAGACAATGATCACACAATTTGCTATCATTCAAAACTTATTCAAAGTAAAGAATTTGCTCACAAACTCCCCCTTTTTGATGATGGCAAATTTTTAGCAAGATGTGTGATACTCCCCCTGAGTTTGTGCATGTCTGTCAACATCTGCATTTCTCCCCCTTTGTCCACATCAAAAAGAAGAAAAAAACAGTTTTATCAAGGCAACATGTAGCAGAAAACAGCAAAAATGATAAATAAGCTAACAATCACACAGAATGAAGCTTACAAAGTAAAGAATCACTCACAAAGAATGACAAATAAGGGCAATAACACCGGAAGTAAGTAGAGAAAAAAAATTTAACTAGTAGAACGTGTTTAAGAATTACATAAGCTAACATATATAATGTGCAACGAATCCGAAGAAAACTTAAGCAGTATGCAATGAAATGCAGTGATATGAAATGATGATGGTTTAATGCGGATTGTAGCCACCACAGGACTCCTCATCATCTCTATCAGGATCTCTGAAGCTTGGCGGAGGCGGAGGAGGAGGCATTGTATCTGGATTTTGGCCCATGAAGGAGTAGTGTCTAAACCGGTCCTGAACTTCAACACTTCGAAATCTGTCCATAATACCAGGATTGGCACGGCAGTCGTCCATAAAGCCAGACATTTCATTGTAGAAGACTTGGTGCCACTTAACCAAGTCTAGGTGCCAAGAGTGTTGGTGATGGTACATCCGTGTATGCTCATCATGCCACTCACGATGCTCCTTATGCCACTCATTTTGTTGTACATGCCAAGACCGTGCCTCTTCATGACGTTCTTTGTTGGCAAGCTCCATTTGTTGAAGCATTTGAGTGAGGTCCGCAGTAGGTGTTGAAGATGAAGTACCACCGGAGAACGGAGGAACCGTTGGTTCAGGTACATAGTTGGTTGGAGACCACCTTTGTGGCACCCAATCACCCCAACCAGCATTTTCATCAGCTGCAGGCACATCTGCTTCGTTCACATCAGGCATTTCTTCATCAGGTTGGTCTTCAACTACATGAATGCGTTCAGAAGGCACGTCAAAGTTATAGATCCTTGTTTTGGATTTCCTTTCAGAGAAATAGAAACATTGACGGTCCTTGTCCCACCGATATCCCATATGAGATAAAGTGGAAGAGTCAAACCAGTTGGTTTTTCCTCGAAACCCCCTTCAATCTTCAACTCAGCTAGATCCTCGATCGTTCCACTGAAAACCTCAGCTAGATCCTTGATCGTACCACTGAACGTTATCTCGTTGATCCTTTAATCCAAAGAACAAGAATGATTATGTGTTGATGTTCTTGAAGAAAAGAGATTGAGAAGATGGAGAAGATGAAGTCTCTTTCAGGTTTCTAACTGCTCAAACAATTGCTGCTACACACTCCTTTGATTGGTGTTTTAACTGTTTTTCCCTCTCAGAATTCGTACCCTGTCCACTGCTGTCACAATGTTTCTTATATATGAAAGACAGAAGCTGTTAGTTGACAAAACAGAATTATGTATTGATACAAAAGGTTATGCATCGATACATGCTGTAGCTTTGATTAATTTTTGAGAATTAATACAAGCATGTATCGATACAAAACTCGTATATATCGATCCATGGAGCATTTTAACTAACATGTATCGATACAAGGATCGTATGGATCGATACATACTGAAGCAAAAATGTTTTGTGATTTAAAATAAGTTTATGTATCGATGCAAGGCTCGTATGGATCGATACATACTGAACCAAAAACATTTTGTGATTTAAAACAGGTGTATGTATCGATGCAAAAGAACATGTATTGATACATGCTAACACAAAACAGTTTTTATGAGTTCTTTATAGAATTGTATCAATGTGGATCTTTATGTATAGACACAAAACAATATTATAGGCTAAAAACACAATTAAAACATGCGAAATAATGCACAACCAACAATTAGACAATGATCACACAATTTGCTATCATTCAAAACTTATTCAAAGTAAAGAATTTGCTCACATAAAACTATGAGAAAAATTGAGTTTTTTGAACAAACACAAGAAACCCTTTTAGTTTTACGAATGAGAGAGAAGTGGGAAGAAAAAGAACAAGAATTGGTTAAATCGTTTTTCTATTCACCTTTTCAATTACAACAAAAGGTTACAAGTGAATAATGAAAACCAACGGTTAACCCTCTCTCAACAACCTGAGAGGTCAACATATTTATAGACTACAAGCTAACTTAAGCACTAATCTAACTTAAGCACTAATCTAAATTAAGCATTAATTTAACTTAAGCAACAAACTAACTTAAACAACTTCATGCTAGAATATGATTTGACTAGAACACAAAGATCTTTAACTCATGCATGCTTGAACGAACTTTGACTAAAACTTTCATAACTTCTGTCAAAAAATGAAATTATTCGTGTCGAGACTAAAGTTTGGTCCAAGATACCGCAAATCTCCACCTTGGAACAAACTCTACAACATTAAGAGAATAAACTCTACAGCATTAAGAGAACAAACTAGCTCTCATCATGCAGCTTTATCAACTGCATACAGTGGAAGAACTTGTTACTTGGCAATGACTCGGTGATCATATATGCAACATTGTGATCTATCGAAAACTTTATCACTTTAACTTCTCCACTTTCGATTTTCTCCCTAACAAATGCAACCTAACATCAATGTGATTTGTTCTCTCATGATAGGCTGAATTCTTCGATAGATGTATGACACTTTGACTATAACATTTAACAATGATAGATTGACCTTGAAGTTTCAATTCCTTGACAAACCCTTCAAGTCACGATGCTTGTTTCACAACTTTAGTGAGGGAAATATATTCAGCTTCAGTGGTTAATAAGGCAATAACCTTCTGAAGAGAAGATTTCCAACGGATTATTGTGCCAAACATGGTGAAAACATATCCAGAAAGAGATTTTCTCGTATCCATACATCCTATATAGTTTTAGTCGACAAATCCCTCAACTTCAGCTTCGTCATCACTCATGGCTCCACCATTAACTAGGACCCTACTCAGGGATCCTTTTATTTATATCAGAATCCAATTTAAAGCTTGAGAATGTGCATTCCCCGGATTAGACATATACCTGCTTACAAGGCTCACTCTGGATGCAATGCCTAGCCTCGTATATAAAATATCTTACATCAAAGAACCTACTATACTAGGATACAAAATTCTATTCATGTAGGCTCTTTCGACTTCATTACTAGGATTTTGAGTCGTACTTAGTTTTAATTGAGGATTTGTCGGTGTTATAACAGGCTTTGAATTCGACATGCCAAATTTGTCAAGAATCTTCTTCAAGTATGTCTCTTGAGATAAGCATAATCTCTTCTACTTTCTATCTCCCCGATTGTCAATCCCAAGAATCCTAGAGGTAGCTCCCATATCCTTCATGTCGAACTCCTTATTGAGTTCAACCTTCACGTTCATTACACCTTCGACATTGTTGTTTGCTATAAGGATGTCATCCATATAAAGCAACAAAATAGCAAGTGAATTTCCAGGTCAAAATCTGAAGTAAACGCAGTGGTTAAATTGGTTCCTATTGAAACCTATGCGTGCTATGAACTTGTCAAATCTCCTATTACACTAACGAGGGAGGCCATACAAAGACCTATTTAGTTGGCACATATAATCCTTCTTTCCCTTTTCTGCATACCCTTCAGGTTTCCTCATCTAGATTGTTTCATCTAGATCACCATATAGGAAGGTGGTCTTCACATCCATTTGTTCAAGTTCTAGATCTAACTTTTCTACCATGGCTAACAACATTCTAATGGATTTATGCTTTACAACAAGTGAGAACACATCATTGAAGTCGACTCCTTATTTCTGAGTGAACCCCTAGCAACCAACCACGCCTTAAATCTTTTTGACATCACTCTTTCAATTCCTTCCTTAACCTTGAAAATCCACTTATAAATTACTAACTTGGCTCCAACAGGTTTCTCGATCAACTCCTAAGTGTTGTTATCATAAAGAGATTTCATCTTACCATTCATGGCTTTCATCCATTCGGTATTATTTCAACTCCTTATAACTTCCTTGTATTCTCTAGGTTTTGCATCAAGAACCTCGCTTGTAGAGATTAAGGCAAAAGCCATGAGATCTGCATAACCAAGTCTCTGAGGTGGCTTGATGACTCTTTTCGAAATGTCTCTTGCCAGCAGGTAGTCATTATCAGTCTCCTTATCTTCATTAATAACTTGTGCTTCTTCTTCAACTTTATCTAGGTTATGTAATTCAACATCACTATGCTCCACCTCAACAAGAATCTCTTCCAGTTCCAACTCTTCTCTATAGATCTCTGCATTTTGATCAACATCATCAGTTTTCTTGAATGTTATTTATGCTTTATTGAAAAAGTACATCTCGACTTGTGATACACCTTATGTGACCTAGCTCTAGGCACCATAACCTATACGCTTTGACTCCTCAAGAGTATCCAAGTAACACACATCTCAGAGCTCTAGGTTTGACCTTGTCTTACCTAATATGAGCATATGCTAAACAACCAAATACTCTAAGTTTGTCGGGATTAAGTGGGTGTCCCGACTAGACTTCTTCAAGTGTCTTCATAGTCAAGGAAGTATAGGGACACCTATTTATCAAATATGTTGCAGTCACAATAGCCTTAACCCAAAAAACCTTATTCAATATAGGGCTTACCAATATGCATCTAACCCTTTCCAGGATTATTCGATTGAATCTCAACCAGGCCATTTTCCTGAAAACTACCCGCAATAGTTTTATGCCTTGCAAAACCAGACATACTATAGTAACTTTTGGAAGGTTCCTTGCAAAACTCAAGGCCATTATCAATTATCAACCTCTTGACCTTCTCGCCAGTCTGATTTTCGACTAGAGTCTTCTAACTTTTAAAATTTTCACACATCACAAATCATAATCGGTGCATAAAACATCAGGGTAGATTCACACATCACAAATCACACACATATCAAACATGCACCATATTATCATGTATTCATATTTCGCCCATATCATAATCAATCACCAATCAGAATGTTATTTATCACATTCAAAATCAAACAAATCCATACAAGAGTATTTAACAACACTCAAACATCTCATGTGCACAACCATTATGTAATTCAATGCAGCATCGACTTAGCTCATCCATGTGGTACCGACTCAACAAATGGTTCTTGATATGAACCGGGTCCACTCTCTGAACCTCGGGCCCCCACTCTGAGCTTGGGATAAGTCACTTGTCCCCTCTCTAAACTCATGACTCGCCTCTTTCACAACATGACAACATATGATGCATGGCATATAATAATGCAATGACAATAACACAATGATAAACACATTCCCACATCTGACTAAAAACAATCATGTAACAACAACATAACAATGAATACATACCCACTTCTGACTGTAAACAATCATGCATTCGATGCATCACCACTAGTTCTCACTTCGAACTACTCATCTCATTAATTCATCAGCAAGCATGTTTAATAATTCACATAATTATACTTCCATTCCATAATGTATATTCACACATTGAACATACATCCTGTCGTGGCTGAAAAAATGACAGAGTCGACATCATTCTTTATTCGTTCCTAAGGAACATGGACATAATGATAAAATCTAATAGTTAAAGGTGAGAGACTAGGTTCGGGAGTCGGTTAAGTAAGGGGAAGGTACTAGGCACCCCTTACCTCCATTGTATTCAATGGGATCCTCCTACAATTCTAGGGCTAGTGTATTTTTTGGTAAGGTGTTTGCTTGATTTATAATTAACTATTGATTATTTATTTATTTAGAGAAGGTATTGTATTTAAATGGACGAGATACCTAAAAATCTTTTTTTATGATTGTACTCGTTAGAGTTTACAACTCTATGCCTACGTACCTCCATATTAGGCGATGGATCAGAGTACTGTAGTTCATCTTGAAAATATTGATTGGTTGTTTTTATCCCTTGAAAATTCTCACGTATCGGGTGTGGACAAATGATTTTAGAAAATACCTCAATATACTAGCGTAGAAGTCTTATGGTTTGAAGTGAATTTGAATTGATTTTATTCCTTTATCCCTTCCAAAAAATCTTGTTTTAATTTATTTAAGAAAATAAATTAGGAGTCGTAGTTTATATGACAACCCCTTATCCCGATTTTGATCCTGATCTAACCTTTGGTAATCCCCTTGTCCCAAATCATACCACACGTCTTTATCCTGTTTTAATTTGAACATGTCATTCAATTTAATAATAATATAATAAATATAATATAATACCAAATAAATTGAATACAAATAATTTAACCAGGATGTCCTAATATATATCCCTTCTCCCGATTTTTTTTACCATTTTTATATCCATTAAAACCTTGGAAATTATCCTTAATTATATCAATATCACAATTAAATAAATTAATCATAATTTAATTATTCAAATTTTTAGAATATTACTCTAAATAGCATAATTAAATAATTAATAATTACAAAATTCTAAAAAATTGTGAGTTAATTATTAAGATTTAATTAAAATGTATTTATTAATTTAATTGGATTAATCATAATTTTTATTTATAAGTATAATTAAATAAATAATGAGTTAATTAAAAGAAAACCATGGGGTGCGTTTTGAACTATGCCAGTAATTGGGCCCCTAGAGGGGGTGCTAACAGTAATAGAGGGAGGCCCATTAGCCTCTCTGAGCCTAACGTGCCCAAAGTCCCCATGGGAGAGTCAATCGTAGACTCTCAACTAGGGGCGTCTGATCTGTTGACTGGAGAGTCAACATGAGCGAACCTCCAGCACTGGAATGGATGACCAGAGGAAGTCATCCAGACGGAGGGTCATGATGTAGGTCAAACGTCGGTACACCATAGACCTACCCGCTTAGGATAAGTCAATGTATGCCCATCGCGTGGCCATCAGGGGGCCACACGTCCTTCATCAGGCAATGGACAGAGAGAGTATAAGAGAGAGTTCCTTGTAGAACTCTCATTTCTCTCCTCTCTTTATCTCTCTTCACTCCGTTTCTCTCTAAACTTCTCCCTAATCTCTTCTCCTTCCGGCCATCTCGCCCCTCTGAAACCACCCATAAACCACCACATACCTCCAGATTCCAATTGACCTTCAACCGGAATCTTCAAACCTTCAACCGATTTTTTTCAAAACGCCCATCAATCCTCCAGCATGGGTTCTTCAGATGAACCTTATGGTTCATAAGATGAACCCTAACAACCCCTTCAACCCAGAAACATCCCTCACATGAAGAACCCTAAACCCAAAGAACCCTAGGGTTCATGTGATGAACCCGAACCCTAATTTTCCAGAAACCCCCAAATTAAAAAAATTTAAATCCATAACATATCAACACAAACAAAAATTCAAAGAAAAAGTGAGAGATTATGAAGGCCAACCTTCGGAATGGAGGCTTATTCCGGAGACAAGGTAAGGTTCGTGCTCTTGTCTTTGTTCGATCCAATGGCTTCTTCTTCCCCTTTTAACTTCCTATTTTGTTTCTTTTGTGCGAGGTGTTGCTGAATCATGGCTCAACTCAAGAGAGTTAGGGTTTAGATGTTAAACTCTAACCTTTATTCAATAGGATCTTTCGTGAGGGTTTGATGGATCGCAGGAACAAGAATGTTGGGGATTCTTTTAGGGTTTTCTCCTTTTTTTCTCATTCTATTTTAGATTAGGGTTTATATAAATTAGTTTTTAGGTTAGGATTTTAATTCGATTGATTCATTTAGATAACTTAGAATTTGATTCTGGTTGTAATATGATTCCAATTGATTTTGTGTTAGAAATAGAAATTAGGTTTAAATTGTAAATGAAAATTGTGATGTACATGGTCCGCTTTTTGTAATTCTGAATGTTTGGAAATAATTGAAGTTTTGGATTGAATTGATTGAACTTCACTATGTGATTGCTCTTTTTGTGTGCAAAATTAGAGTTTGATTGGGGATGAAGATGAACAGGGACCTGAGTAATGGACTTGGGTCTGGAGGCCCATGGGTCCTTCTTGACCCAGTCAACTTTTGGGTCATTTGCTTGACCCAATTGGAATGGGCCTGGATCGGCTTTGGTCACTCACTTAACCGATTTCATATTAGCCCCCAAACACAGACCCAATAACAACCCTTAATGATAACATTAACCTAATTTAATAATTTAATATAACTTAATCACTTTAATTAATCTAATTTAATCTAAATAATTTAATTACCAATCTTTTATTTGATCTAAAAATCTAATTAACTGAATTAATTTGATAAAATAATTATATATTAGAAAAAAAATAATTAATCTAATTAGTCTAACTATAGCAATAATTCAAATATGTATGTTTTTAAAAACCCCAATTAATTTAATTAATAGCATGATTTAGTTTAATTAATCTAAAGTTAATTAATCAATATTTAATTCATTAATTCAATTAATTTAAAGTAATGGTATTAACCCACATTTAATTAATCTAATTTAATTTTAATAATACCCTTTTAATCCAACAAACTAATTTAATATTCTAAAACCCAATAAAATTTGGACCATTTTACTAATCTACTCATCAGTTAATGAAATTTGATTTAACCTTGATATACCAAATTAATCTAAGCAAATAGAAACTTCAACTAATAAAATAATTCTACTAATGTTAATAAAGTCCAATTATCCCTAATACTATTTGTCATATCCTAATTTTTAACCCTAAGATCCCACATCTGATTTGCACTTTTGCATACAAGCAAGGTCATATTTTGGTCCTTTCCCTTATCCATCTTTTGGTTTGCTTTTGCAGGGATCACCAAGCACCTCTTTGTTTTACCTTTGTATTTATTTGATTCATTTCTTATTTAACCACTAATCAGAATACAAAAAATATGTCTTATTTCTCTTAAGTTTTTTGTGCAAGGTAGAACCCCTTAAGTCAAGAGCACCTTAAAGTTTCGTGGCCCACTTCTCAAGAAAGTCAAAGGTTTATGTGTTTATTTTCATGCCTTATTCAACAAGCAACTTCAAGCTTTGAGAAATTTAATTAAGAGGCCATCAAGAACACCTTATCTTGAGTTCATATGATCACCCGTGTGCTTTGTAATTCAAGGAAAATCCAAGTGCACAAACTTGTTCCAAGGGGTTTGACCTAAAAGTCAACATTTTGAGGTCAAAGTTCCAAGGATCACAACTCCTTCAATTATCAACATTTTTGAATGAAACTTTTTGAGTATGACTCTTCTCAACATCCTCTATGACTTTTCTTTACATAAAAAGAGCCAATTATGCTTGGAGGATCATCAAAAGTTTGGAGACATTATAAGTCATTTGTGGACTTAGTGAAATTTGACTTACTTTCAAGTGACTTTTTGCCAACTTTCAAAGATCATAACTTCTTCAATTTTCAACATATGAATATGATTCTTATTGCATAATGTAATTTGTGATTCCATCTACAAGTTTTCTTCAAGGAACAAGGTCAAATTATGTTTGGAAGGTCATGGAATTCATTGGGACATTATAGATCATTTTCAGCCATGGAACACTCAAACTTTTCTAAGTTATGGAACCGGTATTTTATGCCAACTTCAACACACCATAACTTTATGCTCAAGCATACAAATGAAACCTTTCTTGGCTCATTGTAAACTTGGCCATGATGTCAACACATTGCAAAAAAATGGGATAAAAAAGCCTCTTGAGTAGGATACCCCATTAAGTTGAACATGGTGACTTGGAACTGAAGAAATCACCATTGCCCGAATTTTGATCATAACTAATCTCAATTCCAAGCCAAATTAGTAAGTATTTTGGTCCTAAACATGTTTAATCAAGTATCTAGAAGTTAATTGACACTTAAAATACACCATTTGGCTGCATTTTGATGAGTTTCAAGTCACACTTTTCACACACATGGATCAAATTCGTTTTGCACGAATTCTGCAACATTTCACACGTATTTGGATCTAATTACATTGCTTATAAATAGATGAAGCCTTTGCCTTCATTTGCAAGCTTTGGAGAGCCAAGAAACCTCTACTGCAACTTGAAGTTTTTCCAGAAAATTCAATTATTGTGTTTTGAGTTTCAACTTGTTTCAATCCATTTTCTTGATTCTATTAGCTCCATTGTCATCCTCTAAAACTTTTGCAACAATTTCTAAGCTCTAAGACCTTGTGAATTGCTCCAACCAGATCGAGCTTCATCAACTTCTGATCATCATCTGGACAAGGTAGTTCTGAGCATCATTTGAACTCAAACAATTTACCACAATGTAGTCCTTCACTCTCTGGTGTTTTCCCCTAACTTATCTGGTATTGATTGATCATGTTCATCATTTAATTTTAATTTTCGTGTTTTGGCTTATTTCTAAAACTTCTTTGAAATTCCCTTTACTCAGTTCACATAAATGAATTTGAGGCATAAGGTTGAATTCGGGATGAGAAGATGATCACAATGGTGGTGGTCTCGAGTCTTGAAGTTACCAAATGATGAAACTCCGGTGAGAGCTCACCGGAGAAGATGACTGGAGTATTTCTCAGGTGGTCTGAGTTTGGACTAGACACATTGGTATTTTGAAATGTTTTGATTGGTTAAATTCAAATTGGATCCTGTGTTTGATTTGCAACGCGTTCCATTGTGTTTCTTAGTATTTTGATTGTTGGATCTGCCACGTTAATTAATGAGGCGTGATCCAACGCTCCTGGTTTTTTCTGATTTTAATTCTTTTTCTTTTATTATTTTAAATTGTTTTTTCTTTAAAAATTAGTAGTAATTTCATTTTTTATCCAAAAAATCCCAAAATAATTTCTAAAATTCTCTTTTATTTTTCTTTATTTGATTTTTATTTTTTCCACTGATTTTATATTTTTTTTTATGAATTTTCTCTTTTCTCCTTTTTTTAATTGGTTTAAAAATACTTTTCTGCATTTTAAAATTCTGAAAATTTTATTATACGTTTCTCATTTTATTTCCAACCTTCCATAATTTTCTTGGCCATTTATTTGGTATTTTGAAATACTTTATGGATTTTCGATTTTATTTCTATTTTAAAAATCATTTAAAAATACCTTTAATGCATTTTTATTTTATTTAATTGCATTTTTAATTGGTTTGACTTTGTGGACTTCTGTTGGCATTGGATCATGATGATTTTGACTTCAAGTCTCATCAAACTCAATGAATCTTGGATGTTGATAGGGTGAAAACCCTAATCCACGAAAATGGATGATTGATTTTGATGATGACTTGATCAAATTTGTGATTCAATTTGGATGTGACCTCTTTTGTCCCTGATAACGTGAAACTATACCTTTTATTTGACTCTATTACATGCATTTTAGTATAATTTTGTGTATGTTTTTATTGTATTATGCTGGTGTTATTGCCTTGTTTCAGGTACTTGTTAATACATAACTCACGTGCGAGAAAGAGATAAAGAAAAGAGAAGAAATGAAGAAAAGGGGAAGAAAAGAAGAAAAGTACTGAAATTGCAGGTTTTGGGCTTGTGGCGTTCACCATGTCACCCTGCCACGTCACCCCAAGTTTAAGTACCGTGGCGTTCGCCATGGCCCCATGGCGTTCACCACATGCACACAATGTAGTGTTTCAGCAACGACATAAACGTGGTCAAGGACTTCCCTATATTTTCTCAACCACTTCTACACGATTTTAGGTTAATTTCAGCTCCTCTTACTAGTATAAGAAGACAGTTGAATGGAAAAAAAAGGCATCCAAGTTTTATTGTCTAATTTTGATTCTTAGACTTAAGTAGAAATACTTGAAAAGTGATAGTTCTTCCACATCGGGAGACTATTGCACCGTAGTTCTTAAGTTTATTTGTTGCTTGGATCAAGCGTGTCATCATCATTTATATTTCCAGTTGATATTTGTACTCCAAGAATTCTCCGCAGTTTAATCCAGTTTTTATTATTCATCAGGTTCTTTTAATTGCATGTTTCTTTAGTGTCTGCTTTCATTTGGCCTAGTTGCATAATATTATTTGTATACTTGTAATTCTGAATTTTGATCATGATTATGTTCATATTTAATAATTATAACTGTATGATTAAGTTTCAAACCATGTCTGGCTAAAGTCTTTGACATCGGTATGTAAGGATTATCGTCCCGACGGGATTCAGTAATAATTAATGTTAACTGTTGTCGCATTACGCGAAAAACCGGCGGAGAAAACGAAACAACAGAGCCGCCACCGTGCGTTATTTATCCCAAAGCAGGGAAAGGAAACGCTCGAAGTAAACCTGGAAAGGAAATGGTCTCGCGACCAGAGAAAGATGGGATCGGGAGTCGGTTATGCGAAGGGAAGGTATTAGCACCCCTACGCATCCGTCGTACTCGACGGGATCCACGCTCAGAAAGAATAGAAGAAAGGTTGCTAAAGCTGCTCACAAACTGCACACACACTGGAAGGAAACACAGATGAAAGACGGAAGAGGCGGACTCGGCAGGATATCGCATCCTGGGCCTACGTAGTCTGTCAGACACAGACATCAGAGTCGACGTAGTTCGGGAACAGGGGAAACATGCTCGCTAGGATGTCGCATCCTATGCATACGTATCTTCTCTGACCGGAGAAGAATCAGAGCACTCGTAGCTCGGCTAACACACGCCAAACAAAACATAAACAGGAAACCGACTGCCAATCGCTGGATTTATGTCAGACTCCGAACAAACAAACACACCCAGGAAACCGACTGCCAATCGCTGGACTTATGTCAGACTCCAAACAAAGAAACACAGACGGGAAACCGACTGCCAATCGATGGACTTACGTCAGGCTCCACACACACAAGAGGGTTGAAAAAGAAAAAGGGCGCCCAGAGAGATCTGCTCATCTCCTGCCTACGTACCTCATCTGGTATGAGGATCAGGGCGACGTAGTTCCCCTACACAGGGAAAGAACTTCTAACCTAACCAGAGACAAAGGGAGACACAAACTACTAGGGAGACTACGACTCGGGCCTAGAAGTTGTCATGCATACGATCCCTATGTTGAGGTTTCTATCCTAACTTGCATAGGAAGCAAGCTAACCTAAACAGCACAATCAATCACAAGCACAAAAGCAAGCACACACACTATATACAAACAAGTGGCTCACACAAGGCTAGGCTTTAGTCAAGGGGTCAAATCAACCTCGACAAACAAACCAACTGGAAAAGGGTATGGTTAGCTCTTAACCCTAACATTGAGAGTTAGGGTGAAGCAGATGAAATGGGAAGTGAGGGTAAGACCTCACAACTCTTATCCCTTGCCTGGGAGAGCTGGACTCAAAATAGAAAGTGTGGGAGTTCAGAATGTAGGAACTCTTCTCCACAGATGACTGACACAACAAGATCTTGGGCTCTTATTCACAATGCATCAACACATGGTGTGTGAGCAAAGTGAATGACACAACTGAATAGCAGGGGATGGATTGCACATCCCTTGTATCTGCCAATGCCTCTTCACTTAGGAGGTCTTTGAATGTACAGGGCACAACAGTAAACAATCACAAGCATTGCCTCTTAAGGAGGGCTTCAGACAGGTGCCTGCCCACATAACAGGACAGGTCTTCCAGACTACATGAAGTCAAAGGAATTATACCTTAGTGGTAAGCAAACCACAAGTTAGCAAAGCAAGTTCAAATGAACTTAAAGCAACTTAGGTACCTGTGAAAAAATTTAAACCAATCAGTTCAACTGTACAGACAAACAATCAACAGTTAATATCACACAGACAGATAAGCATCATCAGATAACAATGAGCAAGCCACAAGCACAAATGAATTGGTTCTTAAAGCCTACAAAACACACAAAGGTTAGCCAACACAACCAATAATCAAGCTCAAATGAAGGATCATCATCACTCATGGAGATGTACTTGAACCTGAAATCACAATCCAAATGGTAAGTCCAAACCACTAGGTCAAAGCCTAGGGTCAAAAGAGGATCAAAAATCCAAAACAGAAGCTCAAATTTAACATGAATCAACTTCAAACACATATTGACATATCCTAAAAAGGCTCACATCAAAATCATTAACCAAATGCATTTTATGATCAAGTGAAGTCAAAGGCAATTTCAAAGTTCATGTGTGATCATGATGAATGAAAAATTCAAATCAAAACAGAAATGATTCAAAAAATTCTGGAAAAAATCATGAGCAATCAAGACATCCATAACATTCATCACACAAAAAATCAGAAGCATTGGACATCATTAGGCATGGCAATCACATTGTACAAAACAGACAACCAAATGTGTGACACAAATTGTCACACCAAGTTAACTCAAGCATAAAACAGAAATGGATCATGGGAAAAATATCAAACCAAAGCCAACATGTCCAGCAATGTGTTAAGAAACTACACACAAAATTTCAAAGCCATTGGACAAGAAACAAGCATTTCACAATAAGATAAGCAAGGCAAGGTCACACATGCATATGTATCCAATCTTCCTAGCACAAAATATTTTTCCAGCCAAGCACAACTTGCAATTTTATGCTCATAAAAAACTAGACAGAATAAGGAGCATTGTGCAACAAATTGGAATGAAATTGATGCATTTTTCTATTTTATATGATTTTTTGAAGTTGATGGAAAAATTTTGAAATCAAAAATGAGCTAGCATTGGAAAATAGGAGGGAAAGGTGAAAATAGCATGGCATTTGAAAAAGTTCACTCGGCCAGGATCGAACCTGGCACACATTTGAAATTGGAGCGCGCCTCACCAAAACGGTGACGTTTTGAATTAACCCTAAGTATAACGCGTTTTCCAGAATCGTAGCAAATGCATGAATGTTTCGTAGCAAATTTGCAGCAAACTCATAGCAATTCTGGAAATGCTATGAACTTCATAGGTTGAAGATGAAGATCATGATGATCTTCATGTGAATTTCCAGAAAATTCAAAAAGTGTCCAGAAATCAACAAAACTTATACCAATCGATTCCTTATTCCATGCTCATGCAAGATCAATAATCATTTACACATAATTCACCATAACAAGATTAAATCGAAGAAAATCAAAATTAACATCAAAACTTCAATCATGCATAACTTCATGTACAATACTCCATTTCACTCAATTTTTTCACCAGAATTCTCAACAACACGAGATCTACACAAACATACACATGGATTTGAGAATTATGAGAACAAAAAATCCTACCTCTTGAAGAGCAGATTCGAGTTTGGCTTGTTTCAAGGCTTGTGATGGTCCAGAAATCCTCTATAATGCTTGGTGAGATGATTAATGAAAAGATTGGAGCTCCAGCACGTGTGGTTCCAGCTCAATTTACAAACTCCATGGATTCTTCAAGCTTCGAGTATGGTTCAATATGGCACCAATTGCTCCAATTCCACGTCCAGTTCCACTCAAAAATGCTTCATGATCATGAATCAATCAATAGGAATGGCTTTTGTGTGAAGAATTTGCAAAATATTTTTGAGAGAAAAAATTTGGTGATTCTTGAATCTAGATCTGAAAAGTGTGGTTAATGATGAAAACTGTTATGTTTAACCTTATATATGCCATGCTAATCATGTTTAAAACCTGTTTAAGCCTAATGCAATTGAGATTAGCAACTTATGAGGTGTATGTGCAAAATGGTATTTCATCCCCATGCATGGAATGCATGCGTGAACAGTACACGAATCTGATCCAAATCCTCTTAAACAAGGCCCATGCACACTTTTGAATTGGTTTTGTATGCATACAATCATCCAAAATGGTTTTATGAAATTTCCTTAAAAAATCTTCATGAGTGAGCACATGATTATGCAAGTGGAATTCAAGCCATGTAATGAGATGTTTGGAAACTACAAGTCATGAGGAGAATATTGCAAAAAGAACCACTCATTTTGGAGCTTTGGTTCAAAAGTTATGCCCATTTGAATTTTCAAACACACTTTGCCATGATTGGATCATATCTCCTCAACCACACATTAGAAATTCATGATATTGGACTTTTTGGAAATGGGAGAGAAAGATATTCAACTTTCATGTTGGACAAAATTTCATTTGAAGCTTTCTTGATGATGTAATCTTGAGTTGAAGTTGGTCCAAAACCTTTCCATTTTTGGAAAGTTCAAATTATAGGTCACTTGCTATTTTGGGAAATTCTTGACCTGACTTCAAATTCTTCAATGTTGATGTTTGAAATGTCAAATGAGACTTGTTTGAACATGAATGAAGCATCTCTAATCACTTCCCACCTCCAAATCCACAGTTGACTTTGCAGTTGACTTCTGTTGACTTTTATGGGCCTCAGATGATTTGCACATGTACTGATGAGTTCTGAGCCTTCAACACTTGACCAAATTGCTTCCAAATGATCCTTGGGTCATGTAAGCTAAATGGAACCACCCTAGGGCTTTGATCTCATGGAGAATGCTCTTGTTGCCTTGAACAGTTGAATCTCCTGACCAGTCTTGCTTGATGACATGTAATGGACTATGCAATGCTAATGCAATCCTAATGACCTGAAAATGAAATGCATATACAAATGGGAGGTGCAAATTTGAGGTACTACAACTGTTATAAGCTATTTTTCTGGATGTGGCTTCCAATTCTAATTTAAAAAGGCTTTTGCACGAGAGTGAAAAGTCATTAAGGTTATAAATCAACAGAGCGAGAGTTTGAGATTTTAACCAGATAGTGCTTTCTAGGCATTAATCCTAAACACAATGAGAGTGCTTTAGGATTAATTAGGATTTATCAACTTCTAAAAATTACTTTTAACTCAGGTGGGTGAGTGAAAGAAAAACATTTTGGCTTAAGAGTATATCCTGAGTCAATAACACGAGAGTGTGAGGCAAAGTCTTTTAATTTGATATTTCCTACTGAAAAGTGATTTACCTTATTTTATGTTAGTTATTTACCGAATCCTCGAAGAATGATGTGATATATATACTGATGCCTCCTTATTGAATATTTTAAATATATTATTATTTCCCATTTAATTTTATTTCTAGCTTCCCTCAATCTAACAAAGAAAAAAATCATTAGCCTTAGCTTTACATAGTAACTTTAGATAATGATAGTTTGGTTTTGGGTCCTTTGGGTTCAATATCTTTTTAAAACTAAGCGATACGACTGTGCACTTACAGTTAGACATTTCGATAGACATACTAAGTCGCGATCAATTTTTTGGTGCCGTTGTCGGGGACCAATTGAATCAATATCGTAACTCCATTCTTGTGCAGTATAGACTAAGGCAACGATTTTCCTTTTTATTTGTTTCGGTTGCATGCCAAACACTTGCTTACAAGAGAACGAGTTAGAACAACCGATAGACGAAGTCGAGTGTTATATTAAACTAAGACACTGAATCAGAAAATATCGTTTAAAGTATAACATTTCTGATCCTAATATACCTGAACCAGATATGGCTACCCCTGCTAACCATCATTTAAGGGACTATGATGCCCCATCTCAGGAGGAACCACACATCATCATTGATGCCCCTGCCATCGACCAAAATGATTTCGAGTTGAAACCTTTGATGTTATAAGCTGTACAGCAAAACCAATTCTCTGGGAGCCCTACAGATGACCTGAATCTCCATCTGTCAGTGTTTGTGCAATATGCAGATACAATGAAAGTTGATGGTGTTAATCCTAAGGCAATACAATTACGCCTTTTTCCCTTTTCTTTAAGAAATAGAGCTAGAGCTTGGCTCCAGTCTTTACCATCCAATTCCATAAATACATGGGACAAATTAAAGAAGTTCTTCTTAGCTAGATATTTCCCACAGAAAAACAGATATGCTAAGAAGCCAAATCAACAGATTTAGGCAAAAAGACAACGAAACACTTTTCGAAGTGTAGGAGAGATATAAGGACATGCTAAATATTTACCCGCATAATGGGCTTGAACCATGGCTCATTATCCACACCTATGGTGGTCTCTTCTATAACACCAAATTAAACCTAGACGCTGCAGCTGGCGACACTATAATGGACAAACCATATGAAGAGGCTTATCAACTTATTGAAAATATGGCACAAAATCACTATCAATGGGGAGGAAAGCGCACTTCTGCAGAGAAACCTCAACCAAAATGAGGTATATATGAAGTCAGTGGCATATATCACGTTAATGCTAAGGTAGACACCCTGACTTAAAAGATTGAAAGTTTGACCATAATTCCCGCGGCCACTGTGGTTGTCGTAGCCCCAAGCTGCGACTTATATGGAGTGCCTGGACATAACGTTTCTAAATGTCAATTACTAGCAGGCATCACACCTGACCAGTTAAATTATGCTCAAGGAAACCCGTACTCAAATACTTACAATCCAGGTTGGAAAAACCATCATAATTTCTCCTATAAGAATTATAACGCCTTGTATGCTCCAAATCAACCACCTTATGGTTACCAGAAGCCAGCTCAGGGCGCACCTCAAGCACCTAGAAAATCCAATCTTGAGTTAATGATGGAAAACTTTGTTGCTTCTCAAACGTAACAAAATAAGGAGTTTATGAACCAAAATCTCCATACCTCTGAATTAGTGAAACATTTAGCAAAACTAAAGTAGATGCTTTGGCTACTCATAACAAAATGTTGGAAACCCAAATTTCTCAAGTAGCCTAGCAACAAGCAACTACGGCAGCCCCGGTTGGAGCCTTCTGTGGTCAACTACAACCTAACTCTAAGGTTCAAGCTAATGCTATCACATTGAAAAGTGGGACGGAGTTAGACAAACCCGTTGATCCTAGAACACAAATTCCGCTGATGGTTCAGAAAAATGACCAACCTGATAAACCAGAGGAAAAAGATGAAATCCAAGAGGCAGTTGAGAAAGAGAAACCATGTGTGCCTCCACCACCATATAAGACATCAATCCCTTACCCTCAAAGACTAGCTAAATCCAAAACCAAAGGACAATTCAGGAATTTCGTTGAATTCTTGAAACAACTTAATATTACCATCCCTTTCACCGAAGCCATTACACAAATGCCCTCATATGCTAAGTTCCTAAAAGAAATCTTATCTAATAAGAAGAAACTTAAGGACGATGAGACAATGACATTTAATGCAGAGTGTAGTGCTATCATTCAAAATAACATGCCACCTGAACTAAAAGATCCTGACAGTTTTTCCATACCCTGTGTGATAGGGAAGTTTGTAATAGACAGAGGCATCAGTGATTTAGGAGCTAGTGTGAGTTTGATTCCCCTTTCTATCTGCGAAAGAATCAAATTGGGAGAATTAAGACCAACAAGAATGTCGCTTCAATTAGCTGACCGTTCTGTTAAGTATCCCATAGGAATGTTAGAGAACATTCCCGTCCAAGTCGGTCAATTCTCTGTCCTTACCGATTTCATAATAATGGACATCAAATAAGATTCTAACATCCCAATTATTTTAGGAATACCCTTCCTAGCCACTGTTGGTGCCATTATAGATGTCAAACGAGGAAAAATGACTTTCAAAGTGAGAGAGGAGAAAATTGAATTCATTTTATCGCAATTTCTAAAAGCACATACCATAGATGACACATGTTGTTTCATGGACATCATTGATGAGTGCATCAAAGAAATAAAAATGGAACCATCAAAGGATACTGAAATCCTAAAAATCCCAGCACCACCCACTCTTGAGGATGACCAATGGAAAAAACCATACATAAATGACAGTCTAAGGGAATGTCTAGCACTGACTCCAAATCCAATTCCATGTCCGCAGAAGTCATCTATAGAACTTAAAACACTACCGAAAATATGAGGTATGAATTCCTAGACACAGAGCTTGAGCAACCAGTTATAGTCAACACTGATTTAGGACAAATAGAAACTGAGAAACTATTACATGTCTTAAGGAAATACCCTAATGCCTTAGGCTATAACATCTCAGACTTAAAAGGAATTAGTTCTTCTCTGTGCAAGCATCGTATTATGCTGGAGGAAGATTCGAAAATCTCTAGAGAACACCAAAGGCGACTAAACCTGATTATGAGCGATGTAGTAAGAAAGGAAGTGTTGAAGTTATTGGAGGCAGATATTATATATCCCATATCTGACAATAAATGGGTTAGCCTGGTACATGTAGTACCCAAGAAATGAGGTGTTATGGTTGTCAATAACGAAAAGGGCGAGACTTTAGATAAATGTGTAGTAACTGGATGAAGGATATGCATTGATTATAGAAAATTAAATAAAGCCACTCGCAAGGATCACTTTCCCTTGCCTTTTATCGATCAAATGCTGGAACGATTAGCTAAACATTCTCATTTTTTCTATCTGGATGGCTACTCAGGATTCTTTCAAATTCCTATCCATCCTGATGACCAAGAAAAAACCACTTTCACATGTCCTTATGGTACATTTGCCTACCGAAGAATGTCGTTTGGACTTTCTAACGCTCCTGCAACATTTCAAAGGTGCATGATGTCAATTTTTGCTGACTATATAGATGAAATCATGGAAGTATTTATGGACGACTTTTTCGTTTATGGGCAAAGTTTTGAAGGGTGTCTAACAAACCTAGAAATGGTACTTGATAGATATGTAAAGGTTAATCTCGTGCTAAATTGGGAGAAATGCCATTTCATGGTTAGACAAGGGATAATGCTTGGACACATAGTGTCCAATAAGGGGATTGAAGTCGACAAAGCAAAAATAGAAGTTATAGAAAACCTTCAACCTCCGAAAACTGTTAGATAAATGCAAAGCTTCTAAGGACACGTCGGTTTTTACCGACGGTTTATTAAAGATTTCTCTAAAACAACCAAAACATTAACTAATTTGTTAATAAAAGACGTGGAATTCGTCTTTGACGAAGAATGTCTAGAGGCATTCGAGTTATTGAAAACTGCCCTAATAATTACGCCTATCATGCAACCACCTGATTGAAGCAAATTTTTTGAGATAATGTGTGACGCTAGTGACTATGCCGTAGGCACGGTCTTGGGACAAAGAACAGATAAAAAGCTTCATGCGATCTATTACGCAAGTAGAACCTTGGACCAAGCACAAAGGAACTACGGCACAAAAAAAAAGCTTCTAGTCATCGTTTTCACGTTAGATAAATTTCGTTCCTACCTGGTAGGAGCTAAAATAATTATCTACATTGATCACACTGCAATTAGGTACTTATTGAATAAAAAATACACCAAACCAATACTCTTAAGATGGATTCTTCTCTTGCAAGAATTCGACTTAGAAATCAAAGATAAGAAGGGCACTAAGAATGTTGTTACTGACCACCTGTCTAGATTTGAGAATATGAAAATTGAGCAACAACCAATCAACGATGATTTCCCTTATGATCGACTTGTATCCAAATTCGAAGGTAACATAACTGAATGCTCTTTAATCAATAATGACATAGAAACTGATGAAGTTATGGAGGCCATGTTTACTAAAACTATTGTGTCGTGGTATGTCGACTTTGTCAACTACCTAGCGGCCAAAGTACTTCCTCTAGAGCTAACTTACCAGCAGAAGAAGAAATTATTCCATGACTTGAAACATTACTACTGAGATGATCCCCTTCTCTTCAAAAGAGGCATCGATGGTATCTTCCATCGCTGCATCCCAGAGGAAGAAGTCGACAACATCATATATCATCGCCATGCTACACTCTATGGGGGGCATGCAAGCACCTCGAAAACTTGTGCAAATATTTTACAATCCAGCTTCTTCTGGCCTAATGTATGGAAAGATGTCCACTATGCAGTTATAAATTACGATCAGTGCCAACACACTAGAAACATCTCTAGACGCGATGAGATGCCTCTGAAAGGTATCTTAGAAGTAGAAGTTTTCGATGTGTGGGACATTGACTTTATGGGCCCATTCACATCCTCCTTTGGTAACAAATACATACTCATCACTGTCGACTATGTGTCAAAATGGATCGAAGTAATATCTTCACCTATAAATTATGCACGAGTTATGATTAAGCTCTTTAAGAATCAAATCTTCCCTAGATTTGGTGTGCCGAGACTCGTCACTAGCGACGGAGGATCCCACTTCATTTCCAAAATCTTCAAGAAATTAGTGCTCAAATATGGAGTTAGACACTGAATACAACACCCTACCACCCACAAACAAGTGGCCAGGTTGTAGTTTCCAATAGGGAAATTAAGCAAATACTAGAAAAAATAGTTGCGACTACTAGGAAGGATTGGTCCTCCAAGCTTCACGAAGCTCTATGGGCATATCGAATAGCCTACAAGACTCCCATAGGAACCACACCATTTAAACTAATATATGGTAAGTCTTGCCATCTGCCGGTTGAATTAGAGCATAAAGCTTGTTGGGCCATTAAGACCCTAAACTTGGATTATGCAACCGCGGGTGAAAATGAGTCTTAGATATACATGAACTCAAGGAACTAAGATTGGACGCCTACAAGAACGCCAAAACCTATAAGGAACGGATGAAAAACTGGCATGATAAACGTATATCAAGGAGAGAGTTTAACGAGGGGGATTTAGTCCTATTATTTAACCCTCGACTATGACTTTTTCCCGGAAAATTACATTCTAGATGGTCCGGGCCTTTTGAAGTTACCAAAGTGTTTAAAAATGGAGATATAGAAATAAAAGCTAATTTTAATGAAGCATTTATCATGAACGGACAACGTCTAAAACATTATCATTGTGTTGACAATAGAGATTATTATACTAGTCTAAAGGTAGGCGAGCCACCAAATATTTCAACAAGCTAGTGATTTGTTAATCTGTGTCGAGCTTACAACATTAAACAAAGCGTTGCGTGGGAGGAAACCCACGGTTACTAATTACTAATTTCCCGAATCCTTCAATAAGCAGATTACTTGTTTTGATCAGTACTAACTCTTTTCATGTCTCCTTTGATGCTACTAACTTCATACTAACTTTAGGAATAGAGAATGTGGATAATATGGGTTTTATTTTTAGAAATGTGGCATAAAGGCAACATTATGCAACTCTTTTTTAGAGAGAGGTGGCACTGACCAAATGTCCAGATGGACCTACCATGGATAACCTAGGTATAAAAGAAAGCATCAATTTTATGTTCAACCAACTTGGGTGGGAAGGCTTTACTAGGAATAAATTCTTAACCTACCATAAGCTAACACTAGAATTCCTAAGTTCCTTTTTCTATGACCCTAACCAAGGGATGAGATTCATTAAAGGCCGAGTGTCATTTATACTTTTTGAGCACACTTATCATTTTAACCATCATGAGATGGCGGACCTGTTAGGATTTCCTAATGGACCCGACGTTTTCACAATGGCACAAGAGGATACATTTATGACCCGTGAACTTGACTATTTATGGAGTAGAATTTCTGGAGAAACACTCACTGAACTCAATTCCAGGCACTACACCCAAATCTATAACCTTGTTATTAATTATTTCTATATGATCTTAGCTTACACCCTTTTGGGAAAACCAAAAAGCAGTACCATTGTGTCTAGGGATGAATTATTCATTACATTATGTGTTTTTCAGTCTAGGCCAATTAATGTTGCGACTTTCATGCTTGCAAACCTAGGTAGGATTCCCCGTGCTACTCATGGTCCCATCCTGATTAATGGACAAGTCACCATGATTGCTGCAGCCTTAGCCATAAGAACCACACTCTCTCGCCTAACCCCTTTAGGAGGGATTCAACTGATGAACATAACCTTTTATTTTTATAACAAACTAATAGGAAACCTTGGACCTAGTGAGTTCCAACTGTTAATCAGTAATGAGATAATTCACTAATTCACCCTGCCCAACATTGAGCAAACTAGTGTACACGACCGTAACAAATGGCTTTATAATTTATAAGGCCAAGGTGAGTCACCTTCACCTCCTAGAACCCCTTCTGTTTATGAGTGTCATAGTCTTCCATTCTCTGATTCACCCACACTTGTCTCTGCTACTCGTGCCACTTATCTTAACAACCATAATCTGGCACTAGATACCCTTCGGACCGAAGTCACTGCTATGAGAGTTGATGTTACTACCATTCTCCAAGATTTATATGGCTTTATGGATATATCTAACGAACAATTTGATCACCTTTACCAAGTGGTGTATTCCAAGCTCCCTTTCTCTGATCCTACCGATCGTCATAGTGGCTAATCTCTACCAGATATTTCTGCATTCCTGACTGACACTGAAGCATTCTGGACACTACTTTGTTTAAGTGTGGGGGAGGATACTATTTTATGATTTCTAATTAGGATTTCATGTTTTTCTAGATTGTGATTTTATGCTTCTAAGTTGATTTTTAATTTTGTCGAGCTATCGACGTAAACCATAGTGAATATTTCAGTTTTATTAATGTTATTTTCTATCTATCTATATGCATGTTTTATTTTATTGGTTCATCACATTTTATATTTTTTTTATTGATTAATTATTTTTGAGGCTATGTGTCCCATTAAGCAGCAATATATCACTCAAAAGCCTTTTAAAAATAATTTACAACCACCAAAAATAATTTACAACCACCACTATGCCCTTTTCTAGAGCCATAAGACAAAAACCACGTTTTTGAAGCCTGTGGCATTCTCCATAAAGCTAAAATGGATTTTTTTTTCATATTTAAGGCTCGGGGCGTTCGCCACAGCCCTATGGCGTTCGCCAAAAACCTCAGAAACCCAAAAACACGGTTTTCAACATACAACACCATGTTTTATAACACTTTTTCAACTTCCAAAACCCACTTTCTCCATATTAACTCACCTTAATTCCATCACTCACACCCTTCATCTCCAACCTTTCAAACTCCCACTCTCATTCACCTATTTAAAACCTCATTTATACTCAAATCCAACCCCATTGCCAAAGCAAAAATATAACCCCACTCTAAAAAATATTTTCCTTCTCACCATGCCTCCAAGAGTTCAAGCTAAAACGAAAAGGCCAACGACAAATTTGTCTAACATCATCTTCAGTGAGGGAGAAGTCGGGAAATTATAAAAATAAAGGTACCTGAAGTTCTACGAACGTTCAGTCACTCCAACAAGGTATGCCAACAAACCTTGTCTACATAGGTCAGGATTACTCATTAGTGTGTAATGGATACTCGACAAATTAGATTTAATATACTTCTGTTCTTTGAATGGCGCTATGTACGAAAAATTGACTTTGGAGTTTTTGAGTTCTTTTACTTACTATACGCCTTTGGTTGATCAATACTCTTCTGGAACTATAAGGTTTAGATTATTTAATAGAGATTATGAATTAAGCCAAGATACTATTGAGGGCGTGCTACATTTTCCCCGTGGGAATGGTATAGCCTATGCATGCTCTTTAGAAGAAGAATGGCAATATGAAGCGTTCTGTTTCTGGGAACAATTGATAGATGAGAGAACATCTGACCGGGAAGGGCTAAAAGCTTCACATATCCATAACCCGACCATACACTATGTGCATCACATATTAGCTAACACAATTTTCGGCCGAATAAACAATGGTAGGGTAAATTCTAAAGAGCTGTTTTTTTTACATGCTGCATTCGCACCGACAGAGCCAATGCGAATCCTTTCATGCTGGCACACATCCAGTTGATTTGTGCAAGAGGGTCCACCCCTTTATGTATCGGAGGTCTGGTTACCTTCATAGCCCGTGCACCAGGCTTAGGTAATGAACTTGCAACTCTATAGCCCCTACAAACGCCCTCCCTATATACTGATTCATGTCGATCCCAATGTTTAATTAAGGCCAAGCGGGACGACAAATACTCTCTAATGGTTGGTAACCGCGATATTAAAAGTATCATTTTACCTTGCCACACACGTATAAATGTGCGAAACAGGAACAATTGGCTCTATGATCTGACCGTCCCTGATCCCGGTCATCCTGCCCATACTGACATACCTGTGCAAGATAACCAAGGTGGTCAAGCTGATGGTGAATTTGATGAGATGGAGCAAGATGCTCCCACTTTCTCTGATCCTACTACACATGCACACACTACACTTGGCCCTGATAACACTTTTGCAGGTACCTCTCCCCGACACCAGTCCCGAGAGGAGTGTGACTATGTTGGCATCAGGACCGCACTTTATGATGTTCTCTGCGAGCTGCGACACGTAACTGTAAGACCCCAATTTTGGCCCTAAGATCCCTCGTGGCCCATATCATCTCATATCATGGCCTCAAGGATCATTGCATGCCCTAGCTTCCCTCCTAGTGGGTAGGTTGCCTTGTGAGTGTGGTTCTTGATCACCAAGCATGTATTGCATTTGTATATCTTTGCTTTTCATTTGTTTATTAACCAAAAAGTACAAAAATATTGTCATCTAACCATGTTACTTGCAGCTGAAGCAATCATCAGCCAATTAGGTCAGAATCAGTCAAAGTCAGGCATTGCAGTGGATGGTGGCCATTCTTGCAGAATTTGGGCACCATGATCAATAATCAAGAGTTCATATATCTTGTGACATCATTTGGAATCAAGGTCTCAAAAAATTAGGGTTTGGAATTCATCAGAAGGTGGTTCAGTCAAGCAAAACCCTAGAAAGTCAAACTTGGTCAACTGTGGATTTAATCAGTGATTTGAGGATGGGATTTGGTCTGAGAGGTCTCATTCATGTCTATACAAGCTTCATATATCATGTCAGGCATCATCATTGAAGAATTTGAAGTCAAACAGAAAATTTCCAGAAATAGAAAGTTGACCTGTAATTCAAATTTGCCAAAAATGGAAACTTCTTGATCTTAAACCTACATCATGATACAAGCTTCAAATGAATTTTTGCCCAACATGAAAGTTGAATATCTTGTCCTCCCATTTCTAAAAAGTCCAAGAACACTCAATTCCCATGTATGGTTGGCAAGATATGATCAATTCATTTTCAAAATTTCTTGAACTTCAAAGGGCCATATCTCATGAACCACTTGGCCAATTTTGGTGGGGTTTTTTTCCTACAAGCTCTATTTGTTCCCCTCTTTCCAAAAAGGCATTCATCATTCACCAAAACCACACCATGCAAAATGCCATTTTTGGACTTGACTTCATTAATTTCAAGTGGTGCAAAAAGTTGACTTTTTAAATGAGGGATTTTTAAACAATTTGGCCATTTAGGATTTGTTTGGAATGGTATTTGAAACATGTTCAAGGCCCAAACTCGGCCAGAACTTACACCTCCATGTGCATATGTTGAAAAATTAGCAAAAGGAGCAAATGGAGTCATTTGAGATAATTACAATTAGCACTTGCTTAGCAGACTTAAAACAGCAAATATAAGGGATATTTTCTGTCCATTCAACCCTAGCAGCAGCCATAACACAACAGAATTCTCTCATTCTCTAAAATCACCATTTTCACATTTTGCTATTTCTGCTCAAAAACTCCAAAGAACCACGAGCAACCTTGTTTGTTTCATCATCTGGACATCATTTGGAGACCATTTCAAGCTCCATTCTCCTACTGTAAAGCATTCCACGTTCTGTTTTTCTCCAAAGCACTACAATGGTGAAACTTGATCTGAACATTTCCAGGCCTTGCTGAGCTCGCTTGCTTCAAGTATACATCAACATCAACCATAAGGAGCATCTGTTTGAGCTTGTATCATCAAAACAACACCTGTCTCCTCCATTTCTTCCAAATCAAGTAAGGTTTCGAGTTCTTCTTTTCTCAAAATTTTGCTATGCCATGTGTAGTCCTTGCCTTGCTGAGTATTGTGAACCTTGAATCTTTGAAAATGGTTAACTGTGCTGGGAGAAATCTGACTTTAAAGTTCTATGTTCAAATTTGTTTTTGTTGATTACTCTTTTGTGAGCTCGAATTAATGATAATGGTTGCTGGATTTGTGTTATGCATACTTTGCTGATTCGATTGGTATAGTTAATTGCAATTTCTGGGCATATAAATTTTTGAGTTGATTGGAGATGATGAAGCTTACTGTAGCCTTCGATAAACCCTAAACACTGTGCTAAAACCCTAATTTTGAATTCCCAGATTCTTGCTTTCACGTGTGCTGCATGAATATGCCCTGTTCCATTCGCACGAGCCTGTTGCTGTTTGACACCTCACCAAATTGATACGCACCGTTTTGATTAATGACCACTTATTTACCAGCGTGCCACCGGTCAACCTTGTTGACTTAGTAAACCATGTTCTTTTGCTCATTTTATTCCAAATTGATTCATCATCTTATAAAATTCATAACATCTTCAATTCAATTCCAAAATTCATGAAATTTTTTGCATCATATTCACATGGATGTCTACTATTTTATCATGATTTTTATTGATTTTTTGGATGGCTGGATTTTTAATGGCATTAGGGTTTTGCTCATGTATGCACATTCTATACCTTTTGCCAAAACCATTGTGAAATTGTGATGGTATATCCATTTGATCTGAAAATTTTTGTGCTTAAAGTAGACTCATTCATGTTTGTTTTGATGTAGAGTTCTTGAATTTATCTTATGAGGTTGTTAAGATATGAATTTTTGAAGTAGGGTGTGACAATTTGTGTCACACCAATGATTTGCAATTTCATGATTTTTGTTGACATGCTTCCTGACCTCCAATTAATGTGAATTTTTGCATGAGCATTCTCTTATATGTCTAGTTGACTTGTTAATTTTCCTGGAATTAATTATGCCATTTCCTATTTGTTTGAGATTTTTCTTCCCTGCCTAGTCAATTGTTGACTTTGTGTGACACATCTTGCCATTTCATTTGGGAAATTCTCATACTTTATTGGATGATCATGAAATTTTACATGTGCATACTAGACATCTTAAGCTTTGCCATGGTGTTGACCCCATTCATTTCTCATCTGTTGTCTTTGAGTTATGAATTTTTGAAGTTAATGTATGTTTGGTTGACTTCTTTGAGCATACTTGAAATTGTTTTGACCTTCTGATTTTCATTGACCATCTTCCCATGATCCAAATGAGATGAAATTTGATATGCATGTCATGTTATGGATTGTGATTGATCATGATTTATTTGCTGATTTTTGGAATTGTCTATGATTGGTTTTGAGCTAAGTCTTTCTGTTGACTTCTATGAGCTTTCATTTGCCATGCTTTGACTTCTTTTGCTTATAAAATGATGATGATGAATGATATGAATGTGAGACCAATTGAGTTTGCTTCTTAAATGTTTGAACTTGATTTTGGTTGACTATCACTTGCTGTTTTGACTTTCTCATCCTCTTTTGACCCTAGGCCTGTCCTAGTGGTCCTGTTGCTTATGTTTGAGTTCATTGTTTCAGGATTAAGCAACAATGCTCCAAAGAGATCATACAATTTGATTAATCTTGATTTGTTTATCATGAGCTAACTTCTTTGTTTTGTAGGTGGCTTGACTCATATGATTTGAGTCTTGTGCTTTGCACATTCATCTGATTATGTTGACTGTTGATTCTTACCTCCTTTTGCTTTAACTTTTGGATTGTGTACTGATTCTGTTTGACTATTTCAGGTACCATTAGTTGCTTAGTTCTTTGAACTTGCTTTGCTTTGCTTTATAGCAATTTGCATTGAGGTATAATCTCTTTTTCTTCATGTAGTCTGGAAGACCTGGCCTGTTACTTGGCCAGGCACCTGTCTGAAGTCCTCCTTAAGAGGCAATGCTTGTGTGTGTTTAATTTTGTCCCAAGCAGGAAAAGTCCTTCAAATAAGGCAATTGGTAGATCAAAGAGATAAGCAACCTATCTCCTACTATTCTGTGAGTCTTCTCCTTGCTCCCATTACATGGTTGTAGCATTGAGATCCAAACCCAAGATCTATCGAGTCAATAATCTGTGGAAAGAGTTCCTACTTTCTGAACTCCCACACCTTCTGATATTCAAATGCTCTCCCTGACCAGGGATAAGAGCAATGAGGCACACCCCTCATATCCTTTCATCTGCTTCACCTTAGCCCCTCAATGGCAAGGTTAAGAGCACCAGTGACCCTATTCCAGTTGGCTTCAATGCCTAACCCTTTTGTATGAGCCTCCTTGTTTGGTTATAGTGTGTGCTGATTGACTTCATTGTTTGATTGTTTGCTTCATATGCACATGTTTGCTTGTATGCTTTATGCATTTATCATCATTAAGTGCTCATCAATGCATAATCATCTCATTTGTCTTCATGACTTATCATTGCTGTTTACCCATTGAGGACAATTGTAAGACCATCCATTGGCCATTGCTCCTATGATATGGAAGTGAGTATAAGACCATCACCTTGGCCACTCATCTTATCTTTGCTTGATGCATTTGTTGATTGTATGTGAGGATGCAATTGTAAGTCCCTGCAAGCTGGCATTTGCTTTCCTATGATCACATGTTGTTTTGTTTGTTTGTATGTGAGGATACAATTATAAGTCCCTGCAAGTTGGCATTTGTATTCCTAGGATCATACTGTGGAGGTTAGAGTAAGCCCAGACAGATTGGCATCTGACATCCATGTTTTGCTTTTGTTTGTGTATGTGAGGATACAATTATAAGTCCCTGCAAGTTGGCATTTGTATTCCTAGGATCATACTGTGGAGGTTAGAGTAAGCCCAGACAGATTGGCATCTGACATCCATGTTTTGCTTTTGTTTGTTTATGTGAGGATACAATTATAAGTCCCTGCAAGTTGGCATTTGTATTCCTAGGATCATATGTTGGATATTGGTATAAGTCCAGACAGATTGGCATCCGGTATCCAAGTTTCATTTTGTTTTAGGAGATTAGTATAAGTCCATTGAGTGGCCTCTGATATCCATTTCTGTTTTAGGAGATTGGTGTAAACCCATCTATTGGTATCCGGTATCCGCTTTTGTTTGTGAGATTGGAGTAAGACCATTGAGTGGCATCCGGTATCATTTGTTTGCTTACATTATTATTATCTATTGCTCATTCCAAAGGACGCACTTGAATCATCTTCTATATGATTTCAAGAAGTGAACCTTCTAAGAAGTTTTACAATCCATCTTCATCCATTCATCATTCATTATGTTCTAGACTTTTTCACACTTTACTTTTCAAATTTGAGATAAATGTTGTGCAAACATCTTCATGCTTTTAACTAAAAAACCTGGACCCCAAGTCCTTGACTTTTTTCAAACTCCATTTCATAATACTTCTTTGAATTAATCTTAATCATACTTTGACTCCATTTTCATAATCATAATCAATTAACTTCACCCATTCACTTGTTTTGGCTTTGTCCATTGTTAATCTTTTCATACATGAGCTATTAGGTTTGATTTATCTTAGTTGGTTGATGTCAATCTCACCTATTTGTCCTTAGTTGATTGAATCGTAAGTCTTCCTTGCCTATTATAGGGTTAACCCCTCACTGGCAAGTTGAAGCTGTTCTCACATGGTGGACCTGTTGTTTATATAAGGTTGAGTTTTCTCCCGTGGATAACGTAAGACCTTAGGGCTTGTGTTTAAAATTGAATCCACCAACTTTTGGAAATCTTTTAGCCGAACTACGGCGTTTTGATCCTTACCTTTGATGGAAGGTACGTAGGCAGCGGGTTCATCCGTTCAAACCCAATAAAAATTGTATATTCTTTTCTCATCATCCCAATCATGTTTGCACAATATTTATGTCATAACAAATAACAATTTAATACAACAAGTGTGAAAAGGGCTCCCTAGGAGTACCTAGGACGTAGTGGGTGCCTAACACCTTCCCATTGCGTAATTTACCCCTTACCCAGACTCTCTGATCTTTTTATTAGTTTTCTACGTGTAAAACTTCTTAGGCTTTTGTTCGCTTTTTAGCCAGTCCTTTGGATAAATAAAAGTGCGGTGGCGACTCGAAATTTCATTGTATGCTTTGCTTATGGTTTAATCGATAAATCATATAGCGACGAATACACCGCTACAGTAACGATGCAGACACCAAACATGACTAGTTATTGAGAAATATACAAAGACAATAGGTCGACATGATGTCATAAATCCAACAGATACGAGATCAGCAACACAACTACACAGAAAGGACCGAGCATAACCTATCGGGCCTGATTGAAGAAATGGAAGGCATGCGTGTAGGGACCGTGGACCTTTTTGAGTACATGCATCACGTAGGTATACCACCTCCTCAGTATGGTAGGTATGGACGAGCACGAGACCGAGGACGTCATTGAGCACTCCATTCAGGTTCTATCTTCCTTTTCCACCTTTTATCAAAACATTGAGGATAATGTTCGGTTTAAGTGTGTGGGAGGAACTTTATCGCTTTTATTTATAGCTTTCTTAGGTAGATTTATTGTTTTATCCATTTCCTTTTCTAATTTAATTGTTTAGTGTTAATTGAGTCAATGCATGTGCTGTCGAGTCTTTATGTGTGGTTTCCATTATGTGTTGATCTTCTCGTTTTATTGAGCCATAACAATTTTTTTTCCATGAAAATAATTTCATAGTTAGAAAGTTCTAAGTTACAAATGACATTGAGGTTTAATTGTAAAATCTTATGAAATTTGTGTGCAAGATTGGTATCGTTTTGACGCCTTAAGTCTCCTAAACATGTGAATAAATTTGAATATTCATTATGTCAAAAACCTTGTATCCTTACCTAATAAAATAGTTCAGGCGGTCAACACCATCTTGTTCATGCTTTATGTAGGAGATTGATGCAAATAAGTGTTTGGTCCAAAGAATAAAAATAGTATTGAATAAAATATGTTGAGACTTGAATTACCAATACCAATCGTAGTTGGTTTAGTGGTATTTGGCGCTAAACTTGGTAGGGCGGACTACAGTTCGATCCCCTGCGATTACGATTTAGGAGGGGGCCTAAACCACTTAGATGCCATAATCAATGCCCAAACCGGGAAACCGAAGGTAAAAGAAAGACCAAAGTCACTAACAGATATTCCTACTATAAGTGTGAGAGGTAACGAGCTTAATGTGATCGCACTTGAATGGAAAAATAAAAGGTGAGTTGACAAGTTTATGATATAATGACATCATTTAGATTTGTTTGCATGTAGGGAGACTCATGACTGTAATTGCGAATAACGTTATTACGATATCCTTAGTGTACCGATTATTACCTATTTAAGCAATTATAACCAAAGCAAAGTTTGTAGCTTTAGAATGATTATTTGATTGTTTATGTTCTTTTTCATGAATCTATATGCTACGAGCCTCCGAATTTTCATGTCACAGGTGTAGCATTTGCTTCTCTCCTATAGAATGTTAACCTTAAGTAAAAATAGTTTATCCTTTCTAATTCCCCACTAAGTCTGATCCTCGTGGAAAATATTGCTTCAGTTTTTCCCTCCAGTTCATTATCTGGATGTAATCAATCCCCAATTGAGTTCATGCCCTCATTGGATTAGTCTTCTTTGACTGTTTCTCTCCAGTTCATTCCTGGTCTGAACTTCGGTCTCCCTTTGATTGGTTACCTTTGTTAAGCTATCACTTGGTTGGTAGTTAGTAATCATTCCCTTTGGTTTATTATCGTTGTTAAGCCATCACTCGGTAGATAGTAGGTAATATTACTTTTACCTCTTATTGGTTACCTTTGTTAAGTTATCACTTGGATGGTAATTAGTAATCATTCCTTTGGTTACCTTTCTTAAACCATCACTTGGCTGGTAGTTGGTAATCATTCCCTTTGGCTTATTACCTTTGTTAAGCTATCACTCGGCTGATAGTAGGTAATATTCCTTTTACTTATGATTGGTTACCTTTGTTAAGCTATCACTTAGCTGATAGTTTGTAATCATTCCCTTTGGCCTATTACCTTTGTTAAGCTATCACTTGGATGGTAGTTGGTAATCATTCCCTTTGGCTTATTACCTTTGTTAAGCTATTACTCAGCTGATAGTACATAATATTCCTTTTACCTCTGATTGATTATCTTTTTTAAGTTATCACTTGGCTGATAGTTGGTAATCATTCCTTTGATTACCTTTGTTAAGCTATCACTTGGCTGGTAGTTGGTAATCATTCCCTTTGGCTTATTAACTTTATTAAGTTATCACTCAGATGATAGTAGGTAATATTTCTCTCCCATTGGAGTCAGGATTTTTCCCTGTTGATGATTGCTTTTCCTCGGCGAATTCTTACTTTGTTAAGTCTCCCCCATTGGATCTTTAGTTCGTACTCTAACCATGCATCGTTTATTTTTGAGCTTTTCCTTTTCCCCCTGCGGAATTTTGTATGTCCCCAACTGGGTACCCCTTTGGAATCTGTCTTTCCCTTGCGGAATTTCAGTCTCCTTTTTTCTCTAGCATTTCTTTGTCCCTTGTGGCGCTATATTCCCCACAGAGATTCTTGTTAGCATTCATATCATATCATAAGCATCTTGCGGTATCTTAGGGCCAAAAATTGGGTCTTTAATATTTAAGTCTCTCCAATTTTGTCGAGACAAAGATTTCAACCTTCATATCTCCAAATTGAAGAAACTTAAATAGGGGCATCTGTTATACCCTAATTTTTAACCCTAAGATCCCACATCTCATTTTCACTTTTGCATACAAGCAATGTCACATTTTGGTCCTTTCCCTTATCGATCTTTGGGTTTGCTTTTGCAGGGATTACCAATCAACTCTTTGTTTTACCTTTGTGTTTATTTAATTCATTGTTTATCTATACACTAATCAGAACACCAAAAATATGTCTTGTTTCTCTTAAGTTTATTGTGCAAGGTAGGACCCTTCAAGTCAAGAGCACCTCAAAGTTTGGTGGCCTACTTATCAAGAAAGTCAAAGGTTTATGTGTTTATTTCCATGTCTTCTTCAACAAGAAACTTCAAGCTTTGAGAAATTTAATCAAGAGGTCATCAAGGACACCTTATCTTGAGTTCATATGATCACCCATGTCCTTTAGAATGCAAGGAAAGTCTAAGTTCACAAGATTGTTCCAAGGGGTTTGACCTAAAAGTCAATATTTTAAGGTCAAAGTTATAAGGATCACAACTCATTCAATTCTCAACATTTTTGAATGCCCCTTTTTGCATATGACTCTTCTTAACATCCTATGCAACATTCCTTTACATGACAAGAGCCAATTATGCTTGGAGAATCATCAAAAGTTCAGAGATATTATAGGTCATTTGTGGACTTAATTAAATTTGACCTATTTTCAAGTGACCTTTTGCCAACTTTCAAAGATCATAACTTATTCAATTTTCAACATATGGAGCTGATTATTATTGCATAATGTCATTTATGGTGCCATCTACAAGTTTGCTTCAAGGACTAAGGTCAAATTATACTTGGAAGGCCATGGAATTCATTGGGACATTATAGATCATTTTCAGCCATGGAACACTCACATTTTTCTAAGTTATGGAACCGATATTTTATGCCAACTTCAACACACTATAACTTTATGCTCAAGCATACAGATGTAACCTTTCTTGGATCATTATAAACTTGGCCATAATGTCAACACATTGAAAAAAGAATGGGATCAAAAAGCCTTTTGAGTAGGATGCCCCATTGAGTTGAACATGGTGACTTGGAACTGAAGAAATCACCATTGCCAGAATTTTGATCATGACTAATCTCAAATCCAAGCAAAGTTAGCAAGTGTTTTGGTCCTAAACATGTTTAATCAAGTCTCCAGAAGTTAATTGACACTTAAAACACATCATTTGGCTGAGTTTTGATGAGTTTCAAGTCACACTTTTCACACATTTGGATCAAATTCATTTTTCACGAATTCTGCATCATTTCACACGTCTTTGGATCCAATTACATTTCCTATAAATTGAGGAAGCTTTTGCCTTTATTTTCAAGCTTTGTAGAGCCAAGGAACCCCTGCTGCAACTTGAAGTTTTTCCAGAAAATTCAACTATCGTGTTTTGAGTTTCAGCCTGTTTCAATCCATTTTCTTGATTATATTATCTCCATCGAAATCCTCTGAAACTTTTGCAACAATTCCTAAGTTCTAAGACCTTCTAGATTGCTCCAACCAGATTGAGCTTCATCAACTTCTGATCACCATCTAGACAAGGTAGTTTTGAGCATTATTTGAACTCAAACAAGTTACCACAATGTAGTCCTTCACTCTCTGATGTTTTCCCCTAACTTATCTGGTGTTGATTGATCATGTTCATCATTTAATTTTACTTTTTGTGTTTTGCTTGTTTCTGAAACTCCTTTGAAATTCCCTTTACTCAGTTCACATAAATGAATTTGAGGCATAAGGTTGAATTCAGGATGAGAAGATAATCACAATGGTGGTGGTCTTGTGTCTCGAAGTTACCAGACAATGAAAGTTCGGTGAGAGCTCACCAGAGAAGACGACCGGAGTATTTCTCAGGTGGTCTGAGTTTGGACTAGACACGTTGACATTTTGATATGTTTTGATTGGTTAAATTCAAATTGGATCCTATGTTTAGCTTGCAGCGTATTCCATCGTGTTTTTCAGCATTTGGGATGTTGGATCTGCCATGTCAATTAATGGGGCGGGATCCAATGCTCCTGATTTTTTTCTAATTTGAATTCTTTTTCTTTTATTATTTTAAATTGTTTTTTCTTTAAAAATTCGTAGTAATTTCATTTTTCATCCAAAAAAACCCAAAATAATTTCTAAAATTCTCTTTTATTTTTCTTCATTTGATTTTTATTTTTTCCACTGATTTTATATTTTTTTTTATGAATTTTCTCTTTTCTCCTTTTTTAATTGGTTTAAAAATACTTTTCTGCATTTTAAAATTCTGAAAATTTTATTATATGTTTCTCATTTTATTTCCAATCTTCCATAATTTTCTTGACCATTTATTTGGTATTTTGAAAGACTTTGTGGATTTTCTATTTTATTTCTATTTTAAAAATCATTTAAAAATACCTTTAATGCATTTTTATTTTATTTAATTGCATTTTTAATTTGTTTGACCTTGTGGACTTCTGTTGGCTTGGGATCATGATGATTTTGACTTCAAGTCTCATCAAACTCAATGGACCTTGGATGTTTTTTCAAAAAAATTTCCAAAACAACCCACTTTTCATATTATTTCCCAAAATAACCTCACTTTGAAGAGGTGGCGCCAGATGAATTGGCGTCTGCTCTTAAAATTAGAGAGGTGGTGCCAATTGGATTGGCTAGTGCACATAGTGATGTCAATCCAATTGACATCTGTGTGTTAATTTATAAAGGAGACGCCAATTGGTCTGGCACCCGTGTGTGTTTCGTATTTTTTTAAAAACATTGTACATTTAAGATAAAAGTCGAAATCAGACAAATTGATATAAATATTAATAAGTGTTTACACAAAAAGACTAATGTCGTTGACCGGGATGACCTAACCGACCTTCGGTCCCACATCCCCTAGCTACCTGAACGCGTGGCCCTAACCCACATTGATGATTCACCTGAGGTGTTTGAGTATCTGAGGGCCCAAGAACATCACCACCAACTACAGGAGATTTCCTAAGATATTCAGACAAATTCGCGTAGTCTTATGTATGCATTGAAGTGCTACCGCCATAGCTGAGTTCATGACCCATGCCATAGTAGTTGGGTTGTGTTTGAGTTATTGGATGGCGACATTGATGTGAATGATGCATTGAGGAAAGGTTGAAATGATTGTTGTGGTGTCTGGTAGCCATATGGTTGTTGCATGTTTTGATTTTATGATGTTTGGGCTTCTTGGCTATAGTAGGAGGAGGGATAATTGGTGTTAAATGATCGCTGGGTGTTTTGACTAAGGCGGCTATGGTAGGGTGATGTGTTGGGTGTCTTGATGATGATCTACTTGTTGGTGGTGGTACGGGGTATGCTCTTGGTATTGTGGTTGGGTGTTTGACATGTTATGGTCGTAGGTTTGTGTGTTTGTGGTTCCGAAATTTCGATGGATATGGGGTTATGAGTAACCGGTCTGACAATGTTGCTAGGGGTTAGATGTTGAACATTCTTGTGTGTAAGTTGCCTGGCGTGGGTCGTATAGGTAGATATCCTCGACGATGAACTCAAATCCAGCCGATCTGTACCAAGCCATATAATTATGACTTGGTTTTTCTTCGGTTGGCATCACAGCGTCAGTTAAGACATGGTCTTCTCAGTGCTTCCATTTTTGACACTCAGATCTAGCAAAGCTTTGCCAAAGGTTAAAGTTCCATTGGTTGTTAACTTTTCGTAGATGCCATTCTTCGAGGTTTGTCGGGGGATATGTGATATGTTGAAACATACCTAACTGCAATTTAACACGATCACTATGGTGCATTTCCATAGTGGTGAATCTTATGATCGGTGTGCATGCAGTCCAAACGACTGCGTCTTGTTCGTTGATTTCATGGTCATGATCCAAGTTTAGATATGGATGCAAAATGAACTAAAATGTGGACATATATTAGATTATAAATTTGTTATAAGAAATCAACAAATTATAACGAATTAGTTAGGTTAATGGCAATACATCTGCTGGTCGAACGTGATCCAAGAGATTGCGATACTGGGTAATATAGTGTCTAGGACATCTGTTGTAACTCATACCATGTGCCAACCATCTGCTTATAGCTGTTGCACAAGACGACAACAATAATGTCTTTTCCATTGCCTTTGCTCTGGTTGAAGGTGAAGCCGTTGGTGGTTGGAGTTTCTTCTTTCGTCATCTCAGAACACATGTCGCTCCACAAGCCAATCTCTGTTTCATTTCAGATAGACATGCTGCCATTAAGAGTGCTTATAATAACCATGATAACGGATGTCATGATCCTCCTTCTACCCGTGTCTATTGCATTAGACATATTTCATAAAACTTCATGTGTGCAATCAAAGACAAGAGCCTTCGAAAAAAGTGGTGAATGCATGGTATGCTCTAACTCAGCCGTCATTTCAACATTACCGTGACGAAATTAGATTGTCTAATGCAGATGCAGGAAGGTGGGTGGATAACATACCATTAAAGCAGTGGACAAGGGCATCTGACAGAGTCTGTCGATTGGGCCACATGACAACAAACCTTGTGAAATGCATGAAAGGCATATTCAAAGGCATTAGAAATCTACCAATAACCGCATTGGTCAGAACAACCTATTTTAGATTGGCATCTACCTTTACAACCAGAGGTGAAAGATGAAGTGTAATGTTAATGCCAGGTCAATTATTCAGTGACTATTGTATGAAAGTGATAAAAGAGGAAACTATTAAAGCTAACACACACGTGATTACAATCTTTGACCGTCATAGGCAAAATTTAAGTGTACAGGAAACAATGGACAACAATGAGGGGATGCCAAATTTATCCTATGTTGTCAGACTAAATAGAAGTTAGTGCGACTGTGAAAAGTTTCAGGCCTTCCGTATTCCTTGCTCCCATGTCATTGTGGCAAGGGCACATACTCGCCAGGATGCTTACAACCATTTATCTGATGTTTACAAGACCATTACCGTCATGAATGTGTATAACGAAAGCTTCTCAGTGCTAGCAATGGAGGAATAGTGACCTCCATATGAAGGGGACATAGTTTGGCACAACGATGAGATGCGAAGAAATAATAAAGGACAGTCAAACAACACGCGTATTAGAACAGAAATGAATACGACTGATAAAATGATAAGATTATGTAGTATATATCGTCAATCCGGACACCATAATAACAAATGTCTCAATCTAGGAGCAACCTTAGCATCATAATTTAGTACCTCTTTTCAATTTTTGTAACCTTGGATTTTTATATATTAATAACTTTTTGTTACAACAAGGTTAACAACAAACATCACTCCAACATAAGCACACTTAAAACCGAACCAGTCTAAATAAACAACACAAACAACAAATATCGAATACAGATGAAAATACTTAACCATAATATTTAAAAACAACATTTCCAACTGATTACAACAATCAAACTGATGTCATCTGGTCCAAACATCATTTCCTTAGCATCCTTATCAGTTTTTACTCGCACCCAATCAAATATACTATTGAGTCTCTCAATACTTCTAATTTTTTTCCCTTCTAGTATTTTTCCATCTAACCAATGAACCAACTCACTATTTAGTTGATCGAAACGACAGAAGTATCACCATCGGAGACTTGTCTCTTTAATAAATCACTTTTCCATAGCGGTGACGAACACCAAACATGTTTGCAATATAATGAAAAGAGATGTGAAAAAATGAATCACACAACACCTCTATTTATAAAAAAAATACACATTACACTGAGGCGCCAGACCAATTGGCGTCTCCTCTCATTTAATTTACATGGACGCCAATTGGATTGACAACACCATATGCTGTCGTCAATTCAATTGACACCCCCCTCTTAAAAATTAAGGGTAGACGTCAATTGATCTACATCTTATTATTAAATTTTTTTAAGTTGAGATAGATTAGAAATTTATTTAAAAATTGAGTTATTTTGAGATTTTTTTAAAAAAATATGAAATATGAGAGTGAAAAATTCGTTAAAATTGATCTATGTTTGTGCTAAAAATATCTTTTACTTAGAGTTGTGTATGATTAAGTATTTCTCAATTATTAAAGCATAAAAAAACGTGCACAACCCCCAATAAGTTATATGCACTAACAGAAAAAGTACAATTCATTTTTCTCTCTTTGTACCAATCAAGCAGAATGGAACTCAATTGGGTTTTTGATGACTTGAGTATGTGTTGGATCCAAGTAATTAAAACGACATATGATATCATGATAAGTTACTATCATGGTTAAGGTGGTGTATATTCCACCTGAGAATGTAATTAACCATGAAGTATCTTGATAATCTCAATCATATCTTTGATATCTAACTTTCAAAAAAGCACACAATACAAACCTATTTTCAAATAAGGACACCTATCCTCTTTATGTCTGAGTGGCACCAATCATTAGTAGACATTAAACAATGCAATCGATATAGTTCTAGAGCTTACCTTATAGAGTCCATTTTGATTACTTTTCCAAAACAAAAAAAAAACCACAACCAACTCGTGTTTGAATTTCTAAAAGGTCACAACAAATGATACATTCAAACAGACATTTCAAAAAAAACCAAAAAAATATATAATTATATAATATATCAAACCTAAAACGATAAATTATATCACGATAAATCATATGCCACATATTTAATATTTGACACATCATTATTATTTTTACGTGGTACCTCTAAAAAGTTATTTTTATTTTTCAAAAGATCAAAGTATATTATTTTTTTAAAAATAATTTTTGAATTGTAAAAAAAAATAGAGAGAAAAATAACTTTGATATATTTTCCCAAAAACTATTACATATTTTTTATTATCTTTAATGTCAAATTAGTTACTACACCAATTTCAAAGGTTTGTCACTATTTATTCATATTGAAATATGATAGAGCATGCAACACTTTTCAATCTTATTTATAAACATCACCATTATATTATTCATATTACAACGAACAAATAAAGTATAGACAAAAAATAAATTTATTGATTTCTCACATATGAGTGTTAGAGAGACATGAAAATCAAAATATAAAAACTGATCACAAGTATTATTTTTTAAAGTTATTATAATTTGCAAAAACTAAATTCTAGATATAAGTGTAAACTTACAAACATATATTTTTCTTTCAAGTAAAATGTTCATTTTTATTGTTGATTAATTCATATTGTTGTCTATATTTTAATTCATAATAAGATATTATAATATAACTCTTTAACCATATCTTTTACAAGTATTAAAAATTGGTGGTTAGATTATTTTGGAATAACATTATTGATTTTTCACATATGAATGTCAGAGAGAAATGAGACTCAAAATATAAAAAATGATCACAAGTAATATCTTTTAGAATTATTAAAATTTGCAAAAACTAAATTCTAGATATAAAAGTCAAATTACAAACATATATATATATATATATATATATATATATATATATATATATATATATATATATATATATATATATATATATATATATATATATATATATATATATATATATTAAACCTAAAGCGACAAACTATATCACGACAAATCATATGCCACATACTTAATATTTCTCACATATGAGTGTTAGAGAGACATGAGAATCTATATCTATATAATATATTAAACCTAAAGCGAAAAACTATATCACGACAAATCATATGCCACATACTTAATATTTGACACATCATCATTATTCTTATGTGGCACCTCTAAAAATTCACCTTTATTTTTCAAAAGGTCAAAATACATTATTTGTTGCAGTCATGAGTTCGAACCTTGACAAAAGCAAAAATATATTCTGATGTATAGGATCTAGATATGTTAATAGATGAGCGAGAGATGATGAGGATGGACCTGTTGATGTTCAGGCATCATCTGCACCAGTTTAGAATGACGTTCAGATGGTGGTAGAGGAAGATGTGCCCCATCGGTTAGAGACGCCTCATCCTTATAAGGCAGATGCAATATGTACTATAGAGGTTACTCCGAAGACAATTATTGAGGCGTATATTCTGAAGGTGAGAAAAATACACAAGAAAGGGATTGAATTGTGTATATAGATTATTTTCCGCTTCTGATGAGCACCTTCAGAACCTGAACAAGTTCAGAGTCTGATATCAGAATGTTAATAGCAGCGGAATAAATAGAGTTCAAAAGAAATTAGTAAATCAACACACATAGTTTATATTGGTTCATATCCTAAACTAAGAGTAGTTTAGTCCCCTTGTCCAACAAGAGATTTTCACTACAATCAAACTGATTACAACTTTGCTCAATCAAACAACAAAGAGATTTCAACTGCTCAATCAAATCAGAAAGAGACTTCTGCTCAAACAATCCTGCAAGAGACTTATGCTCAATCACACTAGAAAAAGACTTCACTGCTCAAGAACATAGGCAAAAGACTTCACTACTTAAGCAACCTTTCAAGACACTTTCTCTACTTTAAACAAAATATTTAGTATAGAAGATTAAAGTTATACTTTGATGTTCAATCAGAAGTATATAAGTGTTACAACAACCACTATGATTCTTAACACTTAAGATTTCTAAGATATACAAAGATAAGAAATCTTAAGATCTTGTGCAAACAAACAGATGGAACTTTAGCTTAAAGTTTGTACTCAATGAGTTCTGTTAGATTATGTAGTAGTTTTTAACCTTTCTTTAAATCTTCAGCTCTCTTTTATAGAGGCAGACAAAAGAGTCGTTGAAAAGTTGTTTGTACATGTGATCTTTTGAAATGCAGCAGCTCCAAGAGAAGAGAGGTTGGAAGATGAATCATGTTAAGATTTTTCAATTAATGTGTAATAATATAGTCCATTGCATTTTTATCATACTAGGTATAAATCAGACGAGAGGGCGAACTAGAGAAGTCACATCAACTTTTTTTTAGTCTTGCACTATGGGACTCTAGTTGACTTTTTCCTTAAGTATGATGTTGACAAGATATGTCTGCTATGGAGACAGAGTACGAACCAGAGGTTGAGAACATTAAGTTGAGGTCTCCAGAGTCTAAGTTGTCACCAGAGGCAGAAGAACCATCATCAGAGTCCAAACCTTCATAAACTGAAATGCCACGTTCAGAGTCTGATCCTTTAGAGTCATCAAATTCGGATCCATAAGAATCTGAGGCATTCAGCTTGTCAACAAATGCTTTCAGCAGGTTTAATTCTAAGTTGAATTTAAGCTTTATGATCCTGCACACTTGAACATGTGTTAGTATACCCACTTGTTCTTTAAGCACTTTGTTATCGTCAAAATCCAAGGGATATGAACAAATCGTGTTCCAACAATCTCCCCATTTTTAATGATGACAAACAAATCTATTTAAGAACAATGGTTTGTCAGTTTAACTAACATGACAACATCAGAGTCTAAGGTTTGTAAGCTCCCCCTAAGTCTAATAGTTCAAAGGTTGAGTTTTGTAAGCTCTCCCTAAGTCCTTCCAAGTTAATTAAACTTATCTTGATATCATAAAACATATTGTTCAGATTTAAGCAATAAATGACTTATGATCAGGGTTCAAGTATATAAAAGCATTTCATAAATACTTTTATCCTCTTACATATACCCATAATTTTCTCCTCCTTTTGTCATCAAGAAAAAATGAATAAATACATGTCAGCATAAAGAGAGAAAAAATATTTGAGAAAATAAATATGTGGAGAAATTTAAATTCTAATAAAAATAAATAAGGGTTAAATATGTCTAGGTCCTCGTAAATATCCCAACATTCAATTTTAATCTTTAAAAAAATTTTCTTCAAATAATGATACTCCTAAAATTTTCTGTCTACAATTTTGATCAATGTCATCTGTATGGTCTAAAGAAAGTTGGTGTGGCATACCACGTGTCAGACCACGTCACTTAAATCAACAGTTTGTTTGTCCGGAAAAAAACACATTTAAATTATTGGGATTAAAAAATCCCTAATTTTATGTACTTTCTCCATATATTTTTGCTTTGGTAATCGAGACACAAATTCACTCATATTTTTGAATTTCATCTTTTCCTTTTTATTAACAACCACAACTGAATGTCAAGCTTAAGCACCAGAGTCCATAAACATTTTCATATGGCTGCTCCAACGTCTTCCTCAAGTAGAGAAATAGGAAAGATAGTTGTGAATTATTTGAAAATAGGTGAGAACCCCCTTAGTGTAACTAATGATTTAATGAATATGGTAATCTCCTCTAAAAATAAAGGAAATGTGAAATAAAAAAGGAAACAAACATGCTACACCAAAATAAGCACAAGAATAGTTACTTACTTGTGTTTCTTGTGCCATACTGATTTTACATGTGCATTTTCTAGTGGCAAGTGGATTTAAAGCAAACAGAAATGCAGAGAAAGCATATATATATTTGGATTGGTCTGAAAATTGGATTATCATATTAGAAGAATTTAAGGTATGAGTATTGATATATAATAGCAAAACAGAGAATTGCCATCCCAATTACCTTTCCAATATTCACATCATTCAAGCTATTTGATACTATAATGCTTGATAGACCAACATTTACTATCAACCTACACATGGAGTCAGAAATTTTATGTTCCGGAGGTAATATATTAATTTATGAATTTGTAACATAATATATCTACGACGAATAGAATTAAAAATTATAAATATACATCATATTATAAAATTAATCTTTAAAAAAAGTTAATAAAATTTAATTTTTTTATTTATGTAATTATTTAATTTCATTATCAACAACAATATTTATCTATCTACTTTTATATATAAGTAATTGACGATGATATGAGTAGTTGATCATAATTTTTCATTATGACATCTTAGTATTAAAATAAAAATATATAAAGTGATTTTTTTTTAAATATTTTAGTAAAATATCATTTTAAAATTAAATAAAAAATCAATTTAACTATATTTTAATCGAACATATTTTAAACTCAAAATTAATTTTTAAAATAAATAATTCATAAAAGAAACCCTAAATTTTTTTTTCATATATTTACATCCTTTTAAATTATTTTTGTATAATAAATTGGTCATTTAAGTTTTTTTAATAACAAATTGGTCATTTAGATTGATTTCAAATCTTTTTCGTGTTTAGAATATTTAGAGATTTCTCATTGCACTTCATCATTTTCATAACCACTCAAAATAATTACATCCATAATTTACACATTTACACTGTTAAAAAAGACTAATGATGCACATGTTTAATAATTTAAAGGACCGAGTTGTTACACATAAAAACTTAAATGACAGATCTATTACACAAAAATAATTTAAAAGACTTTTGATATAATTTTGCCTATATATCATATAATTTTACATATAATTTTAAATTATAAATTCATAACAAAATACTCTTTCAACTATTTGATAAATTACTATTTTTAAAATAAATATTTTTTTTATCAATTATTATATAAATATATAATAATATTTAAAAAAATTAAAAATTTAGTGGGGGCACATGCCCCCTTACCACATAATGTGGCTCCGTCCTTGAACTTACATTCCATCAAAGTAAACAGAGGCACTTGCATATTCAGTAATGTTACAAAAGATACACTTAAGATCCAATCCTTAAGGCAAGAAACAAATCAAAGTTAACCTTTGGATGATATATCCGCGATAGTTGAGAGTTATTAAGTGAGAATCATCCTTACACTCAAAATCTTCAATACCCCACAACTGAGTAATAAATAGTAGAAACAAAGTTGTCTATCAAAAAATGAAATCTTATCTTGGAAGTAGATAAGAACCATATTTAAAGTCGAACAACCTTCAACTTCTGGAAAACCAACTTATAAGACATTTTCTTTTTCAAATAATCAGGAACAGATTTGAGGATGTTAGTATAACTTTGATCCCCTTCCATCTTGCAGTGACTATAAAATAATTCACTTAAAGATTTTGCTTTGAGGCATTTCGTCGAACACGTAGCATGCATGAGACGATGTTATTGTTGATTAAGATGGATTGGTTTGGAATGGAACCCTAAATAATGGAACGCCATACAGTGAGAGGAAAGAAATTGAAATAATGTTTTAGGAACAATAACAATGTTGTGCATATTTCTAGATTTATAACTATTTTGAATTTTGAATGTATAAAAATTGAGTTAATGTTTCAGTTATTTAAAAGAGGTTATAAACCTCCACAATCTAATTTTTTTTCAATCAAGTATTACCGTTGATTTTAAATGATGTGGCATGCAACGTGACATGACACATCAACTCCTGTTAGAGAAAATAGATGGTATGAATCAAAAATGTGGATGAAAAACTTTAGAAGGACCATTATTTGAAAGAAAATTATTGAGGGACTAAAATTGAAAATTGAGTTACTTATGGGGACGAAAAACATATTTAACCCAACGTCTTACAATTTTCAGGAATTTGAACCATCAGAAGTAATCATTGCAATAATGATCTAGAAGACCTAGAGTATCATTAAAGAGCATAGGTGATTTAACCTTCATAATCAACTTAAAAGACACTCAAGATCCTCTACAAAAGCATACATTTATAGTCTGAATTCTCACATCTCCATCCACTCTTTTTTCTTTCTCAATCAACATGAGCACTCATTCTGAAACAACCACAATTCTTATCTCCACAGAGACAATTGTGGTTAGGGAGATAAACACCATGGTGGAGCACCAATAATTGACAAATGAAGAAGCTCAACCTTTTGGGTCAAACACTTCCAGGGAGGTACTCAAGGTAAGGAATGCTTCCAAGAAGAAGACAACACTCAAGAAGAAGAAGAAGAAGAAGAAGAAGAAGAAGAAGAAGAAGAAGAAGAAGAAGAATGTGCCAAAGAAAATTGTTTACTTCGACTCTGAGGAAGATGCAGATGAGCCATATATAGAATGGGAGATGAACTTTAGTGCTCGAGGATATTGTGATGATTTAGATAAAATTATGTAGATTAATCCTCCTGTACTATTCTTCCAAAATAAATTAATGAAATATTAATTACTTTCATCTTTTTGCAATGATACTTTCTATATATTCACTTGATTCCTTTTCAATGATCCAATCGTTAGAGAAGTAAAAAGAAAATTTCAACCAATTGAGCACAAATTTAAAAAAATAGCTTTTAATTTTATCAAAAGACATAAAGATTCCAAAAGAATATAGCTCATAGTATAACACACACAAGCAAATGAGACAGAACACAACACATATATGATTCCAAAGAAAATATTAACATTAAGAAAAATATGTTAAAGAAGATGAAAACACAAAACACAAAATAGGTTCTAAATCTTAAGCCTATGGTTTCTTCAAAAGATCCATGACAACTTTCAAATCAACACCCATAATATCTTATCCGGGATTCATTGCCTTCATCCTATCGTCTATTTATGCTTGCTTGATAGCCATGGCTTGTTGAGTAGAAGCAACTAAGACCAGTTTTGCCTCCAAACGCCCTTGTCTTATGCTGGAAGATGCGATTGTCGTGGCGCAAAAATTACATAGTCGTCACCGTACTTGATTTATTCCTAAGGAATAAGAAATAACGATAAAATCCTAAAGGAACGGATAAGACGGTCATCACAACCGAATATAGGTTCGGGAGTCGGTTAAGTGAGGGGAAGGTGTTAGGCACCCATCGCATCCGTTAACACTTAATTTAAATAAACATGCAACACATGTCATCACTTGCTCACCTTCACTTAGGGTATCATCGCAGCGAAAATACTAAATTAAAATACACCAATTTAAATCTCATAATAAATCTCATGTCATAATTAAAAAGCATCGACTCGTAAGTCTTCTCCAAATACTTATCACACCAAAACATGAATTACGAGAGCATACATGTCTCTTAGAAATCTCAACATAAAATAAAGAAATCGCTCCTTAGTGTTACGTATCAGAGCATAACCAAAGCTAAAATAAAGGAATTAAAGGAATAGCTCTAGGAACAAGCTTTCACTCACAACAACGACTCTACTCTTGAGTATCTGTATAATGCCCATGTAAAGGAAATATTCAAACAGAAGGGGTGAGAAATCACATTCAATAATAATAGGCATATAATGCAAGGTAGGATAATAATACATCATCCTCTTCATAATTTGATTCATAGTATATCCGATCAAAATCTCACACATAAACTCATCAGTCAATCACAACCCAACAATAATGCTTATAACTCATTATGCAATACAACTCGACTATGTAACTCTATGCATATGCATATGGTACCGACTCAATATTCGGTTCCCTTTGGAATCGATCCCCTCTTCTGAACCCATGAGGCCCCTTTTCTAAGCTTGGGACAAGCCACTAGTCCTCTCTCTGAACTAGCAGACATGCATCTTGGCACAACTCTTATGATGCATGATCATATCATCAAATCAATGCATTAAGATCCCTCTCTGATCCTAACACAAATGCATTGACAACTCAAGTAATCCCCTCTCTGGATTAGATCACACCAAAATCGTAAAATGTACATTATCAGTCAATGGTGCAATACAAGCATGCTAGTAATTCATCTCAATATAATTATATTTCAAATAGCACATCAATTTAATCAACTCATTATGCAAACATAATGATCAAAAAAATTAATCATACAATGTTCCATAAACAACATCAAAACATAAATAGATTACAACAACATAATTTTCCTTCGAACCACCACCACCACAATAACAATTACGCATATTCACATACAAGAATCATACAACTCAAATATTCATACACTGTATACAACCAAATTTATGCATACAAAACATCATCTTTCGTTGATCACATAACGACACCAAATAACATTATCGATTTAATTATAACAATTAAATAATTTTTCTAAAGCAATTATTATTACTCAACAACCTAATATAATGATGCAATTAATTAATTTAAGTCACCTAAAACATGTCCAACAACAGTTAACATGAATCGCATGACAATCCAACACATAAAACCTAACTCAGCAGCTAGAAACACAATCACCGACGTTACACCTTAATTAAAATAGTATACTCGCGTCATTAAGTGCACATTCATCCACTTTAGCTTTCCAACACTTTGAACCGCGTCTAAAACGCAGTCATAGATCTCAATTTATGATATTTTTTGTTAGGCATAGCGAAAGTCACGAGGGTTGATGGACGTCACCCAAAACTGTGTTTTTTCCCATGGCCAGTTCGTCACTAAGTCTCAGAATTTGTGGGTAAATACTTAGAATTTACTTGTATGCATTTTCCACAATAGAAGCCCTTCCAGACCTCCAATTTTGATTCCATAAAAAGCCTAAATCTCATAATTCGACGTATTACAATTATCGAATGATTAAAACAATAATTTTACACATATAATTCTCAATTTTCTCGAAAACATATTAACCCCAAAGCTTCAAACCTTCGACAATGGTGGAAAATATTAACAATTTCAAAACAGTAATCACATACCAAATTATACATAAAAATACACATAAATTTAGCCAACCAACATCATAGTATCATAGAAACTCAAAATTTTATGAGCAACCCAATGCCCTATTAGAGGTTAATGACTCCTCTACCCTACCCCTCATGCATAAACCCTATTCGAAGTTATTCTTCCCCCTTGCCTTGTTCTTCTAGCAGCAATGGTTGGTTTTGTTCCTGGTTCTCCTCTCCTTTAATGCTAACTCTCCTCTTACTCTTCTCTTTTCTCCATCTCTTTCACTCTTCCAATTCACTTACAGTAAAAAACTCTCTAACTCTCTAACTTTATTTTTATAATAACAAAACTCCTAAACTTTAGATTTACCTTTCTATCTTCACTTACTCACAAAAATCCAACAATGTTCTTCCTTTTTATTTCCTATATTTAATTACTTTATTCTTATTATTTTATCTCTAATAACAAAATAACTAAATTCACTAAAAATGCTACTACTCATATTATTCCATTTAATAATTAAAACACTATTATTTAAATAATAAAATTAAAAAATTATTTTAATTAATAAAATAATTCTAAGTTATTCGATCTTTCTCTAATTACTCTCTAAACCCTACCACAAGGTCAGTCACCCTCTCACTTTCGCCCACATTCATTTATCCACCCACACACAATAATAAAATAAATACACAAAATGTTTTGTACATCCTAAGTACTTGAGAAATGGTGTGTACAAGTACTTGAGAAATGATGTGTACAAGTACGTACATCCCATTATTTGAGAAATGGTGTGTACAAGTACTCACCCTCGATAATCCAAGTACTTGAGAAATGGTGTGTACAAGTAAGTACGTACATCACATTTATTTTCATCCTGTTTTTTCTAAAAATGTTTTGAAAATGACTTGATCTTGAATCAAGTGTTTGGAATTGAATAACACAAAGTGTGTGAATTAAATGGAATAAGTACTTGACGTTGGATCAAGCACTCGCGTTGCATTCAATTAAATTTGATTTAGAAAATACTTGACGTTGGATTAAGTTTATTTTTGTTCTTTTGAAAAAGGTTCTCTTTAGGTCTCTTTTGATTCTTTCTTGGTTAATGAGTGATGAAAGTGATAAAATGGAGAGAAATAAAAGTGTTATATATTCATGGGAGTAGGATACATTTTGCCCAAATGGGGGATAGTCATACACCATACAAAAATTAAGCCATGCACATAAGAATCATTCAAGTGCACAAAAGTAAACCATTCATACATACATGAAATCAAGAGTGAAGGATAAGAAATTAAATTCTAATGAGTCTTAATTGAAAGTAAAGCGGTAAAGTCTAAGCTAAATTCAATTAAAGTCTAAAGTAGAAATCCATCCTAATTAAACTAGTCATTTTTAATGTGCATTTTTTATGAATTTACATGGCATTGGAAAATGAAATTAAACATTTTGGAACTTAACTTCTAATGAATTTTATTGAAGAATTAAAGAAAGTCATACAATTAAATTCAAATAAATTCCAATGGAGAAAATGCTCTAATTAGCCATGACACGTGAATTTAACATGAATTAAAATATGCATGTTCATGAATTAAAAACATGGAAAAAATTGTCACAAGAATGATAAAAGACAAGAAATAAAAGAAAACAATTAAATATGCGGGGGTGCATAAAATAGGAGGGTATGCAACCTGAAAAATGAGGCTTTTGGCCTAACAACAAAGGCCCAACCACAAGGTATGGTTGTTGGGTTCAACACATGATAGCATAAGCAAAACAGGGATGTGAAAAGCCAAACAGTGGGCTCAAAGGCTAGGCCCAACAGAATTTTGAAAGGGGGTGGAAAAAATTCAGTATACATTTTCTTCACCTCTACATATCATGTTCAATTTTATGTCAAAAAATCAACCACCACTAGAGCTCCAACTCCACCGTATCAGAGGCGGAGGAGTTGGCCGAAATCAAGAAATAACACCTCTATCTCTCAGCCTCTTATATCCTAATCTCTCATTAATTCTTTCCAAGGATTAACCAATTCTAAAAAATTGAAGCACTAAAGCTATGAACCCTAAGTGTAACACCCAAAGCCCTACACATAATTTATCACATGATTTAAATATAAAATATAACCACGTAGGGTATCACACATTCATAAAACACACGGCCTTCTCCGTAACACGAGTTTCAATAGTAAATTCCAATACACACATTTGTAATAAGGATATTTATACGACATTCAACTTATTTGAATTATACTTAGGATGTTTACACGACATCCATCTCATATGGCCGGTATCACATATTCACATAATAAGACATTCAAAACCTATCATCGCACGCTCACTTCAATTTTAAAGTATCATCGCAACAGAATTATCATCAACAATTATGAAAGATAAATCAAGTTATGACATTTAGTCTTAACTTCAATTCTAATAACAAAATAAGAGAGTTATAATCAATCAACTCAACATTTTAAGAATGATCAACAACAAAATTAGTCTTATGACTTCAATATAATCAGAAATAAGGAATAAAACAAGCGTTTAACCCAAACCGATGTTACATGATCAGAGCAAGGTACAACTAGTAAAAGTGACAAAATAAAGAAGTAACTCCAAGAGCCATCTTCTACCTACTTAAGCAGTGTTACTCTTGAGTATTTGCACGATGCCCGTGTAAAGGCAACATTCAAACAGAAGGGGTGAGAATACACTTCAATAATTCGCGGTGAAAAATGATCAAAAGTAGATTAACTAACAACATCACATATTAATTGCAATAACATCAACATATCAAGTATTCTCATCCACACGTTATAACACCAAAAATAATCACCAAATACAACACAAATATAAATGTACTCAACAACTGACTCAATATACACGTGGTACCAAATATGAACACTCATGTTCATCTAATTCCATGATCCCCCACCATAGGATCGATTCCCTCTTGTAACCGTAACACACCAAAATTGTTACCAATACCATAGGTAACACTTCACTAATCCCCCATAATAGGAATTAGCTACTAGCACCCGATCCATCACAATAGGATCGAGGCTCATCAAAGTTCATTACCATCACCATAAGTAACGCTTCATTAATCCCTTATAATAGGAATTAGCTACTCGCACCCGATCCATCATCATAGGATTGGGGCTCACCAAAAGAACCAAAGTTCAGACAATATGAATGCATGGACTCTTAACATGCAACAACAAAACATACACTTGGCCCCTCTTCTGACCGGGCATCCCACCAACAACATAATTCACATAAATAACAACATGCATATAAATAAAAAGAAGAATTATCATTCGTAACAATGCCCCAACCAAAACCATGCTTAATCAATCATTTAACAACATTGTTTACACACCTAATCATAATATAACAACCCATGTAATCAAATACTTAGTCTATCATATCATATTCAGCCCCTGAAAACAATTTCATTAGATAGTAATTCGCGTTAGCTTTCCAACACTTTGAACGACACTCGTATTGGACTATTGATTCAAAAGTTATGATCGAAACCGTATTTGGACCCAATTTTACCTCGCCATGACAGGTGAAGCGTCACGGGCATGACGCCCGCCACCAGGGGCTTCATAGCATCCGCCATGGGTTCATGGCATTCTCCATGGACCTTCAAAATGCAGATTTTGCATTTTTCACGGTTGAAGGCCTTCCGAACCTCCAATTTCGAGTTTGTAAAAACCCAAACGCTCAAAATTTAATGTACTAAAATTGTCTAATGATTAAAATAGTAATTTCACGATATATCATCAATTGACATCAATAAAATCATATATTCCATAACAACAATTATTCATCAAAACAGAAAAATATATATAATCAAGGAACACAAAAATCATCATACATAATAATCAATTATCATAATTCAGAATTAGAAATCAAAATACCCCATCCTAAGGAGGTTAAGGGTTCCTCCATCTACCCCTCATATTTTAACACCCATTATAGAAGCACATTTCCCACTTACCTGAATTCCTAGCAAGTGATTCAAGAATCATGTATTTGCACCAAGAAAGTAACAGAGGACAAAGAGGTAAACTGAAATCTTCTGCCAAAGGCAGAAAGACATCCAGAGTGATAAAGTCATACCTGGCTGAACTCTCATGTTGATATTTCGTGTTTGGCTTTTTGTGATCTCACCATGTTGGTTAGCTTGCAAGCTCTGAAGTCTCTTCGTGTTATGTGGTTCTTTCCTGACTTGGTCTTTCCATACCGCTTTCTTGGTCCGGTGTCCCCAAAATGTGTCCGACTTCTTTTCTCAAGGTTGCATCAACTTCCGGGGTGCCTTATCAGCCTTAGTTTGAGGGGTGTCATTCATCCACTACCATTGACCCCGGGCTCGTCCAACCGTTTCTCATCACCCTGTACACACAGTAGGTCCAAAAGAACAGAAAACAAACAAAACAAACAAACATACTAATATAATGATAACATAACAAAAACAAAATAAATTGAAAGAAAATAAAACATGAAAAGCGAAAAACCCCCCCACACTTGAACTAAACATTGACCTCAATGTTTAAATTCAAACACGAAGGGGACTTACAGTGCTCACTGTTGAGGAGGAGGCGGAGGATCGTGTGGAAAATGCAACATCAGACGTTGCATCATGGCCTGCATATCATCCATGACTGTCCCTTGCCGGAACAGTTCCACACTATGTCTATCAAGTTCCGCACCTTGCCTGGTCTGCTCGGTGCGGAGAGTTCCCATCTCCGTCTGGATCCAACCCCACTGATCCTGCGACATAAAGGAAGAGCCTTCACCCGGTAGGCTCGAATCATGTGGGGGCGGCATACCGTGGGTCTCATCTTCTTCCATGTTCTCACCTGAGAGATCATGGTCCAACTGTGCATCTTCCCCTCCCGCTTGGGCTGAACCTGCGTACAACCAATTAGCAGCATTGACTATGCAAATGGATCCAGGTGCCGGAAGTGCGAGCACTTCCGCATTGTGAATCATCAGCGCGTAATGAGTTGGCCTGATGGCAATCATTTGTTGATTGACTAGCGTGTGCATGTCAATCCTAGTCTTGCCCATTACTGCAGTCTCTTCCATCAGCAGTTGATCATATCCGAAGTGGCCCGCTATCTGTGTGATCATACCACCTACAGAAATATCCCTAGTAGTGGCATGGCCCACCTGTTTCAGATGATTGGCGGCGAAAGCCGCTGCATTTACTCGCTCATTGTGAGCCATGCAATACAAAAAATATAATTCTCTCTTTGCCGCAACCCCAGTACTATCACCCCGTCCGAACAGGGTGTATGCCAACCCTTTTTGTGCATACCGAAAGCACGGGTTGTGAATTCCAGAAGCCTTTCCTGAGCTGGGGTTATACCCCATTTTACCTGTAATAGCTTGCCAGAAATCAACAGCAGAAAAAGTGTCCGGAGGGGATCCGGGTCCAGATACCGGGAGTTTCAGAATACTCCCCAGTTCCGCAACCGACAGCTCATGATCTTCATCAAACATGCGGAAAGTAATTTGCCCATAAAACTCCAACTCCGACCCTGTCCACCTTCTCCGCATCTTGAACTCAACCGTACTCAAAAATTCAAGGGTTATCCGAGCGAAGGTCGGTGCCTCAAATTGCATGTATTCCAACATACCAATGGTGTGGAACATGCGGTGCACTTCCTCTTTCAAACCTAACTCATCCAGGGTGGCATCACACATATATCTAGTCGGAATAAGCTTACGCTTGGCTAGAATGGCATACCTTTCTTGATGCTCCTGTTGGTCAAACAAAATACCATGATTGTTTGTAGAGCGTCTAACCCGTTGCTTTGGTCGAGAGGACGTGGCTACCTCCTTTTCCTTGCTTGCACGCTTTGGAGGCATAATGTACCTGACAACAATTTCTCAACAATTCAACGAAAAAGTTAGTGAAATCTGCAACCGTCACTGTGTAGAGGACGGCGAGGGGAACACTTTTTGTGAAGGTGAGTTGATGTGAAAGTGAGTAGAGCAAGGAGAAATTTGAAGCTTAGTATGATGAACCTAGGTTAACAATGGAGGAAGAGGTAGAAAGAGGTTTCCAAAATCAGAAAAAGAAGGAATGAGTGGTGTGGAAGAGATATAAAAGCAAGTGGGGCCCACTATTGAAAATACCCAAAACCAAAAATTTTGAAATTTTTTCCGTTACCAACAACACGGCCGTGTCTATCCACACGGGCACCCGTGTGAATTTTCTGTTTTAATTCACACGGCCGTGTGTCAGCACACGGGTGTCCGTGTTAACTTACTGTTTTAAACAACACGGCCGTGTTAATCCACACGGGCACCCGTGTGAATTTTCTGTTTTAATTCACACGGCCGTGTGTCAGCACACGGGTGGCCGTGTTGATGCCCCTGTTTTTCACATTTTCTGAATTCGGAAATGCTTCTTTGGTCTGGCATCCTGTCACTGCGACGCGAGTATGACTATGGTATTCTTTCTCCTTACCTGCAACACATGTCACACCCCTACAAAAAAGAAACGACAAAAAACAAAATAAGTTAGCAATCGAACACGTGGGTTGCCTCCCACGAAGCGCTTCATTTAACGTCGCATGGCTCGACGGTTGCCCACCTCATTAGGTGAGGCGCATCTGGTCAATCAAACCCGGTTGTTGGCCTCTGTAATATGGCTTCAGCCTCTGGCCATTTACCTTGAAGATATCTCCATTGTCTTGGTTCCTAATCTCTATTGCCCCGTGTGGAAAAACCTTATGCACGACAAATGGTCCGGACCATCTGGACTTTAATTTCCCAGGAAACAACTTGAGCCGCGAATTGAACAACAACACCAATTGTCCTTCCCAGAATTCTTTCTTGATGATTCTCTGATCATGCCACTTCCGAGTTTGCTCCTTATACATCTTTGCATTCTCATATGCCTGATTACGAAATTCTTCTAACTCATGAAGTTGAAGAATTCGGGATTCACCGGCTTTTGCAAGATCACAATTTAAAAATTTGGATGCCCAAAAGGCTTTGTGCTCCAATTCCAAAGGAAGATGACAAGCCTTACCATAAATCAGCTGGTACGGAGACATGCCAATTGGTGTTTTGAAAGCGGTTCGGTACGCCCATAGCGCGTCATCCAATTTGATTGCCCAATCTTTCCGTGAAGCACTAACTGTTTTTTCCAAAATCTTTTTAATTTGCCGATTCGACACTTCAACTTGCCCACTCGTTTGGGGATGATACGGTGTGGCAATTTTGTGCTTCACATTATATTTCTTTAATAAGTTCTCCATGAGCTTATTCAAGAAATGTGTTCCTTCATCACTGATAAGTGCTCGAGGCACACCAAACCTGGAGAAGATATTTTGTTTAAGGAAGCTTACCACTGCTCTAGCGTCATTAGAGGGGAGAGCTACGGCTTCCACCCATTTGGAGACGTAGTCCACAACCACCAGAATATAATTCTTCCCAAATGAGGGTGGAAATGGTCCCATAAAGTCTATTCCCCAGACATCAAATAATTCCATCTCAAGCATGCCTTTTTGAGGCATCTGATTCTTTCTAGAGATATTTCCTGTCCGTTGACATCTGTCACATTCCTTCACCACGACTTGAGCATCCTTAAACAACGTGGGCCAGTACAAACCGGATTGGAGGACTTTTGCGGCTGTCCTGTCTCCACTAAAGTGTCCCTCATAATCTGAGTCATGACAAGCCTTTAAGACTTCATTTTGTTCTTCCTCAGGGACACATCGACGAATTAGTCCGTCCACCCCTTTCTTATACAAGAATGGTTCGTCCCACAAATAAAACCTGCAATCATGAAGAAACTTTTTCTTTTTGTTATAATCAAAGTCGTCAGGAATTATACCACCTACCAGGTAGTTTGCATAGTCCGCAAACCAAGGAACACCCACCACCGCGAGGATTCTTTCATCTATAAACTCATCCTTTATGGGATAGTCCTCTTCCGTCTCTTCAATCGGAGACATTCGAGACAAATGGTCAGCAACGGTGTTTTCACACCCCTTTTTATCGCGAATTTCAAGGTCAAATTCTTGCAACAGCAAGATCCATCTGAGCAGTCTTGGCTTCGAATCCTGTTTAGAAAAGAGATATTTCAACGCAGCATGGTCAGTATAAACAATTACCTTCGTTCCCAACAAGTATTGCCGAAATTTGTCAAAGGCATAAACCACCGCCAGTAACTCCTTCTCTGTGGTTGCATAATTCATCTGGGCTGGATTCAACACATGGCTAGCATAATAGATGATGTGGAGGCGTTTGTCTTTTCTTTGCCCCAAGACTGCCCCTACTGCTATATCGCTCGCGTCGCACATTATCTCAAAGGGTAGAGACCAATCAGGCGAGATCACTATAGGAGCAGACACCAATTTATTTTTCAGAGTCTCGAAGGCTTCGTTACACTTCTTGTCAAACAGAAACGGAGTATCCTTCACAAGCAAGCTAGTCAAAGGTTTTGCGATCTTGGAGAAATCTTTGATGAACCGCCGATAGAATCCTGCATGCCCCAAGAAACTCCGTATACCTTTCTCGTTCACAGGATGAGGGAGATTAGCGATCACTTCAACTTTTGCCTTGTCAACTTCTATCCCTTGATGGGAAATTTTATGACCTAGTACGATCCCTTATCTCACCATGAAGTGACACTTTTCCCAATTCAGGATTAGATTGGTTTGTTGACACCTTTCCAGCACAAGTGACAGATTATACAAACAATTTTCGAAGGAAGATCCAAAAACCGAAAAATCATCCATAAACACTTCCATGTGCTTTTCAAGCATATCGGAAAATATGGATGTCATGCACCTCTGAAATGTTGCAGGTGCGTTGCATAACCCAAATGGCATTCTTCTATACGCAAAGATTCCGTATGGGCATGTGAATGCTGTTTTTTCTTGATCCTCCGGTGCCACCGCAATTTGGTTGTACCCTGAGTACCCATCCAGAAAACAGTAGAAATCGTGACCTGCCAATCGTGCCAACATCTGATCGATAAAAGGTAAAGGAAAGTGGTCCTTCCTTGTAGCAGTGTTCAGTCTTCTATAGTCTATGCAAACTCTCCATCCTGTAACAGTAAGGGTGGGGATCAACTCATTTTTTTCATTTTTGATCACAGTTGTCCCTCCCTTCTTTGGTACCACGTGAACTGGGCTCACCCATGAACTGTCAGATATTGGGTAAATTAACCCCGCATCTAAAAGCTTCACGACCTCTTTGCGAACAACTTCTTTCATAGCTGGATTCAGTCTTCTTTGAGGTTGGACGACCGGTTTCTGATCATCCTCCATTAAAATCTTGTGCATACACATTGTCGGGCTGATTCCTTTCAAATCGTCCATCGCCCACCCAATAGCACCTTTGTATTTTTTTAAGACTTTGATTAGCTCTCCTTCTTGTGTTTCTCTCAAACCTGAATTAATGATTGCTGGACATTTCTCCTCATTGTCAAGAAAAACATATTTGAGATGTTCCGATAATTGTTTCAACTCTATCCCCTTTTTTTATATCCTGTTTTGATTCTGAAGATGTTTTAGGTCGAAGCTCCTCCCAACGTTGCGGTCGGGAACGAGCCAAGGGCGGTTGTTCCTTTAACATTGCTACCACTTCGGATTCTTCCTCATCAATTCCTTCAGTTTCCTCCACAATAGATAAACTCAAAACTCTCTCCAAAGGAAGCCTGAGTGTTGTAATCTGCATAGATTGAGCAAAAACTGTATCCAACACTTCAATACTTTTACTCGCCCATTCGTCCTCTTTGAATTTCATAGTATCTCTCACATCAATTTTGAGTTTTTCATCATAAACTTTGAGGGTCATGGTACCTTCTTCAATGTCTATCATGCATCTTCCAGTTTCTAAGAAAGGTCTTCCCAGTATGAGAGGAATCTCCTCATCTTCCGGCATCTCAAGTATCACAAAATCAACCGGAAATACAAATTTATCAATCTTCACCAGGACATCTGTTGCTATACCATATGGTCTCTTCATAGAATGATCCGCAAACTGCAATGTCATGCGAGTATCCTGCACCTCCCCTAACCCAAGTTTTTTGTAAATTGAGAGGGGCATTAGACTCACACTTGCTCCCAAATCTATCAGTGCTTTCTTGAAGGATCTATCTCCAATGCTACAAGGAATAGTGACTGCACCTCTATCTTTTTTCTTCATCGGAATTTTTAGGCCCTGCAAAATAGCACTACAAGTTTCAGTTAGCATGACTGGTTCGCTATTGATCGATCTTTTCTTTGATATGATGTCTTTCATGAATTTGGCGTAGATCGGCATCTGTTCCAGAGCTTCGGCAAAAGGTATGTTGATCTCGAGCTTCTTGAATAATTCTAAGAATTTCTCAAAAAAAAATTCATGGAGATCTTTCTTCTTTGTTCTTGTCGGAAAAGGGAGAATGATCTTTGGTTTTTGTTTCTCTTGCTGGCTTGTCGGCTCGACTAACACTTCTTCAGTCTGTTTTGGCTCTTCTCTAATCTCCAAGTCAACTTCCAACAATCCCTCTTCTTCAACCTGTTCGTCAACTTGTGGTTCCTTAGCCCTTCCTTTTCTGGTGGCAACGACTCCTTAAAGAGAGAAATTTTCCCATGCAAAAGGCAGAGGGCACTTACAAAATGTAAGCAGGTTTGAAAATAGAAATCCCTGAGCAAAAGGTTGAGGGGACTTACGAAAGGTAAGCAGTTGGGGATGATAGTCTTTACGCAAAAGGAAAAAGAGGACTCATAAAAGGTAAGTAATAAATAAAAAGTATTTCCTTTGCAAAAGGCAAAAGGTATTTAGGTAAGCTACTGGGGAATACATCCCGTGAAAAAGGTAGGGGGAAGAGACTTACAAAAGGTAAGTAAGAAATGAGATACTACCCATGCAAAAGGCAAGAGGATACTTACAGAAGGTAAGCAATTGACGAAAGGTCACAAACATTTTCAAAAGACAAAACAAAAGGGTTTGAACATGATTTGATAGGTGAAAACTAGACTTTACAAGGATTTGCCAGACAAATCTGGGCTTTGGCACACTCTGAAAGTTGAGGACTTTGCAATAGGTACGAAAACCTCATATTGTCCCTCAAGCACAACGACGAGGATGAATTTCTCGAAACAATGGTTACCCAAACCTCGGGACTCACCAAACCTACATCAAGTGTTTTAAAATAAAACATGATGCAAAGTTCTGACAAAGGTACCCTTCTCGTGCAAAAGGCAACAAGGGGACTTACGGTAAGCACCAAAATGTGATTTCATGCACAAGGCAACGAAATAAACTCACAAAAGGTAAGTTGTCTCAATAGAATCTTCTCCATGCAAAGGGCAAGGAGGGCTCGACACAAAAGGTAAGTGACTGACAAAAGGTCCAAAGGTACTTACAAAAGGCTACACGAAGAATAGATATTTCGGGAAACCCGTCGGGAATACTACTCAAGAGTTTCATGATAATGTTATCAGTTAGGGAAGAAGAAATGTCTCAACAGAGGATGGTTTCTAGAAAGACATTCATGCTATTATGCATGTTTATTTTTGCTGGCATAATGTTCCATCTCAATGGAGTATGCTATGCATTTCATGATGCAATGAATGATTGCTTATGCAAGATGCTGATGCATAGTCATGCTGTTGGTTATGTACATCTATGCATGACTGGATGTATTTGGAAGGTTGAGAACCTAGGGTATTAATAACCATTGGGTTTATCAATCAAGATCAGGGTTCTCTATTGAAAGGTTAAGGGCTACGTTTAGCATGACTCCCCGACATCCCTCTTGAACTTAGAAGTTTCTTAAACTCAATGGATATTACTATGAACAACCTAAAAATTATATAGAGGACTTCCTTCCCTAGTCATTCATGCCCTAGTCTATTAGGTATCTGCATGAATTACCCCAGTCACAAGTTATAAATCAACTTTGTCACAGAACAATCTTGACCTGACCTGCCCCAGTGTCTTGGAATTGTATACCTCTAATTAAGCATCTCATAAAGATTGACTTCTTGTGCTCCAGAGATGGCTTGCCCCAGTACGAGCCTTGAAGTAACTTTGTCTCTGACTGGTTGATATCTGAGGGAATGCCCCTGATTAACTGGTCTTGGAGAGATTTATTGAATCTCGACGTGATTGCCTCAACTTGACTGAATTTTGTAGATATTTCTCGATATGATTGCCCCAAATTGACTAAATCTTGAAGCAGTTTGTCTTTCTGCTCAACGGAGTCCTCAGACATTCTGCTCCTTGATGTGATCAAATGAAGTGACTTTCCCCTTCTCAATAGAGTTCTTAGGCATTTTGTTCCTTTGATATGGTCAAACAAGATGACTTTCCCCTGATCAGCAGAGTTCTCAAGCGTTCCGTCTCTTCCGGTATAATCAAGCTCTTCAATTCACATTCATTGTAGAAACTTTCTTGATGTCAAATACTTACTCACGAGTAAAACATGTTCATTTTAGAAATGATAATTGCAATGTTATGTTTATATTAGTTTTCAAATCCAAGCATGTTCACTATAATTATAACATACAATGAACATATCACTGATTGAAAGTGTCATATCAATACCAATACAAATCATAAGCAAATCTTTTAGGAGTCAGTTTTAACATGATCTTACTGACTGTACGCTTTCGAAATAAACCCTGCTTCAATTATGTCTCTTGAAGACTGTAATGTGGCCTGGTTCATAGTTTCAGAAAGAAATGATTTATGGCTCAAAGACTAATCTAACCCATCTATTCTCCTTGATGTCCTCCAGTCCTACGTTCAACTAGTTCTACACAAGTGCTTATTTTCCAAAAGGGATTTTGAAGTGATGATTAATGAACCAACGAGGTTTTCGGAGTGGCAGTCATCCACCTTTTGATTGGTTTGTGGCCACACGAGTTTGTTCTTGCTGAGTATTTCTCTTTTGATTCCTCTTTTGCTTCTTTGTTTTTTTTTATTTCCCTAATTTTGTTGGATAGATTTAGATTTGCAATCCACGGGGATGCCCTAATTTTTTCCTAAGTCAACTCTTTTTCGAGCTTTCGGCTTAGCGAGCTTTCTTTATTTATTTAATTTTTTGTTGGAACAAATCACGTGACATCTGTTCTTCTGATTTGAAAGGGTTGTGACTGCCTCGATCCTCTATTGGTGTGGGACAACCGTTACAGATTTGTGGTTTCAGACCTCTCATGAGGGATATGGTATTGTTGATCCTTAAATAAGACACACTTTTTTCTTGAAATTTGAACACACGGTTAAATTAGATGAAGACTACCCTGCTGCAGCGATAATTTTTTTGAGATTAAGTTATTTATTAACTTAACTCACAAAGCAAGAGTCGCCACCACACTTTTATTATTTCCAAAGGAAAGGGGAAAAGTATGAACAAAACCCAAAGAAGTTTTTAAAACAAAACTAATAAAAGAGATAAGGGTTTGGGGGTCGGTTATGCAAATGGAAGATATTAACACCCTAAAAATTTATAGTACTCTATATGAACCTCTTCGAAAATTTGTGCATTTAGGCTTAAAATGGTGTTGTTTTCAAATGATTGGGGAGATGAGAAAGAAATGTTTTTTTATGATTTTTGTGTTTGCCAAGACTTTTTGAGTCTCATGCCTACGCACCAACAAAGTGAAATGAAGGATCAAAACCACGTAGTTCGTGGTAAAAATATAAAATATGTTTGTTTTGATTCATTTTTAACGAAAACACATTTTTTTCATTTTTAGGAGAACACTCAACTAGTCACCCATGAGTATGCGAACTTTACATAACCATAAATAAGGGCTATAACTTGGATAAAGATCAACAAGTATGCCACTAGCTCTCTTGGATGGAAAAGGACTATCATCAATACTATAGGGATAGGAGAATCACATCTCAACGATGGAAATGGCTTATGTCTAAACTTTGAGAAAAGTTTTAAAAAGGGAAAAGTGCACAAAGGGCACAAAAATGATTAAATGAGTTATGCATTTTTTTAGTCTTTTTGAAATTAGTCTGAATATGCTTAAGATATGTTCGCATTTATTTTAAGAAAAGATTTTGAATGTCACTTGACAGAAGTCAAGGTTTATTGAGAAAGTAGTTCAAGTGTAAAAACAAGAAAGTTTTGAAAAGAGAGAGGAGATTTTGAAAATTAAAGAAGGATAGGAGAAGAAAAGACTATCCTAAAGCATAAAGTAAAGGCTAGGGAGGAAATATCTAACCAAGAGATAGCAAGCTTTATGGAAAAAGTCAAGCAAGATTTCCCTCCTTTGTATTAAGCCTTAAGCAAGCTAAATAAGAATAGAATAATCCATGTATCAGATGAAACCTAAGTAACCAAGCCAAGTCTTCAAAAGAAATCCAAAGTCAAAAGTACCAGATGAATCCCAAAGTCTCAAATCACAAGCTTCCAAAGAAAGGGTCAATGTCCTAATTCTAAGTCCATAACTCCACAACAATACTAAGGATAGTAACCACAAGTCCATAAATCCATAACAATGCCAATATTTGATGATGATCGACTTACCCACAAATTTGGGGATCATGTTGGAGAAATCTTGGTGGCGGCAGAGAAGAGTCATTCAATGCCTTCTTATTCGGTTCGATCCTGGATATGAATCGTCGAGTTAGAGCAATTTCTATACAAATATTGACCTCGGTATCGTTGGCGACTCTTGATCATTCCGGTGATTTGGATATGACCTCGACGATGATCTGAACATATTAATTTTAATTTGAGCAAACCGACATCGTTGCTTCCTCCTTCCGATCACGGTCTCATAATTGGTTGTGTATGATACACTCATAACTATATTCCTGGTGAGAAATGAGCCTTCGAATGCCCAAATAGATCATACCTAAGAGTAGCTTTCAATTCTTATCTTTAATCGGCGATGTTGACTTATCCAGTTTGGTACTCCATTAATAATTTAAGTTGAAGTCTCCTCATGTTCGAAAGTTGATCTTTATGTATCCCTCAAGCCAAGTTATATGGTCTACCTTCAGAGGCAGTGTAGATTGACAGACAATTGAGAATTAGATTCAGATAGTGGAGATCTGCTTTACGGAAAGTAGTAGTAGGACTAGAAAGACTATTGACTAGTATAATTGTATGACCTAGACATTTTTTACCGGATCCCCACGGTGGGTGCCAAATGTTCTTGCTAAAATAGTAAAAGGTTGACCTCCCTAAAGCTAGTCAGGGAAGGTCGTAAATGTCTGGTTAGACTGTCTGTGATTGGTATAGGGGGATGAGGTGGTCGGCTCCATTTTTGGGATCCCTGAGTCTTACAAGCATGTTGTTCTTATGTTGCTCTAACCAATAGCCTCTTTTCTCCTTTTCCTCCTTGTGTCCCCATTTTCTATTGGTCTCAAGATCTATATATATTGTTAGCCTCCCATCCTACTGAATAGTCATAAAAAATAAGCTTTATGCCCATAATAAACGCAACAGTTTATTTTAATTATTTGTAACAGACTTAATAAGTACTTGTAGCCGTTTATGACCATTAGTGACATGTAATCGATTTCTTAATTATGTTGTAACAGTTTTTGACCCTTGATTGTTCCATAAATGTTACAACGGTTATGACTTGGTATGTTGATCGGGAAAATAGCAAGTGTACTTTTTGCCAATGTAGTAATAATAGGGATGTTCCCAAAGATCGATCTCGAGGGTTGCGCAACGATATACGTTTAAATTTCTACTAAATTGAACAAAACTAATAGTTGGGGTTTTGTAAAAAGTCACTATAAGAGAAAGTAAAACAAAATAAATCTTTTCACAGTTTATAATATGTCAAGGATGGTGTATGAAAATCTCCTGTAATGACCCTTGAGTGTATATCTCCTTAATAATGAAAATTGTTTCAATTACCGGATCTTAAGATTGTTTCCCTCTAAGACCTCAAAGGGAAACCTTTGGTCATTCAATCTAACCTCTAAGTCCTTAGGCGATTATGATGAAACCAAGCAATTACAATTTAACAAGAATAAATTGGTAACCATAGGGTATCCCTAGTCCTAGATTATATCTACTATGGGTTCACTGTAGAAAAACCTTAATAATTGCAATCCTGCTAATTGTTAACCACACAACAATCTTAATTTTTCTGAGAAAGAAAGCATTACGCACACTGCACAGTGAAATTAACAACAAACATCATATATTAAGGAAATTATAACTTCAGAGTTATTACACAATCAATTCAGGGACACCTCCCTGGAATTAGGGGGTTTAGCCTCTCATATTATTCAAATAAGATACAAAATAAAAATGGGACATTACAAAAGGATGGGATTTCCCTTGATCTTCAATCACATTCGCTCTTGAAGGATCTCCGTTCTTCGCCGCCTTTGACCGATTCAATCTTTATCGTCTCTAATCTGTAATCGTGAAAAAGTCCCTTTATTCCATATTCAAAAATCCCCCAAATAGTTCCTGATCACTAATTTGATGTAGCAAAAGTCCAAAATGCCCTCCGGGATCAGTCGTGCAAAAATACAACAAAAATTGGAAAATGAGGTGTCCAAGCCAACACTGGCCGTGTCAGGCAATACGACAGGCCGTGTTGGGTGTCTGGTAAAGTGGTCTTGACACGCCCCTCTAGGGAGGCTGACACGGGCACCCGTGTCAGCTCCCTGTTTTCTTCTCTTGGCTTTCCTCTCCTGACACGGTCCGTGTTGGGCAACACAACACGGGTGGCCGTGTCAGGACTACTGTGTTGCCCAATTTCCTCTTCCGACGGGCCCAAAACATCCGATTCCCGTGGCGATCCCTCTGGTATTCTGACTTACACCTGAAACCAGTAAAACTACCACAAAGAGACATCAAATGGAGTATAATGATGCAAACCAAACATAAGCAACAACTTGAAATAACAATGCAAAATATCTAATTTACTAAACAGAACAATAAATCAAGTAGACTAATGTGTTACCGACTTCGTGAAAAGGTGCCGAATGAGTGTTGGAAAACAAGTAGAATTAGAGACTGGTCACTGTGAAGACATGACTTCTCAAATGTTTTGATGACGACAAACTTCTCTACAAGTCTAAGATTGATTAACAAAAAGGATTGATCAAGATTCAAGCTCATGAAGGAAGTTTTCAACTAAATGATCAAGTCTCGATGAAACTCATGAAGAATCGTCTTTCAAATGGATAGGTATAACACTTGACCTCTAGATATTTATACAAGTGTTCAAAACATGTCTCATTTATGCCATAATCATTGAAAGTATTTTTATGCATCAAAGAAATCATAACACTTCATTCTTTAAACTATTTTTCAAATCTGTGACAAGGTAATCGATTATCCATTTTAAGGTAATCGATTACTCTGTGAAAAATTCAAATATTTTTGCATGTTGGAGGCAAGTAACCGATTACCCATATTAAGGTAATCGATTACAACTGAACTAGAGGCAAAAATCAGTGCATCTCTTCATGGAAACTTTTCTATTTTCTTTACCATGAACCATGGCATCCTTTGGATAAATGCATCCATTTGAGGAGGTGTTTAGACAATATATATAATCATTTTTTCAGATTTCAAATCAACCTCCTTGCAAAAATTTGAAATTAATTACACACATTCTTTAAACATATTTTAAGTGTTCTTCCAAATTTTCTTAAGAGTGAAACCTTGCATAAACTTTTTTAAGCATCATATTTTCATTTCATACAAAGAACACTTGTATAATTATTGTGAGAATTAAGTGTTACAAAGGAGAAGATCAATTGATAAATTGATAAACTTCAAATTTCCAACTATTTCATCTTCTACAAAAATTCATAATTCTATTTCTTGATTACAACTTATTTTTAGGATTATTAAGAATAAGTTTGTAAGGTTTTATCCTTGCTATCCGGTGTGTGGATGCAAGAGTTCCTTTTGTGAGAAATTGAGTCTTGATTGGACTTTAAACATTGTAAATCCAAGAGGATTGTTATTGGTGTGTTAGAATTAGATAGAAAGGCCTTAAGGTATCTTGTCTAGGAATCTAACATTATAGTGAATTCTCTTTCGTGTTGAAAGGGGAGTGGAGTACTCTCGATCTTTGAGGGGAACCACTATACATCATGGTGTTCTTTACTTTCCGCACTTTACCGCTTTTCTTCACATAAGCATCTCAAGAAAGTAAAAATCAATAAACCTTAAAAAATCCGGAAAATCATCTAAGTGCCTCATTCACCCCCCCCCCTCTAAGGCACTCCTTAAACTTACAATTGGCATCCGAGCAGGTTATAGGTAACCTGTTCCTAAAAGATTCGCATGGCTTCCGCAAGCACGAATCCGAGTTTCAAAGACGGTGGAAGTAGTAACAAACCACCACTTTTCTCTGGAGAATATTTTGATTTTTGGAAGATCCGCATGAAGGCACATTTAGAAGCCCAAGGAGAAGGCATATGGGAAGCCGTTGAAGATGGTCCGCATAATCCTATGAATGTGGTCAATGACATTGGTACTCTAAAGATAAAGAGTTCGTATGATGAAGATGATAAGAAAAAAATCTTAAATGAAAAGAAAGCAATAAACATTCTTCAAAGTGCTTTAAGCATGGATGAGTTCTTCTGCATATCTCAATGCAAATCGGCGAAACAAATATGGGACACCTTAGTGGAGACACATGAAGGCACCGCCGAAGTAAAGAGATCAAGGTTGAATACATTAAGTCAAGAATATGAGATGTTTAGAATGCTTCCCGGAGAATCCATCGTGGCGCTACAAAAGAGATTTGTTCACTTGACTAACCACTTGATTGCTCTCGGGAAAACATTTATAAATGACGATCTCAATCTTAAAGTACTAAGATCATTGACTCGAGAATGGCAACCAAAGGTGACGGCTATCTCCGAAAAGAAAAGTCTTTCAATAATGACGTCCGCATCACTCTTTGGCAAACTTCAAGAACATGAGTTAGAACTTGGTAGGCTTGAGAAACATGAAAGTCAAGAAAAGAAATCTAAAGGGATTGCCTTGAAGGTAGACTCAAAAGAAGATAAAGATGATGACGCATTGGAGGAAGATGAGAATTTCATGCTCCTTTTTAAAAGGCTTGGTAAGTTCTTTAACAAAAATGATAAATCCTTTAACACTAAAAAGAATAGACATTTCAAGAAAAAGGAGATCACCACATCTACGCAAGATATAACATGCTACGAATGTGGGAAGCAAGGCCACATAAAGCCGGAATGTCCTAAACTTTCAAAGAAAGGAGAATTCAAGAGCAAGAAGGATTTCAAGAACAAAAAGGCATATCTTACATGGGAGGACAATGAAATTAGTTCTTCATCCGGATCAGATAGCGAGGAATGTGCAAACTTGGCGCTAATGGCTTCTCATCATTCCGATGATGAAGAAGAGGTTAGTAATAATTTTTCTCTTTTTGATGATGATGCACAAGATGCAATTAATGAATTGTTAAATGAATGAAAAATTCTTTATAAAACTATATCATCTCAAAAGAAACAAATTTCTTCCTTGGAAGAAAAGATTGAAATTTTTGAAAAAGATTTTGAAAAGATGATTAGTGAAAAGAAGAATTTTGTATGTCTAAAGTGTGAGTCTCTCTCTTTCCAAATTGTCCAACTTAAAAGAGTCTTTGAAAGGTATGAAAAAGGACAAATTGGTTTGGAAGGGGTTCTTAGCCAACAAAGGTACTCAAATGACAAAAGTGGACTTGGTTACTCCAAATTTTCTAAACCAAGTTCAAATAAAACTATCTTTGTAAGGCCTAAGGATCAATCTCCAAAAGAAAGAGTCAACAAACCAAAAGTTATGCATAAACATCCTAAAAAGAAAAGGTTTACAAAGAAAAAGTCCTATGTTCCTAGATATAAAAGCAATTCTGAACCAACTTGTTTTTATTGTGGTATTATTGGCCATACACCTAATGCTTGCTATATTAGAAACTTTAGTGTAACAAAGGGAAATTATGTATGGGTTGAGAAAGGTATTAATTATAAAGGACCCAAAGAATTTTGGGTACCTAACAAAACTTAATTTTGTTTTGTAGGTATGCTTGAAGGCCACATCAAATCTTTGGTATTTGGATAGTGGGTGCTCCAAGCATATGACCGGTGATGTGCACAAATTTTCAGATCTAATGCTTAAGGCCAAGGGTTATGTTACTTATGGAGATAACAACAAAGGAAGAATTCTTGGAATAGGCAAAGTAGGTGCACCAAATTTCATATCCATCGAAGATGTGCTATATGACGAAGGACTAAAGCATAACCTCTTAAGCATAAGCCAACTTTGTGACAAAGGATTCAAAATAAGGTTCACAAAAGATGAATGTTTAATTGAAGACGAAGTCACACAAGAGGTAATGCTTATAGGTAAGAGAATTAATAATATTTTCATGATTTCCCTTGATTATGTTTCTTTGAAGTTTAAGTGTCTTGTGGCAAATAACAACGACTCATGGTTATGGCATAAGAGATTTGCTCACATTCACATGGAGCACTTGAATAAGTTAGTAAAACATGACCTTGTCATTGGATTGCCAAAGATAAAATTCATCAAAGATAGACTTTACGATGCTTGTCAAAAGGGGAAGCAAACCAAATCAACTTTCACATCCAAGAATGTGGTGTCCACTTCTAAGCCACTACAATTGTTACATATGGACTTATTTGGTCCATCAAGAACAAGAAGCTTCGAAGGTAACTTATATGCTTTAGTTATTGTTGATGATTATTCTAGATATACTTGGACATTCTTTTTAGTGCAGAAAAGTGATGCATTCAAAGCGTTCAAGAAGTATGCAAAGCAAAATCAAAATGAGAAATCATTAACAATTGCCTCCATAAGAAGCGATCATGGTGGAGAATTCCAGAATACCTCTTTTGAAGACTTTTGTGAAGATAAAGGAATATTTCACAACTTCTTGACTCCAAGGACTCCTCAACAAAATGGAGTAGTTGAAAGAAAGAATAGGGCATTGGTGGAACTTGCAAGAACAATGCTTAGCGACTCAAATCTCCCTAAGTATTTTTGGGCGGATGCGGTTAGCATGACATGTTTTGTAAGTAATAGAGTTAACATAAGACCTATCATAAAGAAGACTCCATATGAACCCTTCAAAGGAAGGAAACCCAACATTGCTTTCTTTCACATCTTTGGATGCAAGTGCTTTGTCCTTAACAATGACAAAGACAACCTTGGTAAGTTCGACGAAAAATCGGATGAAGGTATTTTTCTTGGTTATTCTCTTACAAGTAAAGCATATAGAATTTATAATAAAATAAATTTCAATATAGAAGAATCCATGCATGTTAAGTTTGACGAATCTAACCCCTCGAAAGAGGAAATTGTTGTTTGTGATGATGATGATGATTTTGTAGAAATTCCTAAAGAAGATACTTCAAACAAGAATCAAGAAGAATCGATTCATCAAGAGTCAAATGAAAATGATATACCTAAGGAATGGAGGACTCATAAAGATCATCCTATTGACAAAGTAATTGGTGACATTAGTCAAGGTGTTGCTACAAGATTTAATCTCAAGGATGCATGCTTAAACATGGCGTTCGTTTCGCAAATAGAACCCTCTAAAATTGATGAAGCTCTAGGAGATGATCAATGGATTGTTGATATGAAAGAAGAATTAAACCAATTCGAGAGAAATCAAGTTCATGAACTTGTTTTTAGACCAAGTGGTAAGCACATCATTGGAACAAGATGGATGTTTAAGAACAAACTTGATGAGAATGGAATACTTGTTCGAAACAAAGCAAGATTGGTCGCTCAAGGGTATAATCAAGAAGAAGGAATCGACTTTGAAGAAACTTTCGCTCCGGTTGCAAGGTTAGAAGCTATTCGTTTATTACTTGCTTACGCATGTTCAATGAGTTTTCAGTTATTTCAAATGGACATCAAAAGCGCCTTCTTGAACGGCTATATCAATGAAGAAGTCTATGTAAAACAACCCCCGGGCTTTGAAGACTTCAAGCATCCTTCACATGTATACAAATTGAAGAAAGCGCTATATGGATTAAAACAAGCACCAAGGGCATGGTATGATCGTCTAAGTAATTTTCTATGTGAAAAAGGTTTTGAAAAAGGAAAAGTAGACAAGACTTTATTTATCAAGAATATAAAAGGGAACACCTTACTTGTTCAAGTCTACGTAGACGACATAATCTTCGGTTCAATCAACAAAGAACTATGTGAAGAATTTGCGTTGATAATACAAGGTGAATTTGAAATGTCTATGATGGGAAAGATGAACTACTTCCTTGGATTGCAAATCAAGCAACTAAAAGATAGAATCTTTATCAACCAATCAAAGTATTGCAAAGAGTTGCTAAAGAGATTTGAAATGGATGGTTGTAAAGCAATGTCAACACCAATGGGCTCCGGAACCTATGTTGATCAAGACGAATCGGGTGTGTCAATTGATATTACAAAGTATCGAGGTATGATTGGTTCTTTATTATATTTGACGACAAGTCGTCCTGACATAATGTTTAGCGTGTGTTTATGTGCTCGCTTTCAAGCAAATCCAAAGGAGTCACATCTCACAGCGGTCAAAAGAATCATGAAGTATCTCAAAGGAACAACCAACGTTGGCTTATGGTATCCTAAAGGTAGTGTTTGTAAGTTAATTAGTTATTCTGACGCGGATTATGCAGGTTGTAAAACAGATAGAAAAAGTACTAGTGGAACATGTCACATCCTTGGTAATACACTAGTCTCATGGTCATGTAAGAAACAAGCGTGTGTTGCTCTTAGTACGGCTGAAGCGGAATACATAGCAGCAGGTAGTTGTTGTGCATAGAATCTTTGGCTAAAGCAACAATTAAGTGACTATGGGATCGATCTTGGATGCATATCACTCCGATGTGACAACACAAGTGCGATTAATATTACAAAGAATCCTGTCATGCACTCAAGGGCCAAACACATTGACATTCGACACCATTTCCTTCGTGATCGTGTGCTTAAAGGCGATGTCGAAGTTACCTTTGTCGATACTCATAATCAACTAGCGGACATCTTCACAAAACCACTCGCAAAAGAACCATTTTATAAGATTCGAAGAGAACTTGGCATTTTGGATGAAGGTGATATATAAATCTTCCATGATTATTCACTATACATTATAGTGAGGCCAAGGTACACAAGTTTTTAAAATTTTTTTATTTATGAAATTTCTCTTTAAAATGTGTATATGAACTTTTTTGCTTTTTGTTGATTTTATATTAGGTAAATTTAATTTTTTGATAAAAAAAAATTCACTCAAAATTGCATTAGTATGTATATCACCTTGTCAAACTTAAATTTTTTGGAAATCCTTCATATTTTGGGTTGTGCAAAGCTACTGTTTTCACTTTTTTCTTAGAGTAATCGGTTACTCCATATTGGGTAATCGATTACCCTGCATGTTTTTGCCTTCCTCACGCGTTTTTAATCTGTGTAACCGATTACCCTTTTTAGAGTAATCGATTACCACTGTTTCTTCCAGAATTTTAGATTATGTTTGTATTATCTTTTGTTTCATTCTTGTGTTATGTGGTGCTTGGTGTATGTTGTTTGCATATTATTACTTATTTCACCCTTTTTGTTAATGACAAAGGGGGAGAAGAGATTGTTATTGTGTTATCTCTTTGTTTTCTGTTTCTCTCTAACAAAATGCAGATTTCAAAAGACTCCTTAAATCATAAATTAAGGGGGAGCATCAATTAAGGGGGAGCATTTGCTAGAGAAACATGCTTGGATCAAACTTTCATTTTTTGGGTTGTCATCATCAAAAAGGGGGAGATTGTGAAGACATGATTTCTCAAATGTTTTGATGACGACAAACTTCTCTACAAGTCTAAGATTGATTAACAAAAAGGATTGATCAAGATTCAAGCTCATGAAGGAAGTTTTCAACTAAATGATCAAGTCTCGATGAAACTCATGAAGAATCGTCTTTCAAATGGATAGGTATAACACTTGACCTCTAGATATTTATACAAGTGTTCAAAACATGTCTCATTCATGCCATAATCATTGAAAGTATTTTTATGCATCAAAGAAATCATAACACTTCATTCTTTAAACTATTTTTTAAATCCGTGACAAAGTAATCGATTATCCATTTTAAGGTAATCGATTACTCTGTGAAAAATTCAAATATTTTTGCACGTTGGAGGCAAGTAACCGATTATCCATATTAAGGTAATCGATTACCACTGAACCAGAGGCAAAAATCAGTGCATCTCTTCATGGAAACTTTTCTATTTTCTTTACCATGAACCATGGCATCCTTTGGATAAATGCATCCATTTGAGGAGGTGTTTAGACAATATATATACATCAATTTTTCAGATTTCAAATCAACCTCCTTGCAAAAATTTGAAATTAATTACACACATTCTTTCAAACATATTTTAAGTGTTCTTCCAAATTTTCTTAAGAGTGAAACCTTGCATAAACTTTTTTTAAGCATCATAGTTTCATTTCATACAAAGAACACTTGTATAATTATTGTGAGAATTAAGTGTTACAAAGGAGAAGATCAATTGATAAATTGATAAACTTCAAATTTCCAACTATTTCATCTTCTACAAAAATTCATAATTCTATTTCTTGATTACAACTTATTTTTAGGATTGTTAAGAATAAGTTTGTAAGGTTTTATCCTTGCTATCTGGTGTGTGGATGCAAGAGTTCCTTTTGTGAGAAATTGAGTCTCGATTGGACTTTAAACATTGTAAATCCAAGAGGGTTGTTCTTGGTGTGTTAGAATTAGATAGAAAGGCCTTAAGGTGTCTTGTTTAGGAATCTAACATTATAGTGAATTCTCTTTCGTGTTGAAAGGGGAGTGGAGTACTCTCGATCTTTGAGGGGAACCACTATACATCATGGTGTTCTTTACTTTCCGCACATTACCGCTTTTCTTCACATAAGCATCTCAAGAAAGTAAAAATCAATAAACCGTAAAAAATCCGGAAAATCATCTAAGTGCCTCATTCACCCCCCCCCCCCTCTAAGTCACTCCTTAAACTTACAGTCACAACCCTAAACTTATCTCATTGCTTGTCCTCAAGTGATGCTCGAGACATCAGGACGGTCACCCCCAAATTCTACATCCACAATGCTATTGTGTTCTTCCATGATTCCCTATTCATTTTTCATTCACTGTTTTACTCTTTCCCGACTTCCGACTTTCGCTACACTTTAACATTGACGCATCTTTTGGCCTGTAGCTTTTCACACTCTCACCAAATCTCTCGGGATCAAAGTGTCTACACTCAAGAAAACAGAGCATGCAAAGTCAACTCTTAGGTTTAAAACATAGATACCTTCATAACAAAAACATACAACACACATTATTCGAGGGCTTTTTGGGTTGTAGTGCGGCTAAGGTGTAAGGTGGGGAATCAAAACAAAAGGGAGAATACTAGGGGTTCAGGCTCAGGTTCCGTGTTGCTACCCTCGTAACTGTGTTTAATATTTTAATCAGGAGATATTTCTTTTGGGCACTGTTCTTGTTGGGATTCATTGGCTCTTATTATTTTTCTTTTTATTGCTCCTTTGAGCATGCTTTTTGCCAACCTCAATTCTCCTAGATAAGTGCTTCATGATAATTCTCATAATTTTTTTTCATTTCTTTTTTTTTGAAGTTTCGTACTTTTCTCATTTTTCTGCACTTATCTACTTTTCATCGGTGTCCCAAAATTTTGGTGAAACCCTAAACTTAGAATTTTCTACAGATCCGAGGTAACCAACACTTATCTAAGCAAGGTGTGGTAGTGTTTGGGCTTACAGTTATTTACAGTGGTTAAATGGCAAACAAAAGGAACTATGGCTCGAATGGGGTGAACGAAGGGTAATAATGGCGGGTTGGCTGGAAAGACTTAGGGTTAAAATAAACAAAAAATGCCTCAGTGTGTACATGTGTGCTATGAAATTTCAGCATCTCTTATGCAAACCCAGAGAGAAAGAGACATACCTGGAAAGCTCTCATGATTACAAGTGTTTGGCTTTTTGTAGTCCTCACCATGTTTGGTATAGCTTCCAGGCTTCCAAGACACCTCTCAGTGTGATGTAGCTTCGTCTTTGCTTCGGTTACAGAGTATTAATGAGAAGTCCAATGACAGAGAGTCGCATCCGATCATTCAGATCAGTAGAATCAACTTTCAGGGGTTTCCAGAAGAGTAAGTAGCGGAGTGTGTCTTTCATCCAATCGCTCCAAGCTTCATTATTCATCCGACATGAATGTCCTCTATCTGTAACACACAGAATACCACACAACTAATTATTTTAAACACACATAATAAAATTCGGAAAATACTTAGAACATAAATAACAAATAATAAAAAAAAACCACAATTGAACCATACATTGTCCGCAATGTTTAATCCAAGATAGGGAGGGACTCACACAGGTTCACTGCGGCGGTGGAAATTGCAACATCAGATGTTGCATCATCGCGTGCATCTCCTCCATAAGAGTCCCTTGACGGGCTTGCTCTAGGCCTTGGCGTGTTTGCTCCGCTCGGAGATCACCAATTTCTGTCTGCATCCACGACCATTGGTCTGGTGTCACATATGACGATCCGGCACCTGGGTGCGTGGTGTCCTCTGGCGGAGCAACAAACAACTCATGTTCCTGCACCTCTTTCTGCACCTCTTCCTCTTATGGGTCACCTACAACAAATGGGTCAGCATTATGCTCGTCCATATCATCTTGGACGACACTCTCATATAGCCAATTGGTCGTGTTGGAAATGCTAATTCGTGCAGGGTAAGGAAGAGCCATAATTGTAGGTGTTTAATTGGATGCATTGTATGGTAAAACACTAGCTGGATTCTAATGTGGATTCTAATGTCTTGACTGATGTCATGACATGCTGTGGAGATGTTTGTTTGACTGCATTGTATGTTAGAATATCTAGCTGTACTCTGATGTCTTGGCTGATGTCATGACAGTCTGAGTAGTATACTGCAGGTTTAGCTAATACAGGATTTATTGAATGTCAAACTGGATGTTATGACATTCATCCCTGTCAGCAGATACTGAGGAATAGAACAGTTTGTGTTCTGTTAAAACTCAGTATGTATTTTCAGTCTGGTTATCAAGGAAATACCAGACCTGGCATAAGGCCTACTGTCTGAATGTCAAACTGGATGTTATGACATTCATCATTGACAACATATACTAAACAATAGGCAGAGTGGTTTTCTGCTACACTTCAGTATGTATCTCAGTCTGTTCTTCAGGAGGATAACAGACCTGATGTAAGGCTCTATGTGTAAATGTCAAATTGGATGTCTTGACATTTATTAATGTACGCTGATACTAAGGTAGGGACAAATTGGTCCTGTACAGTTCAGCAAATTTGTACAGTCTGTTTTCAGGAAAAACAGACTTAGCATATGGTCCTTGGTTTGGATGTCAAACTGAATGTTGTGACATTCATTCCTGACAGCATATGCTATATTGTAGGTTGTTTAGTTTTTCTGTTTCAACATTTTTCTCAGGCTATTCTTCAGGGATTCAACATCTAAGAGAAAATCCAGGAAACCAACAACCAAGCTACATTTAATGAACCTAACAAATAGCCTATTTGTTAGTAACCTAGATGTGGAATTTAGGGGAACTCGCGTGACCTTAAATTCAGGAGAATACAAGTACAAGGCTCAAGTGCTGCAATATAAAAGGAAGTTATTCCTTCATTCAGAACTGGGGATTTTTAGGCGTGAAGATTTAGTGTGTCCATCATACTTCACTGCTGTATTTTTGTGAGTATTGTATTAGACATATCTTGTAAGCCAAGCTATTATCACATAGATGATTGCATTGGTATAGGGTGTTCATTGAGTTGTAAGTGTTGTGTCACTCTAAGCTTTTAAGCGTGAGCGCTGTGTATCTTGATTAAAGCTGTTAAGCACAATCAAGAGTTGTTTGAAGTGTGACTTCATAATTGTCTTTAATATTGATTAAAGGTAGTAATCACTGAGGTGATTGAGGGGGAGTGAGTAGGAACTCTGATCTTAGTGTAAGATTGAAATTGCATTGGGTAGGTATTAAGTGATAGGGTTAAACAGTTGGTTTAAGGTCTAAATTAATACTACTAATAGTGGATTTCCTCCCTGGCTTGGTAGCCCCCAGACGTAGGTCATGTTGGACTGAACTGGGTAAACAATTACTTGTGTTATTTACTGCACTTACTTTTAAGTTCTGCATAATTCTTGTCTGTGCAGAATTGGATGTCATAACAACCCGTGTGACATCGAAAGTCTGATAACTAGAATTTCAATAATAAACTGACCAGAACTCATTAAAGCATAATAATTAGAAATTTGTGATATCATACCTTGATGAACCAATGCGTTCATGTCCAGTTTATGCTTACCTGTCACCAACGTCTCATTAAGTGCAGCAGGGTCATATCCAAAATGGTGGACAATCTATGTGATTATGCCCCCTATTGAAATTCCCCCTTGGGATGCTCTCCCCACTCAACCCAGGTAATCCGCTACAAATGCTGCAACGCTCACAACAACTCGGTTTGCCATGGCAAACAAATAGAAGAGCTCCCTCTGGGTAGCTACACCTGTGCTATCACCCCTACCAAAAAGTGTGAAACCCAACACCTTTTGGGCATACCTGAAACAAGGGTTCTGAATGCCAGATGCTTTCGCCCCTTTAGCAACATAATCTGATCGTCTCGTGATGGCCAACCAAAAAGTCTTAGCATCAAAACTATCTGGTATGGCTCCGGGGCCATATAGGGGTAGGCGAAGAATTTCGTCCAACTACTCCACTGTCAACTCGTGGTCGACATTGTATAACCTGAAAATCATCGTTCCTCCAAAGTGCATCGTTGTACCCGTCCAACCTTTTTTTAAACCTGAACTCAATGGTGCTCAAGAATTCTAAAGTGATACGCTCATAGGTAGGCGTTTCACAATGCACAAATTCAAGCATGCCGAGGACATGGAACATCCTATCTAATTCTTCCGACAGACACAATTGAAATAGAGTATCAAAGCATATGTACCTTTTCAGTGTTATCTTCTGTTTAACGTGAGAAGAGTACCTTCGTTCGTGCTCTGGGTTATCGAAGATTATATCATGCGAATTCGGATGACGGATGGTCCATTTTCGAGGTCGGGATGATTCCGCTTCTATTTGCTTCCCCTTAGAAATTCGCTTCGACGACATGATTGATTCCTGCAACAAAACTTTATGAACCAAAAATAAAGTATGGAAAAAGGAGAAATGATTACCGTAACCCTGTAGAGGATGTATAGTAAGGCAACTTTTGTGAAGGGTGTCAGCGATTTGGACGGAGTAGAGTGGCAAAGTTGTGAGTTTTTTGGAGGTGAGGTTATGGAGAATGTTGGAGAACAATGGAAGAAGGAGAAAGATTTGGTAAAAATGGGAGAGAGAAGGTAAAAAAAATCAGATTTAATGGGTTAATTTAGGGTAGAATGAGTTTAAGTGGTGGAAAATCCGGGTGGAGTCCACAAAATCACAAAATCTAAAATTTGAAAAAATATGGTCGTTGGGCCTGACATGAGCGACCGTGTCACGCCACTGTTATTTAGCTTCCCCTAGTAGAGCTGGCACGGGTGTCGCAATCTGCGAAAAAAACAACCGGCGAAGAAAAAAAGACAGAAGAGTCGCCACCGTGCGTTATTTATCCCAAAGGAGGGAAAGGAAACGCTCGAAGTAAACTTGGAGAAAGAAAGGAAAAGACAAGGTCTCGCAACCAAATCTTGGGTTCGGGAGCCGATTATGCGAAGGGAAGGTATTAGCACCCCTACGCATCCGTAGTACTCTACGAGATCCACTCTTGTTGTTCTTGTCTAAAGGGTGTGGGTTTATCTAATGTACTATTTACTAAAAGAGGGGTCAAAAGAAAATGACTTGCACGGATGTCGCATCCACTGCGTACGTATCTCATATGAATATGAGAATCAGAGTCTTCGTAGCTCGGCTACCTATGGGTTAAAGAGGAGTGTGCTCGCTAAGACATCGCGTCTTATGCCTACGTATCTCATCTGGAATGAGAATCAGAGCAAGCCGTAGTTCGGCTAACTACGGGTTAAGGGTTGTGTTTTTTAGATGAACGACGTTACTACGCAATCTACCGGATGCTCGACCTTTGGAGACTTACTCGCCTGTAGTAGAAGGAGTTAACGTGTTCTTAGGAGAAGAAAAATCAATGAGTTGGTTTGTGTTTTAGGAATGCTCATGCAAAAAGAAAGTCCTAGACGAAGGAACAGTGCTACCTTAATTGACATGCAAACGAGAGACTATACGAAGCCTAGAAATCCTATGGGGAGACGATCACACCATACAAAACAAACATGCATAAAGTAAAATGCCACCAAGGGGGCTTAAACACACATTGGTAGGGCTTTAGTCAAGAGGGGTCATATCAACCTCGACAAACAAGCCATGGAATAGGTAATCAAATGGGCTCTTAACCACTGACATTGAACGTCAGGGTGAGCAGATCAAAAGGGTAATGAGGATAAGACCTCATAGCTCTTAACCCTGGACAGGGTGAGCTCATGACAAAAAGTGGGGATTCAGAAAGGTGGAACCCTCTCCACTGACGGACCGGACAAAAGATCTTGGGCTTTTGTTCTGAAGCATCAACACGTAGTGCGAGCATAAAGAACGACACACTGAATAACGATGGATTGACTACTAATCCCTTTTATCCGTCGCTTGCCTCTTCAGGGAGGTCTTTGGGCACAAAAGTAAACAAACAAAAGAAAACATTGCCTCCTATTGAGGTCTTCCAGCTAGGAAAGCGGTAAAATGCGGGAAAGGTAAAGGGATCAAGAGATCTACCACACGGATAAAGATCCGAAGTAATAACAGCTAAAGAAGCAAGAAACCCAGAGATCTCTCAAGCTAGCACCATCAAAGAAAGCGAGTCAGTACAGGTAATCGGAATAAACCTCCAGGTGGTATCCCACAAATAAAGTGGAATGCCAAGCAAGCTATCCTTTCAGGAGTCATGTGAGTCCTCACAAAAAACTCAACAAACAGGTTAGAGTGACAAGATGGGGCGCAATCAAGAGTTGCCCCAAATCAAAATGTAACCACATGAATCATGCCATTAAAATTCACAAAAAGAGCTCACAAAAAGCAACCAAGTGTAGGAGGCCTAAACCTCTATCAAACACATGCATCAAAAGGGTATCAAAATTCAAAGTCAGGGGCAAGGATCCACACATCAAGACATGACATACATACTAAAACATGTGCCCACATGCAAAACCTAACGATAATACCTCATACATTCAGAGCATTCAAATTGAAAGCATAGAGTAAGGGAAATAGGGCAAACCTGATTGGAGAGATCGAATGAAATTGAATTGCCCGGTTGGGTATGCAAAGCAATCTGAGGGTTTATATGAGATGGAATTGGCTCTTTGCAGACGAGTTCCTTTCAGTCTCTGGAGATTGCTCTGAACTCTGTTAGCTCTTCTCTCACTATCTTTTTCCCCAGGGTTTTTTGGGAGATGGAAGTCTAGAATTTATAACCTGATTTTTATGACTTTGTGGGCTCAAAAGAGAGAGGTCCAAGTCCAAGATTTTTCTTTTATTTATTTATTTATTTATTTAATTTTTTATTTATTTATTTTTTTTTCCGTATTTTTTTTTTCGTTTTTCGTTTTTTTTTCAAAACGCGTGGGCTTCGCCTAGCGAGCATGACAGTTCAAGAAATTCCTCTGAGCATAGGTGATTCTGGTGGCTTTTCTTGGGACTCGCTAGGCGACCCCTTCTGCTCGCCTAGCGAGCATGACAGCTCATGAACAAACTTTTGCTCCTTCAAGATTAACGTTTTGACTGATGAATAGACCCCATTTGAACATGTTGGAAGTATCTCAAGCCATTCCCTTGTGTTGACTGATCACCCAGATAGGACCCACAAAGTGTCTTGGATGACATTCAAGCTTCTTGGATCTGATTCTGATTGATATGATGAAATGCAATATGAAATGTTAAATGACCTAAAAATGAATGTATGAATGAGGGGGGCAAATTTTGAGGTATTACAGCTGCCCCTATTCAATCAACTGGAGACCCGAAAAGAAGATAGCAACGGCTTTCACACTTTCGAGGTATCAAGGGATTGAATACAATAAAAGCCCGAAAATTTGCACTGAAGTGAAGTGAAGTAACAATGCCTGTCAGAATCGGCAAAGAGGTGGTCTTGAAAGAAGAATCCGTCTGGTACGGTGAGAGTCAGTCTGAATACCGAAAAAGAATGTTAACCTGGATACCAAAATAAATGGTAACACAGAAATAACCATGGCCTGAATGCCGCTCATCAGTCTGAATACTAGAAATGACTTCGATCTGAACATCGGAAGATATGAGATTATTAATATCGGTCTGAACACCGAGAGGCTGGCCTGAATGCCACAAGTTGCGTCGACCTGAATGTCGGAAACTTCTTCGATCTGAACATCGGAAAACTGGCCTGAATGCCACTTCGATCCAAATATCGGAAAATTGGCCTGAATGCCACTTCGATCTGAATATCGAAAAATTGGCCTGAGTGCCACAAGTTGCATCGACCTGAACGTCGGAAACTTCTTCGATCTGAACATCGGAAAATTGGCCTGAATGCCACTTCGGTTTGAATACCGGAAACTGGCCTGAATGCCACAAGTTGCATCGACCTGAATGTCGGAAACTTCTTCTATCTGAACATCGGAAAACTGGCCTGAATGCCACTTTGATCTGAATATCGGAAAATTGGCCTGAATGCCACTTCGATCTGAATATCGGAAAATTGGCCTGAATGCCACAAGTTGCATCGACCTGAACGTCGGAAACTTCTTCGATCTGAACATCGGAAAACTGGCCTGAACGCCACTTCGGTCTGAATACCGGAAACTTCATGCCTGTCAGCATCGGCAGAAATAGGGAAAGATAATAGAGGCGGCGCATGGGCCAATGACACTTGCTGGGAATAATAAAGGTAAGTCATGAACAAACTTCAGCCTGAGTACTGGAAACAACTTCTGACTTATCACTTGGGATACCGAGAATGTTTTATGCTTACATGCGTATGTTTGAATTTTTCAATGGCGTAATGCTCCATGAAAATGGAAATGCTACGCGATTTGGGAGGATGCAATGCAATATGATTCTACATGCAGGGATGCGAAATGTTGGGTAGAATGCCAAGCCGAGGCAAGGGAATCTGCTGGGGATATGGTCACCATCTTCTGGACCCTGGCAAGGCTGTTGGAGATGCACAACGCAAAGAACTCTGTGGGGAAATGACTCGCCACACGGTGTTCTGGCAATGACGAAATACCGAGACTCTGACTGGGGAGAGAACGGCACTGAAAACCTGCTGTTGGGGAAAGCGATAGTGGTTCTGGCAACCATAATCTGCGAGAGAGACGACTTAGCAGGGGAAGCAAACACCGATACGATACCGAGATTCTGCTTCAAGGAAAGAGACCATGGATCTGGCGTCGAGATCATCGATCTAGCATCGAACTCTGAGGAGCAGCCGCTTCTGCTGGGAAGATACAGTCTGGCACTGTCAACTCCGCTGGGGATACATAGTCTGGCACTGTCAACTCTACTGGGGAGTGTATATTCTGAAACAACCGCTTGGGGGAGGTACAGCAGTGAGAGCCTGCTGGGGATCGAAGGATCCAATGCTCTGATCAGCTCTGCAGGGATAAGATACCAACTCCGACTGCTGGGGGAAACATATGCGATCATCTGCTGGGTACCTTAAGGAAATGCCCCGAGGGTACCTGTTCTGAATAGACGATCTAAAGCACTTAACATTTACAACAATTTTAAATGTTTATTAAGCATGTACCTGTAAAGCTCTTATGTTTCATGATGCAATGTTTATCAAAAATTCGGACGTCATTTTTGCAAGCAAAACAGTAAAATGAAAATGAAAACAGAGATATACTGAATAATATGATTTTATTGATTGAATGGCCTCTGAATGGGCATTTATATCAGGAAGCAATCCCTGGAAAGAGGTATTCGCACAAAAGATAAAAAACAGAAATTTATCTAATGGCAATGTGAAATGGATTCCTCTTGGGTTCCAATTCTGCTATGACTCGCTCGTCTTCAAGATCCTTCAGATGATCAGCTTTCTGGAAAGAGTGATTGGACTGTTTCCTATCCTTCAAAAGTTTCCAGTCATTGACACGAGATGAGATTCAGAACTACTCAGAACGCAGTCATTCGTTTAATCCCTAACTTTTGCCTGGATCGCCCTTTTCGGGTTTTCAATCCACCGGGATACCCATTTTTGCCTAAGTTGCCTTTTCAGGTTTTCAACTTACCAAGTGTACGATCTTTTCATATTTAATCCCTAATTTTTGCCCGAACCTTTTCATTTTCTTGGTTCGTCGGGATGCCCATTTTTGCCTGGACTATTCTTTTTACTGTCCAGCGGGTCTATTTTATGCGAAGTGTTTTTTAACTGCGTCTGAGTTCACAGGGGAAGTGAAGTTTTCACCGTCCATAGTTGCAAGCATTAAGGCCCCACCATCAAAAACCTTGGTGACAATATACGGTCCATCATAGTTAGGAGTCCACTTGCCCCTGTGATCTGTCTGAGGAGGAAGGATCCTTTTCAACACTAAATCTCCGACTTGGAAGCATCGAGGGCGCACTTTCCGATCAAAGGCTCTCTTCATCCGACTTTGATACAACTGCCCATGACAAATGGCTGCCATTCGCTTCTCTTCGATAAGACTCAACTCATTGAACCTTGTCCAAATCCATTCAGCTTCGTCTAACTTGACATCCAACGGGACTCTTAGAGAAGGAATCTCCACTTCAACAGGTAGGACTGCTTCCATACCATACACAAGGGAGTAAGGGGTTGCCCCAGTCGACGTACGTACTGAAGTACGGTACCCATGCAAGGCGAAGGGTAGCATCTCATGCCAATCTCTGTACGTGACGACCATCTTCTGCACAATCTTCTTTATGTTCTTATTTGCTCCAGTAACTGTCAGTGCTCCCACTATTGTTGCTTCGGGTAGAAGGGCTGTTGAGAACAGTAGGGCCGTGCCGTGGAAGTATGATAATGCTTACCGCAACAACAGAAAGTCAGAAAGTCAGATCAGGCCAGTTAATCAGTCTCCCGTGACCATTGGGTTGCCAAGTAGAGCTTCAGTGACTGCAGGTCCAGTTGTGGACAATGTGGGGGGACCCGGAGGTTTCACAAGGAGTGGTCGTCTGTTTGCACCGCAGCCTTTGAGGGACAACAATGCTGAGGCTCTCGCCAAAGCGAAGGGTAAGCAAGTTGTGGTTGAGGAAGAACCCGTGCAGAAGGAGGCGCCTGAGGGGTCATTCGAGAAAGACGTGGAGGAGTTTATGAAGATTATTAAGAAGAGTGACTACAAGATTGTAGATCAGCTGAATCAGACTCCGTCCAAGATTTCTATACTCTCTTTGTTGTTGTGCTCTGAGGCACACCGTAATGCCTTGCTGAAAATGTTGAATCTGGCTTACGTGCCTCAGGAAATTTCTGTTAACCAGTTGGAGGGTGTTATTGCCAACGTCAGTACGAGGCATGGCTTGGGGTTCACAGACTTGGATCTGACACCGGAAGGCCGCAACCATAACAAAGCCCTGCATATCACCATGGAGTGCAAAGGCGCAGTATTGTCACATGTGTTGGTGGATACTGGCTCGTCTTTGAATGTGTTGCCCAAGAAGATTCTGAGCAAGATAGATGTTGAAGGGTTGTCCTCACTCCAAGTGATCTTATTGTTCGTGCTTTTGATGGATCCAAACGATCTGTTTTTGGTAAAGTCACTTTGCCGGTGAAGATTGGCCCGGAGGTATTTGATATCATCTTCTATGTGATGGACATTCAGCCAGCATATAGTTGCCTATTAGGGCGTCCCTGGATACATGGGGCTGGGGCAGTTTCGTCAACTCTCCATCAAAAGCTGAAGTATGTATGGAACGGTCAGATCATAACCGTGTGCGGCGAGGAGGACATTCTGGTGAGTCATTTATCCTCTTTCAAGTATGTGGAGGTGGATGGTGAGATCCATGAAACTCTGTGCCAGGCGTTTGAGACTGTTGCTCTTGAGAGGGTGGCTTTTGCTGAGCAGAAGAAGCCAAGTGCCTCAATTGCATCCTACAAACAGGCTATGGAGGTTGTCAACTCAGGCAATGCAGAAGGCTGGGGCAAGATGGTGGACCTGCCCGTCAAAAAAGACAAGTTCGGTATTGGTTATCAACCTCTGCAGGCAGAGCAGGGTGAGCAGAAAGGGCCGAGTACCTTCACCAGCGCTGGGCTGATGAATCATGGCGACGTCTTTGCAGCCGGTAGTGAAGACGGGGACAGTGATTGTGATCTGAACAACTGGGTTCGACCATGTGCTCCAGGGGAGTCGATCAACAACTGGACGGATGAAGAAGTGGTCCAAGTTACTCTTCAAACAGAGTAATTTTCTTTTGTTTTTCATTTTGCACGAAACCCTACGTTATGCCCAAGGCGTAGTGGTTCATTGTAGGGCCTCATCATGTTTTTCAATGATATCATTAATAAAGGACGTTTTGCAAACAATTTTGTGATCCCTGTCTTTCTGTTTTGTTTTTCATTTTAAAACAATAAAAATGGCAATGTTTTTGTTTTTGTGACTTTCTTGAACTCTTTTTTTTCTAAAATAAAGCATTAAACATGCAGAATTGATCTTACGGACTCCACTATAAACCGTTCTGTTATGGCTCAGTATGATTTTAATAATCCCATCTACCAAGCTGAAGAGGAGAGTGAGGAAGATTGTGAACTCCCCAAAGAACTGGTTAGATTATTGAAGTAGGAGGAAAGGGTCATCAAACCTCATCATGAGGAGTTGGAGATTATTAATCTTGGTACTGAGGACGCCAGGAAAGAGATCAAGATCGGGGCTGCTTTGAAAGAAGATGTCAAGAGAAGGTTGATTGAAATGCTGAGAGAGTATGTGGAGATATTCGCCTGGTCGTATCAAGATATGCCTGGGCTGGATACAGACATTGTGGTGCATAGACTACCTCTCAGGGAAGATTGTCCTTCAGTCAAGCAGAAGCTTCGCAGAACTAGTCCTGATATGGCTGTCAAGATCAAGGAAGAGGTTCAGAAGCAGTTGGATGCGGGTTTTCTGTCAGTTACTACTTATCCCCCGTGGGTGGCCAACATCGTTCCCGTGCCGAAGAAGGACGGTAAAGTCAGGATGTGTGTCGATTACCGGGATTTAAATAGAGCAAGTCCGAAAGATGACTTCCCATGACCTCACATTGATGTATTGGTTGATAATACTGTTCAATCCTCGGTTTTCTCTTTCATGGATGGATTCTCTGGTTATAATCAGATCAAGATGGCGCCAGAAGACATGGAAAAGACGACATTCATTACACCTTGGGGCACGTTCTGCTATAAGGTGATGCCATTTGGGCTGAAGAATGTCGGTGCTACCTATCAGAGGGCTATGCCGACTCTCTTTCATGACATGATGCACAAAGAGATTGAAGTGTATGTGGATGATATGATTGCGAAGTCGCAGACAGAAGAGGAGCACCTGGTAAATCTGCAGAAGTTGTTTGAAAGACTGAGAAAGTTCAAACTGAGGCTGAATCCAAACAAGTGTACGTTTGGAGTGAGATCCGGTAAGCTGTTGGGCTTCATTGTCAGTGAGAAAAGGATTGAGGTTGATACAGCAAAAGTAAAAGCTATTCAAGAGATGCCTGAACCGAAAACTGAGAAGCAGGTTCGTGGGTTTTTAGGGAGATTGAACTACATTGCACGGTTTGTATCTCACTTAACTGCCACGTGTGAACCGATATTCAAATTGCTAAGAAAGAATCAAGCAATCAGGTGGAATGATGATTGTCAGAAAGCTTTTGATAAGATAAAAGAATATTTGCAGAAACCTCCAATCCTTATACCTCCAGTTCCTGGGAGGCCTCTGATAATGTACCTGTCAGTGACTGAGAACTCGATGGGGTGTGTATTGGGACAGCATGACGAGTCTGGTCGAAAAGAGCATGCCATATACTACCTTAGCAAAAAGTTTACCGACTGTGAAATAAAATATTCGCAGCTCGAGAAAACTTGTTGTGCTTTGGCCTGGGCTGCTCGCCGACTGAGGCAGTATATGTTGAACCATACTACCTTATTGATTTCTAAGATGGATCCAGTGAAGTACATCTTTGAGAAGCCGGCTCTCACCGGACGTGTTGCTCGTTAGCAGATGATTTTAACAGAATATGATATCCAGTATACGTCGCAGAAGGCCATCAAAGGTAGTATTCTGTCAGACTATCTTGCTGAGCAACCGATTGATGATTATCAGCCGATGATGTTTGAATTCCCTGATGAAGACATCATGTATCTGAAGATGAAAGATTATGAAGAGCCTCTTGTCGAGGAAGGGCCGGATCCTGATGACAAGTGGACACTGATGTTTGATGGGGCTGTGAATGTGAATGGCAACGGTGTTAGGGCTGTGCTTATCAATCCTAAAGGGGCTCATATACCTTTTTCTGCCAGATTGACGTTTGATGTAACTAACAACGAGGCTGAGTATGAAGCTTGCATCATGGGGATAGAAGAAGCCATCGATCTAAGGATCAAAACTCTGGACATATATGGAGATTCCGCTCTAGTGATTAACCAGGTCAATGGAGATTGGAATACCAATCAGCCGCATTTGATTCCTTATCGAGATTACACCAGAAGGATCCTGACTTTCTTCAAGAAGGTGAAGCTGTATCATGTTCCCCGAGATGAAAATCAGATGGTTGATGCCTTGGCTACTTTATCTTCTATGATCAAAGTTCATTGGTGGAATCATGTGCCACATGTTGCGGTGAATCGACTCGAGAGGCCTGCGTATGTGTTTGCAGCCGAGTCGGTTGTGGATGAGAAACCGTGGTATTATGATATCAAGAATTTCGTCAAGAGTCAGGAGTATCCTGAAGGAGCGTCAAAGAATGACAAGAAAACCCTGAGAAGGCTAGCTGGAAGATTTTATTTGAATCAGGATGACGTTCTGTACAAGAGGAACTTTGACATGGTTCTGCTCAGATGCGTGGATAGACACGAAGCGGACATGTTGATGCAAGAAGTGCATGAAGGATCTTTTGGTACCCATGTTGGTGGTCATGCAATGTTGAAGAAATTGTTGAGAGCCGGTTATTACTGGATGACTATGGAATCCGATTGTTTCAAGTACGCTCGGAAGTGCCATAAATGCCATATTTATGCTGATAAGGTGCATGTACCACCAAGCCCTCTGAATGTCATGAATTCGCCTTGGCCGTTCGCGATGTGGGGCATTGACATGATTGGGAAGATTGAACCTACTGTTTCTAATGGACATCGCTTCATCCTGGTTGCGATTGATTACTTCACCAAGTGGGTGGAAGCAGCTTCCTATGCTAATATTACCAAGCAAGTGGTTGCCCGATTCATTAAGAAAGAGATCATCTGTCGTTATGGAATTCCTGAGAGAATCATCACTGATAATGGTTTGAATCTCAATAACAAGATGATGAAAGAGCTTTGTAAAGATTTCAAGATTGAACATCACAATTCTTCTCCTTACAGACCAAAGATGAATGGTGATGTAGAAGCGGCAAACAAGAACATTAAGAAGATTGTGCAGAAGATGGTCGTGACGTACAAGGATTGGCATGAGATGCTGCCTTTCGCTTTGCATGGGTACCGTACTTCAGTACGTACGTCGACCGGGGCAACCCCTTACTCCCTTGTGTATGGTATGGAAGCTGTCCTACCTGTTGAAGTGGAGATTCCTTCTCTAAGAGTCCTGCTGGATGTCAAGCTTGACGAAGCGGAATGGATTCGAACAAGGTTTAACGAGTTGAGCCTTATCGAAGAGAGGTGGTTAGCAGCTGTGTGCCATGGGCAGTTGTATCAGAGAAGGATGAAGAAGGCCTTTGATCAGAAAGTGCATCCTCGAAGCTATCAGACTGGTGATTTAGTTTTGAAGAGGATCCTTCCTCCCGGTACAGATAACAGGGGCAAATGGACTCCTAATTACGAAGGTCCATATGTTGTTAAAAAGGTTTTCTCTGGTGGAGCCTTGATGCTGACAACTATGGATGGTGAAGATTTTCCGTCCCCTGTTAATTCAGATGTAGTCAAAAAATACTTCGCATAAATTGACCCGCTGGACAAAAAGAATAAAAGAGTCCAGGCAAAAAAGGGCATCCCGGCGAACCAAAAAAAAAAAAGGTTCGGGCAAAAGTTAGGGATAAAAAATGAAAAGAACTTGTACACCCGGTAAGTCGAAAACCCGCAAGGGCGACTTAGGCAAAAATGGGTATCCCGGTGGATTGAAAACCCGAAAGGGCGATCCAGGCAAAAGAGGGATTAAAGCGAAGACTACAATCTGAGTTATCTGTACTTCATCACGCTTCCGTGTCTACCATCTTGAAGGATAGGATCGGTCCAGTCATTCTTCTCAGAAAGCAAGGAATTTGGGGAGAAAATTGATGATCTGTGAGTCATAACAGAATTGGGAAATAGTGGATGCCGTGTTCACATTGCCATTAGGATAGATTTTTTCCTTTTGTGCGCAATTACCTCTTCCTAGGAACTGCTTCCTGATGTATTTACCGTTTCAGGCCCATTTTCAATCAATAAAAGTCGTTATTCAGATAAATTGCTCTCTCGTTTTTATTTTACTGTTTTGTTTGCAAAAAACGTCCGAATTTTTGATAAACATTGCATATAAAAACATGAAGGCTAGACAATAACGTGCAGAAAGATAAAACATTTGAAAATCATTTTGAATGTTGAGTACACTTGAGTGTATCTTGTCCATGCAATCCCCTGGGGCATGTATGTCTTGTTGGTTGCAGGTTATCACCTTTGGTTCCTGGCTGAAGCAGATAAGCCGCGGTTTGTTCAGGGATGTTGTCAGCACTGTCCAGTAGTGTGAGAGGATGGGGATCTTCCCCAGCAGATGAAGCAAGTTCAGGACTTGTCTCCCTAGAATCTTCAAGATTAGGGATTCCTCAGCAGGATTGAGGATGTTTCCCCAGCAGGCTTGGAAGTGGCTGTCTCCCCAAGCAAGTCTGAAAGCTATTATAACTATTCTATCCCCAGCTAGTCTGAAGGCTGTTAGTCCCCAGCTAGTCTGAAGACTGTTGGTCCCCACTGAATCTGAAGTTTGTTGTATCCCCAGTGGGGGTATCAGTGAGTAGTTTGTTCCTCAGCAATCGGGTATGAAGTACTGTAATCCTCAGCAGGGTTGTGAATGTCTTTCCCCATCAGGGTTGTGAATGTTTTCCCCTAGCAGGTCTCCCCAGCAGAGGTGTGTGTTGATGGTTTTCCCCAGCGAGTTCCCCAAGTGGATCAGGGTCGGTGAAAATTATCCCCAGTAGAGTTTATCCTACCTGTGGATTGGCCGCTATCCTCAGTAGAGGTGAGCATTGGTTGTTTCCCTAGCGGAGTCCCCAAGAGGATTGGATTCGGTGAAGGTTATCCCCGGTGGGATCCTTTCTCCAGCAGCAGTGTTATTCCCCAGCCAGAGACTCCCCAGTTGAGTTGGTTTCTCTGCTGTCCCCAGAGTATCAGATCAGCAAGGCACCCCTGGCAGTGCGTCTCCCCACAGAGTTGGAGAATCTAATCAGAATTGCGCGCTCAGCAGAGCAATCCGTTTGCTCCCCAGCAGGAGTTTTCATCATTTTGCATCTTGCATGTAGTGATCATTGCATCCTCAAAGTGCGTAGCATTTCCATTCAACATGGAGCATTACGCCATAGAAAAAATTCAAACATATGCATTCATGTGTTAAACCTAATCAGACCATATCCCCGGCAGAGGCGGATCATTGTTCAACATCTGTACGGCACACTTGTTATAGTTGCTATTGACAGACAGCATTCAAGGTTGATTCTCCCCAGTGAGCTCCCCAATGAGATCCCCAGCAAGTGTTTAGCCTTGCCTTGACATATGTAGATGTCATCCCTGTGATACCGGTAAGTGTCATGTCAGCACCCGTGTGCGTTCTTTCTTTGGTGTCGGTAAACACCATTGTTTCGGTGTCGGTAAACATCGAGTCTCACCCCAGTCATCGGTAAATGTCTGGTCGTCCTTCGTTTTGATGTCGGTAAACATCATCTTTCGATGTCGATAAACATCGAGTCTCACCCCAGTCATCGGTAAATGTCTGGTCGTCCTTTGTTTTGATGTCGGTAAACATCATCTTTCGATGTCGGTAAACATCGAGTCTCACCCCAGTCATCGGTAAATGTCTGGTCGTCCTTTGTTTTGATGTCGGTAAACATCATCTTTCGATGTCGGTAAACATCGAGTCTTTCCCCCATTCATCCGTTGATGTCTGGTCACCTCTCAGTTGGTTTCGATAAACGTTGAGTTTTTCCTATTCGTCCGTTGACGTCTAGTTGTATCTCTTTCTCCCATTCGTCCGTTGACGTCTGGTTGTATCTCTTTCTCCCATTCGTCCGTTGACGTCTGGTTGTATCTCTCTCTCCCATTCATCCGTTGATGTCTGGTCACCTCCCCGTTGGTATTGGTAAACGTTGAGTTTTTCCTATTCGTCCGTTGACGTCTAGTTGTATCCTTTCCCATTCATCCGTTGATGTTTGGTCACCTCTCCGTTGGTGTCGATAAACGTCGAGCTTCTCCCTTTCATCCGTTGATGTTTGGTTGATTCTTCCCAGTCATTCGTTAATGTCTGGTCACCTCTCCGTTGGTGTCGATAAACGTGAAGTTTTCCCCATTCGTCCGTTGACGTCTGGTTGTATCCTAAAATCAAAATCCCCAGTGATAAATATTAAATTCCCAGTTGAAGCCACCATCGGTAAATGGTCCTGCTTCTTTTGGATGTTGTTTCCCAGCAGCCATCGGTAAATGGTCTCGCTGACGTTGATATCGGTAAATATCAAGTTTCCAGTAAATTAGCCATCGGTAAATGGCCTCGCTTTCATGAAGTTATTGTGCAGTCGCCATCGGTAAATGGCCTCGCTTTTCTTTGTATCATCTCCCGCAGAGTGCAAATTTCTACGGTTCTTTGGTATTCAATCCCTGTTTACCTTGAAGGTCTGACAGCCGTTGCTCTCATTCGTTCAGGTTCCCAGTTGATTGAATAGGGGCAGCTGTAGCACCTCAAATTTGCACCTCCCATTTGTATATGCATTTCATTTTTAGGTCATTAATATTGCATTAGCATTGCATAGTCCATTACATCTCATCAGTCAAAACTGGTCAGGAGATTCAACTGTGCAAGAGAGCAAGAACTTTTTCCATGAGATGAAAGCCCTATGGTGGTTCCAATGAGCTTACATGATCCAAGGATCATTTTGAAGCAACTTGGCCAAGTGTTGAAGGCTCAGGGTCCACAGTGCAGGTCCAATTCATCTGAGGCCCATAAAAGTCAACTACAAAGTCAACTGTGGATTTGGAGGTGGGAAGTGATTAGAGATACTTCATTCATGTTCAAACAAGTCTCATTTGACATTTTAAACACTCACATTGAAGAATTTGAAGTCAAGTCAAAAATTTCCCAAAATAGAAAGTGACCCATAATTTGAAATTTCCAAAAATGGAAGGGTTTTGGACGAACTTCAACTCAATTTTACATCATCAAAAAAGCTTCAAATGAAATTTTGTTGAACATGAAAGTTGAATATCTTTCTCTCCCATTTCCAAAAAGTCCAAGATCATGGATTTATGATGTGTGGTTAAGGAGTTATGATCCAATCATGGCAAAGTGTGCTTAAAAATTCAAATGGGCATAACTTTTGAACCAAGGCTCCAATTTTGGTGGTTCTTTTTGCATTTTGTTCATCATGACATGCACTTTCCAAATATCTCATTACATGGCATGAATTTCCTTTGCATGACCATATGCTCATTCATGAAGTTTTTTGAAGGAAAATTATTAAAATCAATTTGGTTGATCATATGCATAAAATATCAATCCCAAAGTGTGCATGGGCCTTTTTTAAGTGGATTTGGGTCAGCATAATGCACTGTTCACGCATGCACCTCATGCATGAGGTGAAAATCCAATTTTGTGCACACACCTTGCAACTTGCTAATCTCAATTAGTTTGGACTTAAACATGTTTTCAGAATCATTAGCAAGGGATATATAATGATAATCACAACTGCATTTGCCATTAACAACAGTTTTCAGATCTAGATCTTGAAATCAATAAAATTTTTCTCTCATCAAGAACTCCCAATTTCTCACACAAAAGCCATTTCTCTTGATGGATTCATGATTAGGAAGTGTTTGTGAGGCAAATTGAACGTGGACTTGGAGGAATTCGTGCCAGTTTTGACCACACTTGAAGCTTGAAGGTTCAATGGAGTTTGCAAGTTGAGCTAGATTCATGCGTGCTGGAACATTCAATCCTTCATCAATCACCTCAATAAGCATTGTAGAAGAGATTTGAGCCATTGCTGAGCCTTGTAGCACGAGTTTCCACTTGCTGTTCTTCAAGAGGTCAAGTTTCGATCTCAATTATTCTTGAATTCATTATGATATTTGTGTAGATCTTTGCTTGGTGATGATTCTGATATAAAAATTGAGTGAAATGGTGCATTATTCATGAAGATATATGTGTTTGAAGCTTTGATGTCATTTTTTATTTTCTTCGATTTGAGCAATGCATGGTGTTTTAACGTGAATTGTGGTTTGATCTTGCATGTGCATGAAACGAGGAATCGAATGGTGTAATTGTTTTTGATTTCTGGAATGTTTTTGGAAGAACTGGAAATTTGGTCTTGAAGTTCATCATCTTCAAGAGGAAGAAGATGAAGATCATGTGCGTTTCCAGATTTAGCTACGAAACCTTCATCATTTGCTACGAACTTCTGTGATTAGCTACGATTTCTGGAAACGTTTGCCAGGCTTAGGGTTTCTTCAGTGAAACGACACCGTTTCACTTAGGCGCGCATTATTTGAATCTGGCCAGGGTTCGAGTCCCACCGCGTGCAAATATTCAAATGCTTCATGTTTTTTCACATATTCCCTCCATTTTGCCATGCTTATTCATGTTTTGATTTCAAATTTTTCCCAAACTTCATAAAATCATATAAAATTGAAAAATCATCCAATTTAATCCCAATTTTTTGCAAAATGCTCCTTAGAATGTCTAGTTTTTTATGATCATGAATTTGCAAGTTGTGCCTGGCTGGAAAATTAATTTTCCCTAGGATGATTGAACACATATGCATTTGTGATCTTGCCTTACTCTTTCCTTTGTGGAATGCTTGATTGTAATCCAATGAACTTGAAATTTTACATGCTGATTCTAGACACATTGATGGACATTTTGGCTTTGGTTTGACATTTTTCCCATGCTCCATTTCTGTTTTATGCTCATGCTAACATGGTGTGACAATTTGTGTCACACCTTTTGATGTCTAACTTGTACAATGTGATTTTCATGCCAAATGACCTCTAATGCTTCTGATTTTTTGTATGATGGATGTTTTGGATGTGTTGAATGATCATGATTTTTTCCAGAATTATTTGAACCATTTCGGATTTGATTTGGAATTTTGAATCTCATTGTCCATTTGTATGCCTTGAATTGGTCATTAACTTCTCTTGCCTACCCTTTGAACTTGCTTATTGATTTTGATGTGGCACTTTTTAAGACATGTTAATATGTGTTTGAAGTTGCTTTGTGTTAAGTTTGAGGTTCTGTTTTGGATTTTTGATCCCCTTTTGACCCTAGGCTTTGACCTAGTGGTTTGGACTTACCATTTGGATTGTGAATTTCAGGTTCAAGTGTACATTTCCATGATTGGAGTAGCTCCTTCATTTAAGCTTGGTCAATTGTTGTCATTTGCTAACCTTTGTGTGTTTTGTAGGCTTTGAGGACAATTCATTTGTGTTTGCCTGGTGCCTTGCACCATTGTTGTTTGATTGGTTTTGTCTGTCTGTCTGATATTGACTATTGACTGTTTATCTGAGTGTACTGATTGGTTTAGCTGTTTCCACAGGTACCTAAGTTGCTTTAAGTTCATCTGAACTTGCTTTGCATTGCTTGTGGTTTGCATACCACTGAGGTATAATCTTGATCTTCATGTAGTCTGGAAGACCTACTGTTATTGGTAGGCACCTGTCTGAAGCCCTCCTTAAGAGGCAATGCTTGTGTTTGTTTAATTTTGTGCCAAGCAGGTAAAGACCTCTTAAGAGGCAATTGGCAGATAAAAGGGATGTGCAATCCATCCCCTGCTATTCAGTTGTGTCATTCACTTTGCTCACACACCATGTGTTGATGCATTGTGAATAAGAACCCAAGATCTTGTTGTGTCAGTCATTTGTGGAGAAGAGTTCCTACATTCTGAACTCCCACACTTTCTATTTTGAGTCAAGCTCTCCCAGGCCAGGGATAAGAGCTGTGAGGTCTTATCCTCACTTCCCATTTCATCTGCTTCACCCTAACTCTCAATGTTAGGGTTAAGAGCTAAAAACACCCCATTCCAGTTGGCTTGTTTCTGCAGCCTAACCTTGTATGAGCCCAATTGTTTGCATATAGTGTGTGTGCTTGCTTTATTGTGCTTGTTTGTTTGATTGTGCTGCTTAGGATAGCTTGCTTCCTGTGCAAGTTAGGATAGAAACCTCAACCTAGGACCATTGTGGATTACATGATAACTATTAGGCTCGAGTCAGGCTCCCTTCTAGTTTGTCATTTCCCAGTCTCTGGTTAGGGTAGAAGTTTCTCCCCTGTTTAGGGGAACTACGTCGCCCTGATCCTCATACCAGATGAGGTACGTAGGCAGGAGATGAGCTGATCTCTCCGGGCGCCCTTTTTCTTTTGCAACCCCTTTGTGTGTGTTTGTTGGTGTTAGATACCCAAAAGTGCTTATTTGAGCTATCAAATATGGGTATCTTTCACTCTATTTCCTTGCTAAATTGTCAAAACCACCTTTGTTTTAGATGAAATGCAATACATTGATAAACGATCTTGGTACCTTTGATTTGTGTGTTATTGTGCAGGAAGAAGGCATGAAATAATTGAAAATGAAGACACAAGAAAGTTGGCAAAGGAACCAAAGAGAAGATGCATTCATCAGCTTGCTCGCTAGGCGAGAGCTGTAGCGAAGGACTCGCTAGGCGAGCTTCCAGCGAACGTTGCAGCGAACGCGTCCAGACTTGGTGAAAAGCGCAGCCAGCACTCACTCGCTAGGCGAGCCATCAGCGAGATCCCAGCGAGGATTCCAGTAGCCAAACCTCTCAACCTCGCTGGAGCGAGGGTTGAAGCGTGCCCTTCGCTAGGCGAAGGTTTTGTTCGCTAGGCGAACATGACAGTCTGAGATAGGCTGTTTCTCTGGGCGCAGGTGCCTCATGTGCCTCAATTAGACCCTCGCTAGGCGAGCCATTCTGCTCGCCTAGCGAGCATGACAGCCCAGTACAACTCTATAAGTAGCAAGTGCCACTTTTTGGAGCCATACCTAGTTTTTCCATACTTTTGCACTTTTTCTAGATATTTTACAGCATTGTTCTTAGAAGTTTTTGTGCCCTAAATTTCATTTCTCTTCATCTCTTAACCATCTTTTACAAAAAGAAGGTGGATTCCCATCCAATCTCGATTATTCGACTCGGATGTTGATCAACCCTCTTCCGAAACTTGCCGACCAAGCTACCATGAAAATGAGTAGCTAAGTCCTCCTTTTGTCAAGGTTAGATGTAGATGATCATTAGCTTTGTGTGTAAATGTAAGGATCTTCATGTGTAAACTCTTTAATGGTGAATATATGATGAAAACTTTGTTCTTATTCAAAACTCTTTGTGTTGGTTTATGATCGAGAGATGTTTACCAACTCTTAACCTAGGTTTTCTTCCAATCTTGTTTGTTAGCTAGAGATAGTAATGAATGATTTTGTTCACCATAAGGTTGAACCAAAAAGTTGTCATTTTGATAGGTTGTGTTAGAGATAAACAATCGATCAAAATGGGAAAACTCACAATGTGTGTTTGAGAGAAACACATTGGGAGGACTTTGTGAAATAATTTATCATCTAAAGGAGTTTATAAGATTGTTGACCGAACAAATACATGCAAAGTGATCGTTGAACCCTAACTTTGGCAATATTTCTCAAATATTCAAATCAAACTTTTACCGCATTGTATTACCTTTTTATGCAAGATAACGTGATTAAAACCAAAACCCCCTGTGTTACTTAAGCTAAGATTAATACAACCATCGAACGGCGGTGATATCTTACAATCCCTGTGGATACGATAACAAAACCCGACACTTAAAATTACAATCAACAAAATGGCGCCGTTGCCGGGGATTGTAAATTGATATTGCGAGCATCGCAATGGTTGCTTAATTTTTAGCTTTTGAATTTTTAACTTGTGCTTGTAATTTGTTTGGTTTAGTGTGCAGCTTACGTTTTATGCGAGGGCAAATCCCTGTGGACGAACTTCTTTTTGATCCTGAGATCGAGAGAACTGCAAGGAGACTTAATAGCAAAACGAGACGTAGGAGGCAACAGGCTAGACAACGTCAAGAGCAAGGAGAAAGTTCTTCTACCACAAATCCACCACCATTCATACCTAACATGGAGCCACCACCACCACCTATTTCTACTCCATGCATAAACAGTCCAAGAAACACCGCTCAGTTTGCCAACCACACGGGAAGGCAAGCTGAGATGAAAACGGGAACTCTCAATTTATTATATGGAAGTCCATTCACCGGAATGGACCATGAAGATCCCTTTGCTTTTCTCACAAAATTTTATGAGATAGCATTGGCGACCGGAGTGGATCAGGCTCAGGAGCTCCCATTATTCAGAAGATTATTTCCCCACGCTTTGCTCGGCAAAGCAAAAGATTGGTACTTAGACCAAACACCAGCCGTCATGACAGACTGGAACGTGTTAGAAGAAAAGTTCATCGAAAGATTCTTCTCCCATAACCGGTTCATGGAATCAAAGACGGCCATCTCGGTGTTTCCACAAGGAACCAGTGAATCATTAAATGAAACGTGGGAAAGATTCAAGTCCATGCTTCGGAAATGTAAAGGGCATGGATTTGATGAATTGACTCAAATCCATATCTTCAAAAATGGACTTCAACCAAATTGCAAGACGTTGTTGGATGCTACCTCGGGTGGCTCTTTATTGTCAAAAAGTGCCGAAGAAGCTACAAACATTATAAATCGAATGGCTCTAAATGATCTTCAGAGTCAAAGTCGAGGCAACTCTTTGAAGAAGCCGGGAGTGCTTGAGCTAGGGACGAACGATGCCATCCTTGCCCAAAACAAGCTCATCTCACAACAAGTGGAACTCTTAACGCAACAAATTAAAGAGTTGAGAGAACCGTCTAAAGCTAAACAAATAGCTTGTTGTGAGCTTTGTAAAGGTGAGCATGACACCGGATTCTGTCCACCTCCGGGATTCGAAGAAGTAAACTACATGGCAAACCAACCGAGACAACAACAACAACAACCTTATCAACCACACCCTCAAAATCAACAACAACAATTCCAAGGGAATCAAGGGTTCCAACCTAGGAGTAACTATTACCATAACCAAGGTTATGGAGGTGGTTCTTCTAGCCGTCAAAACCCTCCCCAAAATCCTTATCAACCTCAACAACCGCCGGTCGTAAATTCTAAGTTGGAAGAGACATTGACGCAATTCATGCAAATGTCAATGGCAAATCAAAAAAGCAACGACGCGGCTATAAAAAATCTCGAGACTCAAGTTGGGCAACTTGCTAAGCAACTCGCGGAACAACAACCCGGTCCTTCCTTTTCGGCAAACACGCAAACAAATCCTAAGGAGTATTGTAAGGCGATCACAACGAGAAGTGGGAGGGAGTTGATGAGTGAGAATAAAAAAAGAGTTGAGAGTGAACAAAGAGAGGAAAAGAAAGAAAATTTGGAGGATAATATTGATGATAGAGTGGGGGAGTGGAGTGAGGAGGAAGAAGTTGAAAAGAACGAAAAGAATGGTGAAGTTGAAAAGAAAAAAAGTGTGGAGATTGAGAAAAATACAAGTGATGAAGTAGTGGTGGAGCCAGTGAAAAAACCTAGATGGAGGAGTTCTAGAATTGCTAAAGGAAAGGAGGTAGTGAGCGCTACTCCAATCCAAAACCTTCCTTATCCTCATGCTCCGTCCAAAAGGGAGAATGAACGGCATTACGCCCGGTTCATGGATATTTTTAAACAATTGAAAGTGAACATTCCGTTTGCCGAAGCCTTGGAGCAAATGCCAAAGTATGCCAAATTCATGAAGGACATACTTACAAAAAAACGGAGGTACACGGAACCAGAGACAATCTTGCTTGATGCACGATGTAGTGCCATCATTCAGAAAACTCTCCCAAGGAAGGAATCCGATCCGGGACGAGTCGCTTTACCGGTAACCATCGGAGACACCTACATGGGTAATGGCTTGATTGACTTGGGATCTAGCATCAATTTAATTCCCCTGTCCATTATCAAAAGATTGGGAAATGTTGATATCAAACCTGCTAAGATGACTTTGCAACTTGCTGATAAATCTACCACTGCACCATATGGAGTGGCTCAAGACATGTTAGTCAAAGTTGATAAATTCTTCTTCCCGGTTGATTTTATTATTATTGATATGGAAGAGGATGATGATGCTCCGCTCATCCTGGGCCGACCATTCATGAAAACCGCGCGCATGATGATAGACGTTGACAACGGTTTGATGAAAGTAAGGGTCCAAGATGAAGAGGTAGCCTTCCATCTTTTTAAAGCCAAAAAGCATTCTAATGAGAAGCATGATTCTTTCCGAATCGATGCCACCAAGGAGAAGCTAGTGGAGGTCGCAAACCAGGTTCATGTTTCTAATCCTTCCGAAAGATCTCTTATCGGAGTCTACAAAAGTTCAACCAAAAATAAAGGAAAAGAGATGGAAGCATTGTTGCATGAATTAGAGGCTTGTGGAGAACTTGTCTATCATGAAGAAACAAGGGAAGGCTTGGATATGACAAAGACAGTGGAGTAGCCAAAACTAGAGCCAAATTTGAAGTATGTGTTCCTAGGTGATAACTGTACCAAACCAGTAATCATTAGCAGCACTTTGTCAACAAAGGAGGAGAATCAATTGATGCAGGTGCTGAGCAAGAAGGATGTTGTCAAATTAGTAGAGGCCGGGATGAATTGTTCTATCGCCGATGGTGAATGGGTGAGCATTGTGCAAATAGTTCCGAAAAAGGGTGGTATCAGATTTTATCGAAGGTTCATCAAGAACCTCTTGAATACAACAAAGCCCTTGAGGAAGTTACTCAACAAAATGGATCCCGGAAACTCAAACAACAAAGTGGATAGCGGAAGCTGCACAATTCCGTTGGATGCTCCTCTGTGAGCATCACACCGTCGAGCTTAGCCGACGTTAAACAAGCGCTTGTTGGGAGGCACCCCAACATTGTAAGTATTTACTGCTTTTTCTGTGTGTTGTGATGGGATTCGTAGTGCTAACACCTTGCTGAATGAACCTGAACTGCTGCCTTTGAAAAGGCAATTGCTGTCATGCTCGCTTGCTGCTCGCTAGGCGAGGCAGTAGCGAGCTGATTCGCTGGCTTCTCGCTAGGCGAAGCAGCAGCGAGCGCTGCATGACAGCACTTATTAAAAATCTCAGCAGGGCACTCATTTTGGCCCAAACACAACTTTTCTGTTTTTCAACTCTGCTGAGGAAAATTTTAACCGAGCACTCTCCACACTCTCTCATTTTCATCTCTCTCACTAACACTCTATCCCTATTTGGAAGATTGCAAACCCTACTCCACTTCACATTTCAATCAATCCGTGTAACTAAGGTTTTGCAATTGGGACTGGATGGCGGCTACTCAGCGTGCCATGATAGATATGCACGATTCTATGCAGCGGTTACAGCTACAAGGAAGTGACCCCACCGGTGCTCATTCATTGATGACGCGTGAGCAGTTTCTGCTTAACGCTAATTGGCCTGTGGACAGGCCTGTGTATGGTGAGGGGGCGGCTGCTGGTGCGTCTTCTGGTGGTGTTGTTGATGATGATGATGATGATGAGGCTACCGGTTCTGAAGCCGGTAGCGAGGAGGATTCTGAGCCCTTGGAGGGTTAAGTTTTTGTATTTTTCAGTTTTTATGTTTATTTCTATTGTATTTTCGGATTCTGTATTTTGACTTTGGTTTTGTACTTTTGGGGTGTTTTGTCCCCCATGAACAATTTTATATTTTGAAGTATTATTATTATTTATGTTTTGAATTTTGTTTGTTTAATAAATTTTTGGTTGGTTAAGTGGCAAACCTTCTAGATTGGTTGCTCCTCAAAGAAGTATCCAATGAAGGTGCATCCGAGCTTGGATGGCAATGATAAGAATAAACAAGTGAATGAGGCTAAGGTACATGGTTACCTCCGGCTAGAATTTTAGAATGCATTAAGAACTTTACTCTTTTTGGTAAATTGAATATTGTCTTTTTGCAACATAATTGAATGAATGTTTCATCTAGGACTTAAAACCACAAATTGTGAGGAAACCTCCATTGTACACTTAAATGCTGGATTCTAATAAGTTTTGTTCATTCATTTGATTCATGCTTTGTCTTTTATTATTGTGAATATGTGGAAGAAATTAGAAATGATCAAGGCACTTGTTTTCTATCGAGCACAACTACATCCAAAAACAACTTACCTGTGAGCAGAGAGAGTATTCGTTAACCCCTTTGAGCTTAAACAGTTGAATCTCAGCTTGAAATAAAGCGAGATTTCAAAAATCTTTTTTTTTACAACCCGGAAAATCTTGATTATTGTTCTTTTGCCGTAAAAAGTTAAGAGCATTCACTTAGGGTGAGTAAGAAATAAGTTGGGGAGAATCGGTAAGTACCACAACTCTTGGAAAAAAATGAAAAACCGAGCAAGCATTGAAAATAAAAATATAGAAAAGAAACATCTGTTTTGTAAATATGATGTGAAAGAAAAGAACAAAAATAGAAAGAATGAAAATGAATGCTTGCTTGGAAGAAAAATAGTGAAAAATAAAAATTGAGTTGTGAAATAAGAGTTGTGAAGGTTTCAAATAAGAAACAAATGGAACGAAGTCGAGATGTGTGAATATGTGTACAATGAATGTCTCTTTTGCATCGGCAATTTCGTTTTCAATGGCCTTAGAAATGACCCTTGTTTGTTAACCTGACCAAGCTTCAACCGAAAAGCCCTTAGTGATCTTCGTGCTTCCACATTACCATTTATAATTGTTAGACATTGTATGAATCGAATTGATTTCTTCATTATTTGTTAGAGAGTGAGATTATTCCTGCGGTTGCAAACGCGTAAATTCTTCATTCCTTATTCGAAGAGGAGAGATAGGGTGATTCATTCAGAATAATATTATTGTAGATAGATAAATATTTCGCATAGCTATTAAGTTTTAGTTCTTGTGTATTATTTTATTCGAACCGTTAGAAACTTGTATATGCTGATTCGCTTGTGTTTGAGCCGTTTTATCCAACTTCGGAGAAACCATTTTCTTAAAGCAAATCCTCTTGTCCTTCAAGAGGCATACTTTGCTTGAGGACAAGCAAGAATCTAGTTGGGGAGAGTTGTTAGATACCCAAAAGTGCTTATTTGAGCTATCAAATATGGGTATCTTTCACTCCATTTCCTTGCTAAATTGTCAAAACCACCTTTGTTTTAGATGAAATGCAATACATTGATAAACAATCTTGGTACCTTTGATTTGTGTGTTATTATGCAGGAAGAAGGCATGAAATAATTGAAAATGAAGACACAAGAAAGTTGGCAAAGGAACCAAAGAGAAGATGCATTCATCAGCTTGCTCGCTAGGCGAGAGCTGTAGCGAAGGACTCGCTAGGCGAGCTTCCAGCGAACGTTGCAGCGAACGCGTCCAGACTTGGTGAAAAGCGCAGCCAGCACTCACTCGCTAGGCGAGCCATCGGCGAGATCCCAGCGAGGATTCCAGTAGCCAAACCTCTCAACCTCGCTGGAGCGAGGGTTGAAGCGTGCCCTTCGCTAGGCGAAGGTTTTGTTCGCTAGGCGAACATGACAGTCTGAGATAGGCTGTTTCTCTGGGCGCAGGTGCCTCATGTGCCTCAATTAGACCCTCGCTAGGCGAGCCATTCTGCTCGCCTAGCGAGCATGACAGCCCAGTACAGCTCTATAAGTAGCAAGTGCCACTTTTTGGAGCCATACCTAGTTTTTCCATACTTTTGCACTTTTTCTAGATATTTTACAGCATTGTTCTTAGAAGTTTTTGTGCCCTAAATTTCATTTCTCTTCATCTCTTAACCATCTTTTACAAAAAGAAGGTGGATTCCCATCCAATCTCGATTATTCGACTCGGATGTTGATCAACCCTCTTCCGAAACTTGCCGACCAAGCTACCATGAAAATGAGTAGCTAAGTCCTCCTTTTGTCAAGGTTAGATGTAGATGATCATTAGCTTTGTGTGTAAATGTAAGGATCTTCATGTGTAAACTCTTTAATGGTGAATATATGATGAAAACTTTGTTCTTATTCAAAACTCTTTGTGTTGGTTTATGATCGAGAGATGTTTACCAACTCTTAACCTAGGTTTTCATCCAATCTTGTTTGTTAGCTAGAGATAGTAATGAATGATTTTGTTCACCATAAGGTTGAACCAAAAAGTTGTCATTTTGATAGGTTGTGTTAGAGATAAACAATCGATCAAAATGGGAAAACTCACAATGTGTGTTCGAGAGAAACACATTGGGAGGACTTTGTGAAATAATTTATCATCTAAAGGAGTTTATAAGATTGTTGACCGAACAAATACATGCAAAGTGATCGTTGAACCCTAACTTTGGCAATATTTCTCAAATATTCAAATCAAACTTTTACCGCATTGTATTACCTTTTTATGCAAGATAACGTGATTAAAACCAAAACCCCCTGTGTTACTTAAGCTAAGATTAATACAACCATCGAACGGCGGTGATATCTTACAATCCCTGTGGATACGATAACAAAAACCCGACACTTAAAATTACAATCAACAGTTGGTTCGGAGTCCGATGTAAGTCCAGCGATTGGCATTCGGTTTCCATGTTTGCCTGTTTGTGTGGAGTCTGACGTAAGTCCAGTGATTGGCAGTCGGTTTCCTGTGTTGGTTTTGTTTGGCGTGCGTTAGCCGAGCTACGAGTGCTCTGACTCTTCTCTGATTAGAGAAGATACGTATGCATAGGATGCGACATCCTAGCGACCACGTTTCCCCTGTCCCGAACTACGTCGACTCTGATGTCTGTGTCTGACAGACTACGTAGGCCCAGGATGCGATATCCTGCCGAGTCTCGTTTCTTCCGTTTCTTTTGTCTTTCTGTGTTTGTTTCCAGTGTGTGTGCAGTGTTTGAGCAGTCTTTAGCAACCTTTCTTCTATTCTTTTGTGCGTGGATCCCGTCGAGTACGACGGATGCGTAGGGGTGCTAATACCTTCCCTTCGCATAACCGACTCCCGATCCCATCTTTATCTGGTCGCGAGACCATGTCTTTTCCAGGTTTACTTCAAGCGTTTCCTTTCCCTCTTTTGGGATAAATAACGCACGGTGGCGGCTCTGTTGTTTCGTTTTCCCGCCGGTTTTTCGCGTAATGCGACACCAAGCAAAGATGTTAACATACTCTTGCAGCAATTCAATCAGCCCCTTCTTCACATTGTCTTCCAAAGCAGCCCCTATCTTGATTTCTCTCTTGGCGTCCTCGGTGCCGAGATTAATCACTTCAACAGACTCTTGATGCGGTTGAATGATCCTTTCCTCCTGTTTTAATAACCTGGCAAGTTCTTCCGGGAGTTCACAGTCTTCATCACCCTCTTCTTCAGCTTGAATGATTGGATTTTCAAAGTCGAAGCGAGCCATAGCAGAACCGTTATCAATAGGATTAGGTGACGTGCATATGCATGAGTGATGGTATGTGCTTATGAGTGTGAAAAAAAGAGTGACAACTAAACAAAACATTGCCAAATATTTTTTGATTTTTGAAAACTGCAAAAATAGAAAGACAGTGAACAAAATATTTGAATGCAAAAAGACGTCCTTTATTTATGATAAAAAATGCAGGTATCCACATAGATGAGCCCTATAATGAGTCATTACGCCCTGGGCGGAACGTAAGACTTGGATATGCATGAATAAACAAAGAAAATCACTCCTCCAGAAAAGTGACTTGGACAATCTCCTCAGAAGACCAATTGTTGATGACTTCACCCGGGATCCTCGGACGCACCCAGTTGTCGATGTCGCAATCACTATCCCCATCTTCATTCTTGATCGCTGAGACCTGGCCATACTGAATGATGCCAGCACTGGAGAAAGTAATCGGCCCCTGACGAGTCTGAAGTGTTGAAGTTGTAGAAGTCAGGGCTGGCTGATACCCAATCCCGAACTTGTCTTCTTTCATTGGTAACTCCAACAGACTTCCCCAACCGGGAGCAACACCCGAATCTACCAATGCTTGTGCCTGCTTGAAGGACGAGATAGAGGCACCCGCTTTAACTTCTTCCACCAGAGCCGCGTCCTTGATCTGAACCGCCTCAAAGGCCTGACATAGGGTCTCATGAAATTCACCCTCTACCTCGACATACTTGAATGTAGACAGGTTACTGACCAGAATTTCCTCCTCACCACAGACGGTGATAATCCTTCCATTGACTGGGAATTTAACCTTCTGATGTAAAGTTGAAGAGACTGCCCCAGCATTGTGGATCCAAGGACGACCCATCAGGCAACTATAGGAAGGACTGATATCCATCACATAGAAGACGGTGTTGAAGGTTTGTGATCCAATCTGAATTGGCAATTCTACCTCTCCGAACACCAATCTCTTAGAACCATCAAAGGCTCTCACAATAAGACCTGAAGGCTTCAGGACCAAACCCTCCACTTCTAACCTTGACAGGGCTCTCTTGGGTAGCACATTGAGAGAGGAACCTGTATCCACCAGAACATGAGATAATACGGTGTCTTTGCATTCCATCGAGATGTGCAAAGCCTTGTTATGGTTGCGTCCAGCTGGTGTTAAGTCAGAATCAGTAAAACCCAACTCGTTGCTTGCATGAACATTTGCAACGATTCTTGCCAGTTGGTTCACCGAGATCTCCTGAGGCACATATGCAGCATTTAGGACCTTCAGCAGTGCCTCCCTGTGCGCCTCCGAACACAACAGGAGTGAGAGAATGGATATCTTGGACGGAGTCTGAATCAACTGATCAACTACCTTGTAGTCGCTTTTCTTTATAATTCTCAAAAGCTCGTCCACATCATTCGCAAAAGTGGACTCAGAACCAGCCTGGGGTGTAGAGTCACCCTCATTCCCGACTTGCTTGCCTTTGGCTTTCGCCGCAGCATCAGCACTATCAGTTTGGGTAACGGGTGGTGAGAACAGTCTACCACTCCTGGTGAATCGCCCGATTCCACCCACATTGTCCACTACGGGACCTTCAACTTCAAGTTCAGTCTTCTGACCCTCTATTTTCAGTGGTTGTTCCACTCCATGATCGTGCGTGTACACACTCCCCCCATAATGCCAAGGAATGGCCCTTTCGCTGGTGAAAGGTAAAGGACCAGGGGTTGTGATAGTCATAGTGGACGGTCGCGCTGGTGGCACCGGTTGCGCTTCTGGTACATTGATCTAATTAGTTGGGTAGAAAATGGTGATATTAGCAACATCATAGTCATACTCTGAAATTTCATTCATTGAAACATAAGCATCCGAAACATCGGAATCTAGTTCAATTACATCAGAATCAATCACATTGTTTAGGATATCAGCAACGACATTGGAAAAATTAAATACATCATCATGGATTACAGAATCAGTAGGAACAACATCTGCGAATTCATCAGTAGCATCTTCAAACACCTCTTCCTCAACCCCTTCCACAGACTCTTGGACAGACAAATCTTCAACTTGGAGGATACCTTTGTCGAGCAAGGCCTGGATACCCTGTTGTAGCTTCAAACAACCTCCACTCTGAGTAGCACAATCCAAACAACCCTTCCCACAACCGGGGAAAACATCGGCCTTCAACAAGTAGCCCTTGATATCCGACAACGGAGTCTTCAGCTTCAACACATCTTTGACGGGTCTGGCTTCCCCTTCCATCATATTAACATGCGCACCACCATGCTGGGGCATGGGATTGTTGACGACATTAGGAGCCGGTGCAAGGTCGATGGCCTTTGAATCTATGAGATCCTGAACTACGTGCTTAAAAGCTTTGCAGTTCTCAATATTGTGGCCAGGTGCCCCAGAATGGAAGCTACACCTAGCGTTGGCGTCATAACCCATCGGAAGTCTACCAACGGGAGGAGCCAGAGTGCGTAACTGCACAAGCTGTAGTTGTTGAAGACTAGAAAGTAGCTGAGCGTACGATATTGGAAGAGTGTCGAAACGCCGGTCCATCGTCCTTGGCCTCTGTTGATAAACGGGTCTGTTACCCGGTTGTTGTGGTTGGTACTGAGCTGGTTGACGCTGGGGTTGTTGTTGTTGTAGTGGTGCTGCAGCTGGAATGGTCACAGCCGCAACATACAGTTGTTGATGATAGTTCTGAAAGTTATTCCTCCGGTTACCCCTGTTCTGATAAGAAGATATGGCACTTGCATCCCCTTCTCTCCTCTTCTGTCCCTAAATGAACGGCTTCTTCACCCCTGATGAAGATCCACCTCCACTTTGGGTCTTGTATGTCTTCAGGTAATTCTCCACCCTCTCTCCGGTAGAGACTACATCAGCAAAGTTGGAGGCATTGCAACCCACCAGGCGCTCCAAATAAGGTCCGGGGAGAGTGTTCATGAACATGTTAGCCATTTCCTTCTTCAACATAGAAGGTTGAACACGGGAAGCTGTCTCCCTCCAGCGTTGAGCGTATTCCCTGAAGCACTCGTTGCCTTTAAGAGACAGATTCTGAAGTTGAGTTCTGTCCGGAGCCATGTCTGCATTATACTGATACTACTTCACAAAAGCCTCCGCCAAATCCCTCCAGCAGCGGATGTGGGCTCTGTCCAGCCTCATATACCATTCCAGGGATGCCCCGGCTAGGCTATCCTGGAAAAAGTACATAAGCAACTTTTCATCGTCAGAGTATGCAACCATTTTACGGAAGTAGGCTTGCACATGGGTCTTCGGGCAAGAGTTGCCGCTGTATTTGTCGAATATCGGGACCTTGAATTTCTGTGGCACCCTCACGCCTGGGACCAATCCCAAGTCAACAACGTCTACTCCTAGAGGATTCTGTCCTTCCACTGCCTTTAACCTCTCTTCCAGTCTCCGAAACATAGGGTCCATACCATGACTCATTCCAAAGTCTTCCTGAAGCAAGGGGAACTGATCCTCCTGGTCATCATGGACGGGTTGTTGACCGGAGGTGACATGTAGGATCGGGGTAGGCCCTAGTCCACTGGGCCCGTTAGCCTCTCCAGCTGGAGGATCAGTCAACGTCTCTGGTTAAGTAGTGGCGGGATTCCTCTGCATCATCTGCCTGAGCTCTTGCTGTCCCTGAGCCACCCCCTGAACTACATCCATAAACTGGTTCATGCGGATCTTCATCTCGGGGAACTCTGCTTGTAGGCTTTCCATTGCTCTCTGGTGGTTTCTGCGGGTACCGTACCGGTGAATGCCTGAGTCAGCTATCCTGCTAGTGGAACACCAAACAACTGAGAACACTGCGGCAGTACCTGTTATGCAAGACATGCTAATGAATATGCAAATGCAATGACATGTTTATCAATTCCAAAGGTATTCTACCCCCTTGATTCCAGTCTCTCATCAGATAAAATATCCCTTTTAAAAGTACCAGAAAACCCCGACTAGAATCAAGAAGAAGATATAAACCCCACAGAAATGGATAAACATGTGTTAAATGATATGAATGCAAAATGACGTGATGCAATGCAGTGACATGGGAATCAGAATTGCTGTATCCGCTTGAATATCTGTCAGGTTGCACTGTCTGAAGAGAAACCCACTGAAGAATGTAATACGAGATCAAAACTCTGCTCCAGAAAACCGGGTTGGTTGTATATCACGAGGCACAGGATCAGAACTTCAGCATGAATTCGGAACCGGGAACCATAGAACACAGTCATCGACTTAGAACCCATACTTCAGAACCAACGGTCACCAACAAGAACCAAACAAAAGTCACCAACAGGACACGGTCACCAACAGAACAAGTCACCATCAGTACCTGTAAATGATTCATTCCCGCCCCACTCACGGGTGTAATCTAGGCCAGGGTAAGGTCAAGAGAAACGCAGGATAAACAATCCTTTCAAGAATATCATCATATGCACACCAGGTGTATGCAACGATAATACCCCATTAGAATCCGAACTGCTCGTGATACCATGTTCCGCTAAGTGGCGCCATACCACCCACTTCCCATGAATCACTCTATTCCTAGGTGTCTTAAAGTTAACTCATAGCCTGTGTATTGGGCCTTTTACCTCTTGTGACTCCCACCCAACAGCGAAACAGATACACAACCATCACAGCATGCATGAAACAGTAAAGCGCACATAGGATGCAATGCAAGCAGATAAGTATGCAAAAGACAAACAACACTAGGAAAAGCCCACTAGGGAAAATAAGTCCCCAGCAGAGTCGCCAGCTGTCGCAACCTGAAAAAAGAAATGCGAAAAAAACAACCGGCGAGAAAAGAATTACAGAAGAGTCGCCACCGTGCGTTATTTATCCCAAAGGAGAGAAAGGAAACGCTCGAAGTAAACCTGAAAAAAGGAAAGGAAAAGACAAGGTCTCGCAACCAAATCTTGGGTTCGGGAGCCGATTATGCGAAGGGAAGGTATTAGCACCCCTACGCATCCATAGTACTCTACGGGATCCACTCTTGTTGTTCTTGTCTAAAGGGTGTGGGTTTATCTAATGTACTATTTACTAAAAGAGGGGTTAAAAGAAAATGACTTGCACGGATGTCGCATCCACTGCATACGTATCTCATCTGAATATGAGAATCAGAGTCTTCGTAGCTCGGCTACCTATGGGTTAAAGAGGAGTGTGCTCGCTAAGACATCGCGTCTTATGCCTACGTATCTCATCTGGAATGAGAATCAGAGCTAGCCGTAGTTCGGCTAACTACGGGTTAAGGGTTGTGTTTTTGGGTGAACGACGTTACTATGCAATCTACCGGATGCTCGACCTTTGGAGACTTACTCGCCTGTAGTAGAAGGAGTTAACGTGTTCTTAGGAGAAGAAAAATCAATGAGTTGGTTTGTGTTTTAGGAATGCTCATGCAAAAAGGAAGTCCTAGACGAAGGAACAGTGCTACCTTAATTGACATGCAAACGGGAGACTATACGAAGCCTAGCAATCTTATGGGGAAACGATCACACCACACAAAACATGTATCTTAAAGTAAACGCGCCAACAAGGGGGCTTAAACACACATGGGTAGGGCTTTAGTCAAGAGGGGTCATATCAACCTCGACAAACAAGCCATGGAATAGGTAACCAAATGGGCTCTTAACCACTGACATTGAACGTTAGGGTGAGCAGATCAAAAGGGTAATAAGGATAAGACCTCATAGCTCTTAACCCTGGACAAGGTGAGCTCATGACAAAAAGTGGGGATTCAGAAAGGTGGAACCCTCTCCACTGACTGACCGGACAAAAGATCTTGAGCTTTTGTTCTAAAGCATCAACACGTAGTGCGAGCATAAAGAACAACACACTGAATAACGGGGGGTTGATTACTAATCCCTTTTATCCGTCAATTGCCTCTTCAGGGAGGTCTTTGGGCACAAAAGTAAACAAACAAAAGAAAACATTGCCTCCTATTGAGGTCTTCCAGCTAGGAAAGCGGTAAAACGCGGGAAAGATAAAGGATCAAGAGATCTACCACACAGATAAAAATCCGAAGTAATAACAACTAAAGAAGCAAGAAACCCAGAGATCTCTCGAGCTGGCACCATCAAAGAAAGCGAGTCAATACAGGTAATCGGAATAAACCTCCAGGTGGTATCCCACAAATAAAGTGGAATGCCAAGCAAGCTATCCTTTCAGGAGTCATGTGAGCCCTCACAAAAAACTCAACAAACAGGTTAGAGTGACAAGATGGGGCGCAATCAAGAGTTGCCCCAAATCAAAATGTAACCACATGAATCATGCCATTAAAATTCACAAAAAGAGCTCACAAAAAGCAACCAAGTGTAGGAGGCCTAAACCTCTTGTCAAACACATGCATCAAAAGGATATCAAAATTCAAAGGCAGGGGCAAGGGTCCACACATCAAGACATGACATACATACTAAAACATGTGCCCCCATGCAAAACCTAACGATAATACCTCATACATTCAGAGCATTCAAATTGAAAGCATAGAGTAATGGAAATAGGGCAAACCTGATTGGAGAGATCGAATGAAATTGAATTGCCCGGTTGGGTTTGCAAAGCAATCTGAGGGTTTATATGAGATGGAATTGGCTCTTTGCAGATGAGTTCCTTTCAGTCTCTGGAGGTTTCTCTGAACTCTGTTAGCTCTTCTCTCACTATCTTTTTCCCCAGGGGTTTTTGGGAGATGGAAGTCTAGAATTTATAACCTGATTTTTGTGACTTTGTGGGCTCAAAAGAGAGAGGTCCAAGTCCAAGATTTTTCTTTTATTTATTTATTTATTATTTATTTTCGTTTTTCCTTTTTTTTTTCAAAACGCGTGGGCTTCGCCTAGCGAGCATGACAGTTCAAGAAATTCCTCTGAGCGTAGGTGATTCTGGTGGCTTTTCTTGGGACTCGCTAGGCGACCCCTTCAGCTCGCCTAGCGAGCATGACAGCTCATGAACAAACTTTTGCTCCTTCAAGATTAACGTTTTGATTGATGAATAGACCCCGTTTGAACATGTTGGAAGTATCTCAAGCCATTCCCTTGTGTTGACTGATCACCCAAATAGGACCCACAAAGTGTCTTGGATGACATTCAAGCTTCTTGGATCTGATTCTGATTGATATGATGAAATGCAATATGAAATGTTAAATGACCTAAAAATGAATGTATGAATGAGGGGGGCAAATTTTGAGGTATTACAACGGGCCGTGTCAGCTGACACGAGCGGCCATATCAGCCTACTGGAAAACTCCTCTTCCTCAGCTCCTTGCCTGACACGGGCCGTGTCAGGTGACACGGGCACCCGTGTCAGGGCCCTGTTTTTTCCAAAAAAACCTTGATTTTTTCTCTGTTTTCCCGTTCTTTGTTATCCAATTGTCTTCTATGAGTTTAGCTCAAACCTTTTTCTCTGCACTATGCGATTTACCTACGAACCTACAAATAAAATTGGAAACACACCAAACACTGAAATAATTAGAATAAAACCGCGTGGATGGCCTCCCACAAAGCACTACATTTACGTCGCATGACTCGACAGTCGTCTCTCTTATCCTCTAAGACGAACATTATTGATCAGACCACTTTCCTTCCCCTTATAGTAGTGTTTCAACCTTTGTTCGTTCACCTTAAATGTATCCCCATTACTTGGATTTTAAAGTTCTATTGCTCCATGGGGAAACACTTTGTGAACCAAAAATGGACCTGACCACCTGGATTTCAACTTTCCTGGTGGCTTTAATCTGGATTTGAACAAGAGCACTAGTTGCCCCTCGACAAACTCTTTTCTTTATAGCCCGATACTATCCGAAATAGGATATATAAGACATGTGTCTACCAATTTCACCACCTCTTTCTGAACTGTCTCTTTCATCGCTGGGTTGAGTCTTCTCTACGGTTGGACTACCGGTGTGTGGTCTTCTTCCATGAGAATTTTAAGCATGCACACAGTAGGGCTAATACCTTTCAAATCCCCAATTCCCATCCAATAGCGTTTTTGTGATTTTTTAGGGCTTGGATGAGCTTCTCCTCTTTGATATTCTTTAGGCTCGAGTTTATACTAGCAGGACAGTTTCCTTCAGAATCTAGAAATGCATCTTTGAGATTCTCCGGAAGTTGTTTCAACTCCGTTCCCTTCTTTGGCTTTTCATCCTCCTCACTAGAGTGAGGCAGGCGTAAATCCTCCCACCGGTGTGGTCGAGAACCTTTCCACAGGGGTTGTTCATCCAACAAGACTAGCACTTCGGAGTCCCCGTTGTCCTCTTCTTTATCACTGTCGAAACTAGACAAACTCAACACTCTTTCTAAAGGTGATTGTGGTTCATTCAAAGGACTATCATACGTCGTCACCTGATCCAGAACCTCTATAGTATGACTCGTACAAATATCATCCTTGTATCTCATGGTGTTTCTAACATCTATCTTCAATTCCTCATCATAAACCTTCAACGTTATGGTCCTTTTTTCTATGTTGATCAAGCATCTTCCCGTTTCTAAAAAGGGTCTCCCAAAGATGAGAGAGATCTCTTCATATTCCGGAATTTCTAGAATTACAAAATCCACCGGAAATACAAACTTGTCAATTTTCACCAGAACATCTTTAATAATACCATACGGTTTCTTGACCGAATGATCGGTGAATTGGAGTGTCATCATGGTATCTTGCACAACCCCTATACCAAGCTTCTTGTAAATGGATAACGGCATGGGATTCACACTAGCTCCTAGATCAATAAGAGCTTTATTGAATGACCTATCTCCAATGGTACACGGGATGGTGACAGCTCCTCGATCTTTCTTCTTTATCGGAATCTTCATACCCTGCAAAATATCACTATAAGTTTTAGTTAGAATAATCGGGTTGGTGTCGGAGGTACGCCTCTTCGAAATGATGTCTTTCATGAACTTGGCATAAGTAGACATTTGTTCAAGTGCCTCCAACATCAGAATGTTAATCTCAAACTTCTTGAACAACTCTAGAAACTTTTTAAAGTTTTTCTCATGTTATCCCTTTTTCTTGTTTCTGGTGGGAAAGGGAAGCTTAACAGTCGGCTTAGGCGCAATGACTGTTTCTTTCACTACTGGTTTCGGTGCTACCACTTCTTCCCTCACCGCTTCATTTTCTTTGATCTCAAGATCCACTTCGATCAATTGATCTTCCTCTTCATCCACCTCCTCGACTACTTCATTTGATTTCCTACTTCTTGTTGTCACGACACTCACGTTATTATGCTCTCTCAGATTTGTCACAGTTGCACTAGGTAGAGCACCTTGTGCTTGAGAACTTGAGGCTAATTGCTGAGTGATTTGACCCATTTGGACTTCAAGATTTTTTATGGATGCGGTAGTGTTTTTCTGATAGTTCCGGGTTTCTTCTTGAAATTGAATATGATATACCATTCTTTAAATGGAAATCTCCTAATCAGGTTTCTTAGGGGCTTGTTGTTGCTGCTGCTGTTGATATTGCCTTTGGTATTTACCGTGTTGAAGGGCGGTCCCTTTTTGGTCTTTCCATGAGAAGTTGGGGTGATTCTTCCAACCCGGATTGTATGTGTTGGAATAAGGATTATTCTGCTTCAAAAATTTGATTTCCTCCACTTGTTGAGGAGTTTCAAAATAATATACAGTTTGGTGCGAACCACTACAAATTTCACAACAGACAGTAAGAGCTGGTTGGACCTGTGCCACCTGTTGGCTACCTATATTCATCACCTTCACCTTCTTCTCAACTACAGCAGCTATAATGTCTTCGATGCGGATTTTATTAGTTTCTAGCTTTGAATCTATAACCCCTTCTGGTTTTCTCTGACATCTATCGTACAACTCCAAGTGCTCATTAGCAGCAATAGCTTAAATGATCTTCTTGATACCGGTGGCTGTTGAAAAATTAGCGGAGCCATCGGCTGCGGTATCAATCAACTGTTTGGTCTTTATTTTGAGACCATTCACAAACATCTACATCTGTTAGGTTGGATCCATATTATGAGTTGGGCAGGCGACCAGGACTCTCTTGAATCTCTTGTAAGTGTCTCCTAAAGTTTCCCTATCCTTCTGCTTAAAATTAAGAATTTCATACCTCTTCTGCAGAAATACCGACGCTGGAAAATACTCATTCAAGAAGGCTTTTTCCATTTCTTCCCAATATGTGATGCTACTGGCAGGTAGAGAATAAAACCATTCTTCGGCTTCTTCCGCTAAGGTGAACGGAAACATTCTCAATTTCTTAGCTTCTTCGATGTGACCATCAACTTTTAGAGTGTTGCTCATGGTCAGAAACCTTTGCAAATGCTCGTTGGTATCTTCATTTACTTTTTCAGTAAAATGCTTCCTTTCAAGATGATTAATAGTACTCGGATGCAACTGGAAATTAGCCACATTCGCTGGTTGGTTTACAATAGTTAATATGTCGGTTGGTGCATTTGCACCTCCATAGTCACCCAATAGTCTTTCTGGTGGCGGTGGAACATCAGCCATAGTTTCGATCTCCCTCTCGGAATCTGAATCTGAACCTAAATGAATGGAAAGTTGTTATTCGTCTGATTCCAATCTAGGCAATCGAGCTTCTCTGAGTCTTGCCCGCAAGGTTCTCCCGGTTTTTGTGTCAAAAGAAAAATCAGCTGAGGCCTTAGGGATGTTCCCAAAGATCAATCTCGAGGATTACACAACAATATATGTGTAAATTTCTACTCAATTGAACAAAACTAATAGTTGGGGTTTTGTAAAAAGTCACTATAAGAGAAAGTAAAACAAAATAAATCTTTTCACAGTTTATAATAATATGTCAAGGATGGTGTATGAAAATACATTGTAATGACCCTTGAGTGTTTATCTTCTTAATAACGAAAATTATTTCAATTACCGGATCTTAAGAATGTTTCCCCCTAAGACCTCAGAGGGAAACCTTTGGTCATCAATTTAACCTCTAAGTCCTTAGGCGATTATGATGAAACCAAGCAATTACAATTTAACAAGAATAAACCGATAACCATAGGGTATCCATAGTCCTAGGTGATATCTACTATGGTTTCACTATATAAAAACCTTAACAATTTCAATCCTGCTAATTGTTAACCATACAACAATCTTAATTTTTCTGAGAAAGAAAGCGTTACGCACATTGCACAATGAAATTAACAACAAACATCATATATTAAGGAAATTATAACTTCAGAGTCATTACACGATCAATTTAGGGACACCCCCTGGCATTGGGGGGTTTAGCCTCTCATATTATTCAAATAAGATACAAAATAAAAATGAGACATTACAAAAGGATGAGAATTCCGTTGATCTTCAATCGCATTCGCTCTTGAAGTATCTCCATTCTTCGCCGCCTTTGACCGCTTCAATCTTTATCGTCTCTAATATGTAATCGTGAAAAAGTCCATTTCTCCATATTTAAAAATCCCCTAAATAGTTCCTGATCACTAATTTGATGTAGCAAAAGTCCAAAATACCCTTCAGGATCAGCTATGCAAAAATACAACAAAAACTAGAAAATGAGGTGTCCAAGCCAACACTGGCCGTGTTAGGCTACACGACAGGCCGTGTTGGCTGTCTGGTAAAGTGGTCTTGACACGCCCCTCCAGGGAGGCTGACACGTGCCCGTGTCAGCTCCCTATTTTCTTCTCTTGGCTTTCCTCTCCTGACACGGCCCATATTGGGCAACACGGGTGGCCGTGTCAGGACTACTGTGTTGCCCAATTTCCTCTTCCGAAGGGCCCGAAACGTCTGATTCCCTTGGCGATCCTTCTGGTATTCTAGCTTACACCTGAAACCAGTAAAACTACCACAAAGAGACATAAAATGGAGTATAATGATGCAAATCAAATATAATTAACAACTTGAAATAACAATGCAAAACATCTAATTTACTAAACAGAACAAAACAAGTAGACTAATGTGTTACTGACTTCGTGAAAATGTGTTGAATGAGTGTCAGAAAACAAGTAGAATTGGAGATTGATCATATGTTCTTTTAGAGCCCGATCAAAATGAGTCTGGGATGAGTATGGAATTCGCTGCTCAGACTCATAATAACTCTCCGACCTCATAAAATCCCCGAGATACATACCAGCCATATCAGCGTTCTAATAAAATATTGGGATGTACTCTAACATTAATTTCGTAACCTTCATAGTGCACTTAGTCTGCCTCTTAAATGTTAAAGAACTCGACTGTCTGACATCATGGGTTGACTTATGTGTGCCGGTTTGAGGCTCCTACATGACCATCTTGACCAACATTGAAAAATATATATCTTGGCCAAGTCAGAAATTTTGGGATGTACAATATCTAATGTTGTTTGTTTGTTTTAGTGACCCTTATTTGAACATATAACCTATTAAATTGATTTTGGAAATAATCATATGAAAAATTATGTTGTATTTGAAACTTATCTTATACTGATTAATGTTTCCTAGCATTATGCAACTCATCATTTATCTCATGGTATTTTATAGTTAAAATCTCTCAAATGCTTATAGTATTCGTTCAACTTTCTTCCATATTTGTTCATTTTTCAAACATCCAATTTTATGCTTTCAAAAATGAATTAGTAGAAAAAGGAAGTGTTAAATAAAGAACTTGAAACATTGAAAAAAGTTTAATCATAAAATAGCGTGAGATGAATGATGAGTTACATAATGCTTCAAAATCATTAATTGATACAAATTATTCTTCAAATATAACACAATTATTCATATAATTATTTTCTTAACCAATTTTAAAAAGTTATATGTTAATTATATGATTTAGTAAAATAAACGATCCACCTTAGATTTAATAAACTCAATTATTTTACCCGTCAGTTTTATGAGAAAATTGAAGTGGAAAAGTGGTATACCTGTCGGAGAAATGTCAAAACTGATGGAACATGTGTTTTTGCCATTTCAGACTTTTAAAAAGATTTTTATGGGAATCGAACTCATGACGTTTACACATACCAAAAGGTAAAATATATACTTTTCTTGACGTCTTTTATTACATCACTCGTGAAATTGAGATAACAAAAATTATTATAGTGAATTAATTTTTTTTCTACCCATTTTGTATCCTAAAATTATCATAACAGCAAAATGGAACTCATTTTGGTTTTTGATGACTTGGTAAGTATTTTCTTGGATGCAAGTAACTAAACGACATACATTATCATGATAGGTTACCATCGTTGTTAAGGTGGTGTATAGTCCACTTGAGAATGTAATTAACCATGGAGTATCCTGATAATCTCAATCATATCTTTGATATTTAACTTTCAAAAAACACACAATACACACCTACTTTCAAATAAGGACACCTATCCTCTTTTATGTCTGAGTGGCACCAATCACAACTAGACATTAAACAATGCGATCGAGATAGTTCTAGAGCTTATAAAGTCCATTTTTGATTTTTTAAAACAAAAACAAAAACAAAACAAAAAACCACAACCAATGAATCATGTCTGAATGTCTAAAAGGTCACAACCACCTTAAAGTGGGTTTTGCAAATTATTATAAGATCCTAGATATAGAATGGTCCCTTACATAGCCTCTAGTTAAATAGACACGTGTTTTAATATATGATGCCACCAAACACGTGGCGTGTCTTGTCCTACCCAAATCATAGTTACCAATATTAATACTACACATATGGTGTGAAATCTTTTTCTTAAAGGTAACTAGATAATGGCATTCGGTCTACTTTTTATGCATTTGGACAATCAAATTGTTAGGAGAGTCAAGAGGACAACATGGAACTTTATTAATTAAGGTACATGATTAACAATACTTACACTAATATTTCTATGGGGTTGCTAACTTGTGTTATGTTCTTGTTCTCAATACAATAGTAGGAATTATGTGTTTAAGCACAACAAATGTTGTACATGAGTAATTTATAAATGATGTGATTCTTAGTCCAATCTTATATATATATATATATATATATATATATATATATATATATATATATATATATATATATATATATATATATATATATATATATATATATATATATATATATTCCTTAACGAGGTAATGAGATATGTCAAGTTTTGAAAAATTTCGTGACTATTACCAATGCGCTCACGTGCCGCACATTTGTATGCTAAAATGTTTATCTTAAGTTGAGGTTTTTTTCACTCCTCACGTGATTTTAAATGGTTGGGTAGGGTTAGATAATGCTAAATGGGCCTGAGATATAATATTTGTAACAGTCAACAACTCTTAAACACGGGGTTGGTAAAGACGAAGTGATTAAATAGAGAGGTAACGACCCAAAGCCCTCTCCTTCCAACATGAGGTTTGTAAGAGCGAAGTGGTTAAAGAGAAACATAATGCTCCACCTTTTAACAACTCACAACATTTCTTCCAAATCCTCGTATTGGTCATTCTCACGTCCTTACTACCATGTCATTAATGTATATCTCCAAATCCATCCATATCTATTTAGTGAACAGTTGGTTCATTAGTCTTTGGTAAAGCGACGATGTCATTCTTAAGGCCATAGGACATCAAATCGTAGTAATGGTTACAAGTGTTGGTTATGAAGACAGTCTTAAGCGTGTCTAAGCACTTCATCTTGATTTGATTGTACCCCAATTATGAGTTTATAACACTTAACGTTTCGTGTCCTGAAGCTCTTCTAGTCAACATGTCTATGTTAGGAAGATGATATGGATCACTTGGACATGGAAAATTAATATCGGCGAAGTCTATGCACAACATCCACTTTCCCAAGAGCTTTTTTTACCATCATGATGTTGGCCTACAATGTGGGTTATTTGATCTCATTTATGAACCTTACCCCTTCCAACTTCTTCACTTCCTTGTCAATGTCTACTTTCCTCTCTTCGCTCTTCTCCCGTCTTTCATTTTTTATGTATTATTGGTTTTATGGTGGCATTCAGGGCGAGACAATAACTAATAATATATGCATTTATCCCACCCATATCAAAAAGACTCCATGCGAGTAATATCCAAATTTTTATGGAGCAGATGAACTAAATCTTCATCTTTGTCCTCTGCTAAGGAGTGGCCTAGTTTCATAGTCTGGAAAATTTAAGGGCCGATTTGAAACTCTTTGAGGTCTTTAGTAGGTACCATTTTATCTTTTGAGTATTCTTATATGGGTCCAAGTCCACAAAGCTAACGTTGGCGCGTTTTGTCTATATAGCATGTTGAACGCCATTGATGCACTATTTATTCTAAGCGTATCTTGATAGCATTTCCTTTCCATATTTTGGTCTTCCTTCACTACTCTTATTCTTCCTTTATTTAGGGAAAATTTCATGGTCAGGTAGAGCATGGATATGACCTTCCTTAAGACATTGAATGTAGGGCGTCTGATGATCATGTTGTACGGGAAGGGAACATTTACCTCAAGATAATTGACTTTTGATGGTCTTGACATTCTCACCCACTTCAAAAGTGGTTCTCTGCGGACTTGTACCTGCTTGCATTAGATACCAAAGAACCTTCAAAGGGTTGCAAATTTAGATCTAGCTGCAAATTTTCACAGGTGTCCCCATAGAGGACTACAACATAACTGTTGGGGTATATAGGTACTCACTTTAATCCCTAGTTGAACATTTGCACACTGATGACCATAGTGTCACAAATTAGTGCTTGATGTCATTCTTCATTTTATTGCTTCTATTTATAATAATGTTGTGTTTACAGCAAAAGTAAGTTTTACAATTATCGTATCCATATATACCGGAAGTTTTAAAGAAAAATTAGTAGTGTTTTATTATTCTAAGTAGGAAAAGATTTTATAGTTGTTGTGATGCAGAAAGGTAAATGGCAGAAAGTAAAGTTGGAGATTTCGGTGTTAACAATAAGAATGCATGTTGGGGGTAGATATCATCATTACTTATCTATCATGCACATCCATATGTCATTAATATGCTCCTCTACTCAATATATAATACTACCATTTATTACACTCATTCATATATTTTTCGGACTATTAACCAACACATAGCATTATGTCCGAATAGTTATAAAGTAGCAAGACTCCACACCAATCCTTCTACAGTACGTGTGGATATTGAGCTTATAACTATGTCTAGGCTTTTTACTCGATAGACGGTTATCTTGGATTTAGTAATAAAAACCACCTTTTGATGTTAGGTAACACCATGAAAACATATTTTAGGTTGCAAAGCTAAAACAAACATTAAGATTAAAGAGTGACCAATATTACATGATGAGTAGATTTACATAGAACGTCATGACCTATTTAGCACATGAACATAATGACTATATTTAACCCCAACAATAGAAATTTTAGCTACGCTTACTCATGGTTAGCGTAACAATTTATTTTTCCAGAGAAGTTGACCTTATAAGTGATGTTTGCTATGTCACCTGAGTAGTGCTTCCGCATTCAGACTTCCTTTCTAATTCTCTTGTTGTAGACCTGAGTGAAGTTACTCTTATCCAAACCACTGGAATTCCCTTTGCACTGAATTGAAAACATATATTTATAGGAAAAAATTTGAGGCTCTCATTGGTTGCACCGTCCTTGCGCCCAACACGCCTACCTTGCTTGGCGACTCTGACCAACCAACTTTTCTTCTTCATCAAGAAACGCTTATATGTCTTCCATGAGTCCTTGGTCGCCTTTGCTCTCCCAACACACCACCCTTTCAACTAGCGCACTAACCTTTACTTCACCATGAAGTACTTGCACCTGGTCATGCCATTTGGCCTTGTCTTTACCTATAGCTTGGGTCTAGTGAGCCTTGCTTCTTCAGGTTTTTTTTCCTGTTTTCTATGTGTTAATTCATGGTTTTTCAGTTCTTTTCATTTATTTTTTATTAATGCATACAAGAAAAGTCCAAACAGGTGTTTTCTTACTTTTTTATAGATAAATCAGGAATTTTTGTAACAATTGATTGTGAAATAAGTCAACAGGTGACGGCGTAATTAACGTAAATCTGACACTTATCAAACAATATGTGCATTTACAATAATTGATTATAAATATTGTATATCTAATTTTCTAGTCTATTCTAGGAATGGATAATATATATAATTAATGAGAATCAAATTATTCCTTTGATATATGATTTTCTAGTTTGTTATAGGAATATAAAATATATATACAAGTAAGGAGAACCAAATCATTTCTTATTTACACCCCCTCAAATTTATACGGAGAACCAAATCATTTCTTATTTACACCCCCTCAAATTGATATCGTTGGTCAAAGAGTATCAATTTCTTAACAAGAAACTTATGACATGGACGTGTAACGACCCTAGTAAAAATATTTATAACCTGAAATTGAGTACAAACATGAGGAAGTGATATTAATTGATCATCATAGGCATCATGAATTGAACAATATACTTTGATATGCTAGGAGCATTTACGGAAAACATGATTCACAATAACTTAGATGATTTTTGTATTGTCAACATAAAGTGTTGTACAGTATGTTTGAGGAAATCCAAGCTCAGCCAAAAGACCACAAGTTCAAATTATTTATGAACTTTGATGCATGGAGAGAGAACTAACACAAGATATTCTTGTGTTTAAGTGAGTTCATTGTTTTGTACATGATATATTTCTTGCTATATATACAAGCCATGCAAGCTTGGTAGTTAGTTACACAAGCTAAGAGTTAGTTAGTTATTCTAACTAACTCTTCTAACTATTTCTAGATACCATAACTACCTAAATTAGTTACTAAGTATAGTATATTTATATGTAGCTTAGTTAGAAGTGATTCTATCCACAACAATTTAGCTCTAATGTTATCTGAGACAAGAGTTGGTGCAAGGTACTTTTTATGTAGCTTAGTTAGAAGTGATTCTATCCATAACTGTTTAGCTCTAGTGTAAGCCAACGCGCGATATTCTAGTTTGGTACTTGAGCGAGCAATCAATGACTTTTTCTTTAAGCTTTATGAGACTAGGTTAGGATCAAAGTATACACATGAACCTGATGTGGACCTACTATCATCCGGATGACTCGCCCAATCCAAATTAATATAAGCTCTTGGAGGGGATTTTTTCAAAGGACTGGTTGGGCTTATACGATGTCTAATGCTAATAAGATATCGAAGAATGCGTTTGACTACACTCCAATATGATTTTAAGGGTTAAGCCATGAATTGACAAACTTTATTCACACAAAAAGTTATACCAGGTCTTGTCATGGTTACATATTGCTGGGCTCCAGTAGTCGACTTGTAAAGAGAAGGATCTTATAGGACACCATGCCATGCTTACTCAGTCTGCAATGGCTCAACATTAGTGTGTTGACACCATTTGCATCATTCATGTTAGCCCTGGCTATCAAGTATTTCATAACTTGGTTTGAGTAATAGTTATAGCTCCATTGATTGATCATGTACTTCAATCCCAAGAAAATACTTTGGTTTCTGAAGCTTCTTAATAGAAAATTTGTTGTGAAGCTTTGAGATCAGGTCAGGATTAGCTTAGAGAGGTCCCTATGAGTAGAATATGATCAACATACACTAATGCATATAAGATCATGTCTTGCTGCTGATAAACAAAGAGAGAATGGTCACATTTGTCAGAGGAAAAACCAAATTGCATTAAGGATTGATGGAGCTTTTTATACATAGCCCTAGAGCTTATGTGCATACCTAGGGCTGCTATGAATGGTCACACTAATGCATATATAGATTTCCTTCTTCAGTTTTCAAACTAGTGTTGAATTGGTGTTTACAAAATCAGGTGGTTGTTACATGTACACTTTTTCTTAAAGGTATCCATTCAAGAATGCATTATTAAAATAAAATTGTTGGATCTCCTATTTATATGTGAGAGCTGAGAGCATGATGACTCTAATGGTGGTAGGCTTGACTACATGAGAGAAGGTTTCATGGAAATCAAACCGTTTTTGTTGATTGAATCCTTAAGCTACAAGCCTTACATTGTATTTGTTAATGCTACCATCTGACGTTCTCCTCGACCTTGAAGATCCACTTCTAGCCAATGGACTTTCAATATGATGAAAGAGAGGTCATGATCCATGTTTCATTATTTAAGAAGGAATTGTAATCAACTTGCATTGCTTAAAACAACTTAGGTTGAGATAAGGAATTCTTGGTAGTAGTAGTAGTAGGTCCTGAGTGAAAAAGAAATTCCTTTGGCTTAGATTTGCCTGTTTAAGCTATTGTGAGCATTGAAATATTTTTAACTATGAGATATGTATTTGGAGGTTGACTGTGAAATGATGATGACAAGGATTTTATGAACAGAGAAATGTATTGAGGAATGGTGCTTGTACTTTCTTGATATGCCTTATGAGACAAGTCAGACTCATACCTAGGGCTGCTATGAATAAGAGCAGGAATGTGAATTAGGCTAGTTGTACTAGTTTCAAACTGAGTGTCATGAGTTTTTTTTCAGATGCTTCAAGGTTGTGTCCGATTCGTATGTTCTTATCAGAAGAGATTGGCTCACGTTGGGCATGGTGAGAATTGACAGACTCATTTGGAACCTTGACTCTACTAGATTTTTATTATGTACTATGTTAGTTGGTGGGATAAGTTAAGTGTGAATGGATAAAGTAGGTTAAGGAATACTACACAAAGTAAGAGGTAAAGAAGAGTGATGTTGGTTTTGATTTAAGGGAAGTTTGTGTGACTCACTCTGTAGATCAGGGTAGGGAAACTCTGCTTCATTAAACACTACATCCCTTGAGATGAAAATTATGCCATTCTTGTCCATGAATTTGTAACCTTTTTGTGTAGGTGAGAATCTCAAGAAGACACATTTTGAGATTTTGAATTCCAACTTGTTTTGGTTTTATGGCCTCAAGTGAGGGTAGCAGGCACATCCAAACACCTTGAGAACCTTGTACTCCGATAACTTGTTATGCAAGGCAAAAAAAGTGAGAAAAATGAGATAAAGTTGATGTAGGTAGCATGTTGATTAGGTACATTGTTGTTGTAAATCCATGGTCCCAAAATTCAGTTGGTAAGGAAGCATGGGCCAACAAAGTGAGGCCCATTTCCATAATTTGCATATGCTTTCTCTCAACTGTCCCATTTTGACGAGGAGGTATGTGGACATGGAAGTTTGTGCATAATGCCAAGCTCATTGAGATATCTTGTGAAGGGTCTGAATTCAACACCAAAATCTAATTGAATTTCCTTGATATGTGCATTAAATTTTGTTTTTACATAACTTTGAAATAACTTGAAGGTATGAAATGCATCAACTTTCGATTTTAGCATATAGATCCAAGTGTGCCTTGTATATGCATTTATGAAAGAGACATAATAAAAGTATCCACCTCTAGATGGTGCAGATGATGCCCACATAGGCCAGTATGAATTAACTCAAAAGAATTGCAGTATTTAGTTCGAGTGGTAGGAGCATGGAATCTGTGAGACTTGTCTAGGCAACATACATTACAAAAATGAAAAAAATTCTTATTATTCAATTGAACATTGCACAAATCAAGGACATGGTGAACAACTTTAGAATGAGCATGCCCTCACTACTACGTAAATGCCCTTTTACCATAATTAGAAAAGAGATACGATCATAGTTGACCAACCGTGGTAAGGTAAGGGGTGGTAGCAAGTATGTTGCTTTCGACCACGGGCATGTGACCGTGATGATAAACTAATGCACGCTCTACATAACACAACAGTTAGCATAAACAACCATGGTTGAATGTACTAAGGTCATGGGTTCGATTCCCAACTGTAGCATGGTGTATAATAATTGGCATTATGGCTATCACCACAGTCATGTTAATAAATCGTGGGGAAATACTTTGTTTTTATTTAATATTTTTTATTTATTCCATATATGTCCCTTTTTTTAGTACATATATTTTATATATTATACTTTACCACAATAGAACCAACAAATACACATATCTTTGTAACCAAAGTATGACTATAATATATTTCCATCAAACCCAAAAATATAGAAAACATGTATAATTAAAAAATATGGCTATACCAAAATGTAACCAACCTAAATATTATTTACATCAATCACAAAAATATAGAAAACTTATATTACAAACTATCATGTGTGATCAACCTTACCTATAAAACGCATTGAAGCAAAACGTCCAACGTGTACAAATGTCTTTATAGTATTCTTGTAAGAATGGTGTAGTATCGTTAAACATCTATATAAAAAAGTGAAGAAAATTGAAGATAACGTGATTTGAAATAAAAGTAATCTTTAAACATTTAAATGTTGTTGTAAATATATATACTCAATCCCATGAATCAACAATGTCAGAAGAGACAGTGTTTAACATGTATTTCATGACAAAAAAAAGAACCGCACTCATATCCTCCTTTCTGTTTCGTCGTCTACAAATTCAAAACTTTCATGAATATATAACCACACATGCATGTAACTATAGATAAATGAATGCCACAAGTAATGCACTTACCGAAAGCGTATAAAATGCAGGCTTTTTATTTCTAAATCCTTTCAACATATTGTGCCATTCTAGAACTATGTATATTGAAAATGATTTAAACATATTACAATAGAAATAATATGTTTCATCTTTGGTTCAAGTGGTTTGCCTAAGGAACATAGTGTAACTACCATATTCGTGCGAATAAATATGATGATCAATTGTCAATGATCACTGAGTGAACACAAGCATAATTAGTACGCATTTGGTAAAAGATGGAAACTAACTATAATAGATAAACCATAGTTTCAAAGTTACTCACTCATTGATAAATGGTGTTAATTAACAATTTTTATTCCATTCACTTAACCGTGACATTATGAATGTTTGAATCACTTTTGGAGAATTATTTGTAAATCAGATACTATATGGATCCAAGAATCCATAAATATACTATTTATTTAATTCTTTCTAAACACGATGAAAGTTCCTAAATGTTTAAACAAAATACAAAAAATAAATGAGGAATTAGTTCTATAAAAACACAATGAATGTACCATAATGAGATATTTTAGTTCTATAAAAACACTATTTTCACATACCTCAACGAGATCGGTCATCTCTTTCCTGCGAATTTCCCACTCTTGTGCTAACTCAACTTTTAACTTATTGTACAATGCATCTAAATATTCCAACTCTTTCTTTTGCAATTCACATTCACTTGCTAACTTCTTTTCAACAATCTCGTTCATCTATTTATTTTTCATGTGTGTGCTTTTTCTCAATTTACGAAACCATAATCTCATACTGATGCCTTCTCCAATACAACGTACACGACCGTCATGCTCATTTGTTCTGATTGCTTCAACTAATATATCATGTCATGGTCGTGGAACAAATGTACCTGGACTGACCATATAAATCAATGAATCTTACACAACATGAATAAGATATATATTGTTACCAAAGCAATATTTAAATTACACATAAGAAATCACACGCACAACAAATCTGACTTACAGTTTTCTCAACAACTGCTCGTGAGGCATATGAAGTGAACTCTTTAGTTGGTCTTTGTCGAGCACTCTTCCACTTCTCATGTCGTGATGATGGAGATGGGAAGCGATCACAACTCATAGATACCTTATCTCCCATTTCTTGTCTTTTTTCATTAATCAATTTCTTCTCAAGTTTCTTGTAACCCCACGAGACAATCTACGGGGGTATTTTTTTTGCTCTTTTTAACTTCCGTGATTCAGTTTTAACCTGTTATAAACATAGTAAAAATATTATTTGTATGATTTTAACTATAAAAGATAAGCATATAATTATTAGAAAATAGGATTACTATTCTAACCAAGAAATCAACAGAATTACAATACTTCACAAACTTTGCCCAAATATTCTTTCCAATAAAATTATATTTCACAGCCGGATGCTCAAGATTAGCCTTAGGATTCATAATATAGTTGCGCGTGAGTTGTGACTTAAAGCCCCTCCAAAGCTCACCAACATAAGTTATCCACTTTTTCTTCAACTTATCATCATCAATAAGTTTGTATTAGAGATTGTATAAAATACTATCGAATTATGTAAATTCAAATTATCACCTTAACGTCTGTCCGTATACTTTTTTTCACATCTTCTGGTACTTGAGTGCAATCATCAATCATAATACTCACTTTACCATGTCCAAGAAACACAACATAACTCCCGAAAAGCTAAGAATTTTCACCATAAGATGTCCAAGTTACGAGATTAAACTTGATCAATAATTTGTCACCCAAGTTGCATACTTTTGTTAAATTATCCACCATTGTAGTACCTCTTTATTTTCTTTTCTTTTTTCCCGTTGTAGTTTGAGATTCATTGTTACGATAATCAATTGTATGAGTATCATTTATATGAGTTTCATTGTTAGATGAATATTTCATCTATGTTCAAAAATAACAACAAAAGATTAAAGGGATCTTAACAAAAACATAATAAATTCAACATCAACAATTAACAACAACATTTAACATTCATCAACAACAACATCAACAACAACAACATCAATATTCAACAACAACATTCAAATTTCAACAATAACAACAACATCGACAACGACCTTTAACAACAACATTCAACATTCATCATCAACAATAACAACATAAACAAAAACATCAACATTCAACATCAACAATATTAAACAACAACAATATTCAACATTCAACATCAAAAACATTCAACAACAACCTTAAACAACGACACTCAACATCAACATTCAACAACAAAACTCAACATTCATAAAAAATAACAACATCAACATTCAATAACAACATTTAAGATCAACAACACTCAACAATAACATTCAACAATAACATCAACATTCAACAACAACATTTAAGATAAACAACACTCAATAATAACATTCAACAACAATAATCAAGTTCAACAACAATAACATAAACATGAACATTAACAACATAAACATCAACAACAAGAACATAGATGTAACATACATGCATGGTGAACAATTTACGTACGAGAAATGTGATGAATAAGTAAAAAAGTTTTTTCCTCCTTTCTTCGTATTCCTTTCTCCATCTTCCTACTCAGGCTTTATTTTATGTTATTTTAAAAGGGAAACTCAAGAACGAACGATAGTGATAGTAATTTTTGTTGTTTTGTAAAAGGGATGCCAAGAACGAACGATAGTGATAGCTTTGTACATTAACCAAATAATGAAATATAGTAATTGTGTGTTTTGTTTCGATGATGAAGATGAAAAAATGGGTTCAACTTTCTCTGAATGTGTTAGGGTTGAATGGTTTCTCAGTGATGATAAGAAAAAATAGAAACTGAATAGACAAGTTAAGTTGTGTTTATATTTTGGAATAACACATTTCACCACAATTGTTTAAACCAACCGTAGTGATATTTTATTTATTTAATTAATTTTTATAAAAAAATCATCAGTTTTTTACCATTAAAAAAATTAAAAATAAAGGGGAAATATATTACAACGGTTGGCTAAAACAACCGTTGTGAAATGTGAAATAATTTCATATTTAAAAGAAATGAAAATGAATGGCGCCACTATGAAAATACAAATAAAATGAGGTAAATGATATCACCACGGTTGTGCTAATCAACTATAGTGAAATTACATTTTTTTTAATTTAAAAATAAATAAAAAAGAAAGGCGTCACTATAATCTTAAAGAAAACACAAAATAACTGATGCTAAAATTCGAACCCATGTAATTTAGGAGCTTTCAATATGGTTGCATTATGTAACCGTGATAATATGTAAACTATAATTATTTAAAAATAAAAATGACGGTGCCTGATTTTATAGATGTCACCATGGTCCCTCAAAGAATCGTGGTAAAATGGGCGTCGTCGTATATACTTTTTGTAGTAGTGTCTAATCTAGAGTGTCATAGAGCATCATTATTTGCACAAGAAACAACACAATATATTTTAAGATTAGCATTGGTAGCATTGACAGTAGAATATGATTTTTGAGACTTATTAGAAAGAGAATAATGAAAAGGTTCTAAAGTTATATTGTTAAAGGATTACAATCCACTTTCATAAAATAAAACCCTTCAAGCAACACCAAGCTAGATGCCTATGATTTAACATAACATTTATTAGCATGAAACTCAAAATACACTTTATTATCTCTAGAAAATTTAGAAAATGAAATGAGATTTCTAGTGATGTTGGACACATGCAGAAGATTATTTAGAGTTACCTTAGAATTGGACATGCTTTTGGACTTAAGATTGGAGGAACCTACAAATTAAACTGCAAGACTATGGCCATTTCCAACTAAGATATTATTAGAATAAACACAAGAATGAACATTTTATAAGTTTGATAGGCTAAAAGTGATATGATGTGACGCACCTGAGCCTAGAAACTAGGTCTGAGACTCTGGACCTTGAGGAAATTGAAGGCTATCTTGGTGAGTTAAGAGTGTAGTGGCCTGAGTAAAAGTGGTAGTCTGATTTGTATGATTAGCATGGATTTGATCAATTCCAGTTGAAGTAGATAGTTGTGCTTGAGCTTTCAATGGAGAAAGCACAAAGTATTCATAATACTTGTGCCAACAATCTAGGCTGCATTCGTGCTACCTTATGAGCTTTGTCCCACACTTTGTAAGCATGCTTACACGAAAGAACTCTAGCAAGCACAAATTTAGAGTTTATTGATAGCATCCAGGTAAATAACACTTGATGTTGGACAATCCAAGATTCATACTCTTAAAAAATGATATTGGCTAATCTATCACTATCAGTTTTGAACATGAGAGGAATATGCGGATTCACCACAACCTTGTGAAGTTTATGTGAGGAAATAACTCATTCAACTAGTTTATTCCACTGGAGGAAGTTATTCTCTTGAAGTTTGATTTATAACTGATACGTCTCGTGACTGTATATAGAATATAGTCTATCGAGTACTTGACTGCAAGTGCACAGTCCAGTGGTTTTAGTTTTAAAAGATATCGAACCCACAAGGACCGATGGTCAAACTAATGCTACCGACGTTACTATGTTTAGCTAAGGGAATGATTTTTAGAAGTTTGGTTGAAGAGAACTAAATCTAAGGGAAGTTAAGTCTTAAGAAAATATTAATAGAAGGATATCAGTATGCAACACATTAATCGTCAGGGATTCGATAAGTCACCGATGTATAATTTAAGTACCAAATATCTTTCAGTAGAAAATACTTATTTAAAAGGCTTTATCTCACACTCCCGTGATTGTTGATTCAAACTATACCTTTAAGTCAGAATGTACGCTTTCGCTGTCCCATTTGAAGTTAAAAATACTTTTTGAAAATAAATAAGTTCTAATTGCTTTTAAAGTGCTCTCGTTGTTTTTAAAATCAATGCCTAGTTTTTACTATCCAGTTCGACCCTCACGCTCTCGCGATTGTTGGTTCTCACCTTAGTTAATTTCCCACTCTCGTGAAAAAATCGTATTAAATATCTTCTCACTCTTGTGACAAAGTTAATTAAATTTAAATTAAAAACCGCAGCTAGAAGGATTGTTTGAGGAAAGAAGTTTTACACCGATTATTATTAAATCCCGTCTAATTAAATTGTTACATACCGATACTGGTAGTTTAGTCGGACATGTTAAACAACGCAAACAAAGACGAGCATAAACAGATCAACAATAAAGCAAACATGATTACAATAATAATAAAGAAATAACAATTGAATAAAAACCTGGAAATTTGATTAATAGAATACGCCGAATCTTGAAGTACTCGAGCAGTCCTCCACAGGTCGGTAGGATTTTGCCTCTTCGAAATAATAGCTTAAACTAAATTAAATAAATTGTAGTAGTTCCCCAGTGTAGGAAACTACTACTTTGGCTAAATGAAAGGCGAAAAGGAAAAAGAGAAAATCAAAGCTCTGAACAGTAAAAGAAAATTAATGTTGCTGAAGAAAAGTAAAAGACAAAGTAGAATTGCTGTGAAAAAATGCAGAGAGAAAAAAGTCTTCAAAGTTGGCTTCCGAGAGAAAAATTAAGCGTCCCCGTAGGTTTCCAACTTCCGTATTTTTATATCCCCATTAGGTCTTGGAAGTTGAGAGAAACAAGGATGACTTCGTTGAGTGAGGAAATCACGGGCAAGTGGCTGAACAACGAGAACTTAGGGCCTGTTGGATCACTTCTGTTGACTGTTTTAAGGCGTTGATTTTGGCCGCGTGACGTTCGTGATGGGCCTGTGACGGTCGTGATAGGCCGGGCGTGCCGGTCGTGACATGCTTTGTGACGGTCGTCACATTCACAAAGTTTGTATTCTCTGTTTTTCTGTTTTTTTGCTGCTTTCTCTTCTGTTTCTTCTTCTTTTCCTTCCTTTTCTATACTTTGCTCATTTAAGCATGAGGATTGAAATACCTGCAAAAAATAACTCGAACACTTGCGAAATAATCAGAATATACATGAAAGTGGTACGACTTTTGAGTGTAAATCAAGGCAAATATACGATGTATTTTCGCGTTATCAATAACTTTGATACAAATGTGTTGCCCGAGCTTGAAGTCACAATTGTTGTTGAAATTACTTGCGAAGATCTAACCATATGTTGTGTGTCTTGCAGCGTGCTTTCTTGATCTTCCAATGGAGCTTGGCTGAATCTAGACGTTAAAATCAATCTCCAGGTAAAAATATTGAAGAACAAGCTCTTCAATGATGCAAATTTGCAGCAAGAGATCAAGGAAGAAGATGATGAATTGAGAGCGGAAGCGGTCCTTTGTTGGGCGAAAGATACCATAATGAATGAAATTTAAAGCATGGAGAGAAAACTATTAGAATATCTTATAGTGATTATTAACATGAGTTCATTGCTTTGTAGATGAGAGATTCCTTGCTATATATACAAGTCATGCAAGCTTGGTAGTTAGTTACACAAACTAAGAGTTAATTAGTTAATCTAACTAACTCTCCTAACTACTTCCAACTATCGTAACTACCTAAACTGGTTACTAAGTATATTATACTCCAATTTTTAAAGTGTCTCTCATTTATCACAAAGGAAATAATTGTGTTGGCCGACTGCTAAGGATATTATGTTCTTAACCATAAATGGTGGGATACCCTACCATCTTGTGCTAGAAATGATTTTATTAGATATAAATATGATCTCGTCTCTTTCTCGTTTTTGTTATTACATACATAATTTTGATGAGTTTAGTTCATGTCTTATCTTCTTTGCTTTGCTTTTTCTTATATGTCATTTTTTTAAGAAGAAGAATTCTTTACTCTTCAACACTTTGTATAAAAAAGAAAATATATTTATTTTTATTAACTAATATAGAGAACATATTATATATTATAAGAAATCATTTAAATTTATAAGAAAAACAAAATCCATTGCAAAGATTGTGAAGAGTGGGAGGGAAGGGATTCAGTTATGGCTTGCTCGCGTCCTAGTTGAATTCGTCTCCAAATAAACTATACTAGATTGAGATATCTGATCGCGCAAGGATTAATTAGTTTTTATTTTCATATTGATTTTTAATTATTTCAAATTTATATATATATATATATATATATATATATATATATATATATATATATATATATATATATATATATATATATATATATATATATAGATATATATATTTAATATTTTTATATTATAATACTGTATTTGTGAATTTCTTATGACAACTATAGTCAATATATATTCTTTTGACCAATAATATGAATTAATGACAAATAGAAAGGAAAATATAAGCTCATAAGTTGAGAGTGATATTGAAAATTTACTTTTACAGATTAAGATAATTATAAAAGATATAATCGATAGTTTATTTTTTATTTTCATTCTCATTTCTTTTTTATACATGTAATTTATTTAAATATTTATTTTAATTGTTTACATATGTATAATGCGATGCATAATATTTTTATATTTTAGTTGTTAAGTTTTGATATTGTTAAAGTAAAACTTTATATTTTTTTATATAGACGTACAATAAAAATATTATAGTGAGAAAGAAATACTTGATACAAAAATTTATGAAAATAATACGTTTTTGTCTTTGTTAGGATTTGAACTCACGATCTTTCAGAATAAGTATGTTTGAAAAGTCAAGAAACGTTTTGGAAAGTTCCACATAGAAATTTAGATGATGTGGCACAAAAATAGTTGAAGTGTCATTGAGATAATACATGATTCCAATTTAATATAAAATATAGATGTTTACACAAAAGAACTCTAACAGACACAAATTTAGAGATTATTGATAGTAACAAGGTAAATAACACTTGCTCTTGGACAATCGAAGATTCATACTCTTCAAAAATTAGATTGGCTAATCTATCACTATCCGTTTTGAACATGAGAGGAATGTGCGAATTCACTACGTTGTGAAGTTTATTTGAGAAAATAACTCATTCAGCCCACTGATTCCCATGAGGAAGTTATTCTCTTGAAGTTTGATTTATAGTTTTGACAAATATGTTGCCCGAGTTTGAAGTCACAATTGTTGTTGAAATTACTTGCGAAGAACTAACCATATGTTATGTGTCTTGAAGCGTGAATTCTTGATCTTCCAATGGAGTTTCGTTGAATTTAGATGCTAAAATCAATCTTCAGGTGAAAAGATTGAAGAACAATCTCTTTAATGATGCAAATTTGCAGCAACAGATCAAGGGAAAAAATGATGAATTGAGTGCGGAAGCGGTCCTTTGTTAGGCAAATGATCCCATAACGAATGAACTTTAAAGCATGGAGAGAGAACTAATAGAATATCTTATTGTGATTATTAAAATGAGTTCATTGCTTTGTATATGAGAGATTCTTTGCTATATATACAAGTCATGCAAGCTTGGTAGTTAGTTACACAAACTAAGAGTTAGTTAGTTAATCTAACTAACTCTCCTAACTACTTCCAACTATTGTAACTACCTAAACTGGTTACTAAGTATATTATACTCTAATATTTAAAGTGTCTCTCATTTATCACAAAGGAAATAGTGGCATTGGCCGACTGATAAGGATATTATGTTCTTGACCATAAATGGTGGGATACCTTACCACCATGTGCTATAAATGATTTTATTAGAGATAAATACATTCTCATCTCTTTCTCGTTTTTGTTATTACTTACATAATTTTGATGAATTTAGTAAATGCCTTGTGTCTTCTTTGTTTTGCTTTTTCTTATATGTCATTTTTTTGTAGAAGAAGAATTCTTTACTCTTCAACAATTTGTATAAAAAAGAAAATATATTTATTTTTATTAACTAATATAGAGAACATATTATATACTATAATAAATTATTTAAATTTATAATAAAAACAAAATCCATTGCAAAGTTTATGAAGAGTGGGAGGGAAGGGATTCCGTTATGGCTTGCTCGCGTCCTAGTTGAATTCGTCTCCAAATAAACTATACTAGATTGAGACCTACGATCGCGCGGATGTTAATTAGTTTTTATTTTCATATTGATTTTAAATTATTTCAAGACTTATATATATATATATATATATATATATATATATATATATATATATATATATATATATATATATATATATATATATATATATATATATATATATATATATATATATATATATATATATATATATTATAAGAATGGATTGTTAATTTCTTATGACAATTATAGTCAATATATATTTTTTTGAATAACAATATGAATTAATGATAAATAGAAAGAAAAATATAAGCTGATAAGTTGAGAGTGACATTTAAAATTTATTTTTACAAATTAAGATAATTATAAAAGATATAATTGATGGTTTATTTTTTATTTTCATTTTCATTTCTTTTTTATTCATGTAATTTATTTAAATATTTATTTTAATTGTTTACATATGTATAATGTGATGCATAATATTTTTATATTTTAGTTGTTAAGTTTTGAAATTGTTAAAGTAAAACTTTATATTTTTTTATATAGACCTTAAATAAAAAAAATTAAGTGAGAAAGAAATAGTTGATACAAAAACTTATGGAAATAATATATTTTTGTTTTTGTTAGGATTCGAACCCACGATCTTTCAGAATAAGTATGTTTGAAAAGTGAAGGAAAGTTTTGAAGTGTTATACATAGAAATTTAGATGATATGGCACAAAAATAGTTGAAGTGTCATTGAGATAATACATGATTCCAATTTAATATGTTATATAGATGCTTACACAAAAGAACTCTTGTAAACATGTATTTAGAGATTATTGATAGCAACAAGATAAATAACACTTGATCTTGGACAATCCAAGATCCATACTCTTCAAAAATTAGATTGGTTAATCTATCACTATCAGTTTTGAACATGAGAGGAATGTGTGGATTCACCACAATCTTGTGAAGTTTATTTGAGAAAATAATTTATTCAGCTTGCTGATTCCACATAAGGAAGTTATTCTCTTGAAGTTTGATTTATAGCTTCGACAAATGTGTTGCCCGAACTTGAAGTCACAATTGTTGTTGAAATTACTTGCGAAGATCTAACCATATGTTATGTGTCTTGAAGCGTGGTTTCTTGATATTCCAATGGAGTTTCAGTGAATTTAGATGCTAAAATCAATCTCCAGGTGAAAAGATTGAAGAACAAGCTCTTCAATGATACAAAATTGCAGCAAGAGATCAAGGAAGAAAATGATGAATTGAGAGCGGAAACGATCCTTTATTAGGCGAATGATATCATAATGAATGAACTTTAAAGTGTGGAAAGAGAAATAATAAAATATCTTTTTGTGATTATTAAAATGAGTTCATTGCTTTGTATATGAGAGATTCCTTGTTATATATACAAGCCATGCAAACTTGGTAATTAGTTATACAAACTAAGAGTATGTTAGCTAATCAAACTAACTCTCCTAACTAGTTCAAACTATCGTAACTACCTAAATTGGTTACTAAATATAGTATACTCTAATATTTAAAGTGTCTCTCATTTATCACAAATGAAATACTTGTGTTGACCGATTGCTAATGATATTATGTGCTTGACCATAAATGGTGGGATACCCTACCACCTTGTGCTAGGAATTATTTTATTAGAGATAAATACGGCGTTGTCCCATTCTCATTTTTGTTATTACTTACATTATTCACTACGCCAAAAACTGGAATAGACAGCGCACCTTAGAGGGCGCTTTATTACAAAAGCGCACTCTAAAGTGAAGCGAAAAAATAAGGAGCGAACAACTGGAATAGACAGCGCACTTTAGAGGGCGCTTTTGTAATAAAGCGCCCTCTAAGGTGAAGTGAAAAAATAAGGAGGAGATAGAGGGACAACAATACAGGGCGCTTTTTAGAAAGCGCCCTCTAAGGTTACCCTTAGAGGGCGCTTTTAAAAAAGCGCTCTATAAGTCCATGTGCATTTCCAGTTTATAAAGCGCTTTTGGAAAGCCTTAGAGAGCGCTTTCATAAGCGCCCTCTTAGGCCCCCTTTAGAGGGCGCTTTTTTTCCACAAGCGCCCTCTAAGGTCCCCTTTAGTAAACATTAAAATTATAACATACTGCGCGTTTTGTTATTTCACTCTCTGTTATTTTCGTTCTTTTTCACGTTAGGGTTCTCACTACTACGATTTTCGCTACTTCTAAGGCGTTCTCCTTCCACCTCTGTTAGATCTATGACGTTTCCTCCTTCTATTAATTAGTTGTTAGCTGTTCGATTTTGACACCATAGGTATTTTTCTAATCTTCATATTACTTGGTTTCTCTTCTGACGTTCGCTATTGTTCATTTTTGGTTTCATTTTTCTTGGTTCATACATTTATTGAGTATTCTCAACAATAATTATTGTGTTGCAATGCTAGCAATGGAGACTAGGCATTATGGGTTAAATTTCACCAACTGTTCCATTTGTTTCTCGATGTAGAAAAAGTAGGCATTATGGGTTAACATTTGATAATCATAATTTTGTTATTAATCTTTTTGTGCCTCTGACTATATTTCCTCTTTATTTGAATGTACTGTGTGTGTTGGTGGCTGATTTTGTGGATATGAAGAGAAACCTGCAGCATCTTGTAAGTAGTAGCTCTAACTTTTGCTGGCCCTTCGTAGAGATTCTCTTTTACTATTAATATTGTTGCCGTTCTCTTTCTTTTTATTAGGTGATCCACATATATTCTCTCCTTCCCTACTATATGAAAGTTTCAGTTACCTTATCCTAAACTCTCAACTTGATTAACATTAATCTGATACTGCAGGTATAAATGAGCTGGAAACTGCATTATCTACGTACAAATCGATTTTTGCTGATGCTCCTGGCCAAATAATTTGGTCTGTGGCTGAAAATTATCGTTTTGAACCCGCCTTAATTGAGGTATTTTTGTTTCTGTTTTGACATTTTAACCTATGAATCTGCCTGTCCATTTACGTAGTTTGTTTGGCAGGGCAAGAAGCTAATTGCTGAAATTGGCAAAATGATGAGTGTCCAAGTTATTGTAGAAGGATCAATGAACAGTTCAAACCCATACTTTTCAAGTTCTTGGAGACGCAGTTTTACTGAATGTGCTTTGAAATTAAGTTACACATTCAGTATTTGTTTTAGTACAGGAGAGTATCTGGCGTAGCTTTGAATCACTTAATCAACTCTACTATTCTGGCATAAGAATGTAGGGGGGAAAATCTACTTTATAATTTAATAATTGAATATGTTTCCTAAATTTACACACTTTATCAAAATAAGTCTGAGATTTCTTTCTCAGATATGAATTCTTTTTAGTTTATTTGACATCGCCGATGGAGTACTACGAACTTCTGGCCTATATTCATTAACATTCGTTATGGTTTTCTGTATTTCCTAAATCAGGCTATACTAGCACTGGCTATTTAAAATTCTGAAATTTTTTATTAACTTCCTGTGTTATTAGCATTTTGCATACCAATTTTATCCTGTTTTTCTCAACATTATTTGGTTCCTTATGTGAAGTTATCATTTTTTTCTTTCTGGCAGGGAGGCTTTATTCTCGATATGGGTGTGCATTTCATTGCGGGGTTAAGAATGGTAATATTCAAAATTTTACTGTCTAATTCACAGACAATTTTATTCATTAACTTGTGTTCTTCTGTATTTCCTAATGCAATTTATGTTGCAGAAAACTCTGATTATCATTGGTGTAGTAAAATCAAGTGGGACTTTCTGGCATCTGAATCTTAAATTATGAATGAACCACTCTTTATCAAAACTTTCTTACTAACTATGAATGAACCACTCTGAAACCTAAATCAAATGGGACTTTCTGGCATCTGAATCTTATAATAATTTAATGGCCGTCTCCTTTTATTCTCGACAGCTTGTTGGGTGTGAGGTAGTTTCAGTTTCAGCTATGACATCGCATGTGGATTTGATCTTACCACCACCAGATAATTTATCATCTGTCTTGTAAGCCTCTATTTTCCAGAAATGACTTTACAAATACTCGACAGAAATGTGAATTATTTTTGGAATGTTTTTCATCAGTCATTTGGAGAATGGATGCTCAGGAGTATTTGTAATGGTTGTCTCCTCCAGATCCCCCAAGGCATGTGGTAAATGATCCCTCATCTTACAAATACACACGTGCACGCGTGCTACACATCCCAAACAGTAGATATGTTCATTATTCATGCATTTTTCATTCAAGTCTTTAATCATGGCATTAAACACATTATAGATCTTGTGGCGAGTTGTTGGCACGAATGGAACCCTTCAAATTGAGCGAGGATTCCAAGGACAACACGGATACCTGGTATATACTATAGTTATAAGTTACACTATAGGTTTTCAAAAGTAATAGCTTAGGTAGATCTGAACTTCTCCTTCAATATCCACTAAAGTTGCAATTAATTTATTCAAATCACTTTCAGTTATCTTTATTGTTTTCTGACGTTATGATGCTATATAGGTTTCATTATATGATGCTAATGGACAATGAAAAAGCTCATTTTTCCCATTCAGTGGAGTAACTGAAGAATTAAAAGCTTTTTTTAATGATGTTTCTGAAAACACCCTCAAGGTATTAAGATTCCTGCAAAATGCTTCCACAATTCCACCTTCTAATTTTGTAGTTTTGTGTCAAACTCGTAGCATATATTTTTGTTCATTACATTCCTTTCTTATCCTCAATTAAATGTCCATGCTAGTATGAATTCTCTAGTCTAATTTATTTCTATTTTGCAGAAGGGTAGTCAGTTTGTACCCGAGCACCGCCTCTCTTTTGTCGAGGGTGCGAGAGACGTTGCTCTTTTAGAGGCAATGCTTGAATCTGGATCAAGGCAGGGCAAGCAAGTTCAAGTGAAAAAGTTTTGAGGAATATACTAAGTGTAGATAAACAAGCCAGTAGATCAAGGCAGAGAGATCCACGTGATTGGATGAAGTTATAGGATTTGTATGCATTTATTGAAATTATTACTTGTATGAATTGATTGTATATTTAGAATCTTTAGAAGTTAAACGATTATATATCAGTGGATTGTTGTATATGTATGGATTGTTGTATATAAGGCTTGTTGAATGCAATGTGTGAAAAAGGGCTTCAAATTATACAGTTTTAGGTGTACTGCTTCAATATACAGGTTGTCTAAAATAAATAAAAAAATATAGCGCTTTTAAAAAAAAAAATTTAAATAACCACCCACTTTAGAGGGCGCTTTCCAAAATAAGCGCCCTCTAAACCCTTTAAATTTCCACTTTAGAGGGCGCTTTCCAGTAAAAGCGCCCTCTAAACCCTTAAAAGTTTCCACTTTAGAGGGCGCTTTTCAGTAAAAGCGCCCTCTAAACCCTTAAAAGTTTCCACTTTAGAGGGCGCTTTCTTTAAAAAGCGCCCTCTAAAGTGGCCCTTAAAAGACTTAAAGAGCCACTTTAGAGAGCGCTTTCACCAGGAAAAAAAGCGCTGTCTTTACCTATGCCAGCGCCAGATTAGAGGGCGCTTTAAAGCGCTGTTATAGGCCAAAAAAAGCGCCCTCTTTTCCCTTATTTGGCGTAGTGATTTTTATGTGTTTAGTTCATGCCTTATCTTCTTTGTTCGACTTTTCCTTAAATGTCATTTTTTAGAAGAAAAATTCTTTATTGTTTAACAATTTGTATAAAAAAGAAAATATATTTTATTTTATTAACTAATATAGAGAACATGTTATATATTATAAGAAATCATTTAAATTTATAATAAAAACAAAATCCATTCCATGAAGTGTGAGAGGGAAGAGATTCAGTTATGGCTTGCTCGCGTCCTAGTTTATTTCGTCTCCGAATAAACTATACTAGATTGAGACCCGCGCAATGCGCGGGTGTTAATTAGTTTTTATTTTCATATTGATTTTTAATTATTTTTTAGAATTTATATATATATATATATATATATATATATATATATATATATATATATATATATATAAGTATTATAAGAAATTCATAATATATTATTATAATATAAAAGTATTAACTATATATATATATATATATATATATATATATATATATATATATATATATATATATATATATATATATATAAAATATAATATAAAAGTATTATAAGAAATTCATAATATATTATTATAATATAAAAGTATTAACTATATATATATATATATATATATATATATATATATATATATATATATATATATATATATATATATATATATATATATATATATTTATATTGAACAACAATATGAATTAATGTCAAATAGAAAGGAAAATATAAGTTGATAAGTTGAGAATGACATATAAAATTTATTTTTACAAATTAAAGTAATTATAAAAGATATAATCGATGGTTTACTTTATATTTTCATTATCATTTTTTTATACATATATTTTATTTAAATATTTATTTTAATCGTTTACATATGTATCATGTGATGTGATGCATAATATTTTTATATTTTAGTTGTTAAGTTTTGAAATTGTTAAAGTAAAACTTTATATTTTTTATGTAGACCTACAATAAAAAAATTGTAATGAGAAAGAAATAGTTTAAACAAAAACTTATGAAAATAATACATTTTTGTCTTTGTTAGGATTCAAACCCGATTTTTCTTAGAGAATAAGTATGTTTGCAAAGTGAAGAGGAGTTATGGTAAGTGCTACATAGAAATTTAGATGATGTGGCACAAAAGTAGTTGAAGTGTGAGCAAGATACTACAAAAGTAGTTGAAGTGTCAGCGAGATAATACATGATTTCAATTTAATATATTATATTGATTTCTTTTTTATACATGTATCTTATTTAGATACTTATTTTAATTGTTTACATATGTATGATGTGATGCACAATATTTTTATATTTTAGTTATTAAGATTTGAAATTGTTAAAGTAAAACGTTAAATTTTTTTATAGAACTCCAATAAAAAAAATTATAGTGAGAAATAAATAGTTGATACAAATATTTTTTAAAAATAATACATTTTTTCTTTGTTAGGATTATAACCCACAAACTTTCATAGAGAATAAATATGTGCATTTTCTTTTTAAAAAGTGAAGAAGAGTTTTGGAGTGTGCACATAGAAATTTAGATGATGTGGTACAAAAATAGTTAAATCCACGATCTTTACATACCTCTTAAGCAACATTTTCCATTGTACTTGGAGTTGAGAGCTCTTGACGATATTTATCCGGCTGAGCTTCTTGGACATATACTAATGCCTCCATATCATAAATGTATGTGTATTCTATTTTTCCATAAATCATCATGACGAATGGGTTGTATTATTCATGTACACCTTGGAGGATGACATAAATTTGATCCCTCTTAGATATTGGATCATCAATTTCTAGCAAGGAATCGACAATACGCACGAATTTGAAATAGATACTCAAAGATATATATGTTACCTCTTGCTTATCTTCAACTTAAACCTTAGTTGATTAATTATTGTTTTCATCTGAGAAAGAAATTTTTTATGCACTTTGTCCCACACTTTGTAAGCATGCTTACATGAAAGAACTTTTGGTAACATAAATTTAGAGTTTATTGATAGCAGTCAGGTAAATAACACTTGATCTTGGATAATCCAGGATTCATACTCTTCAAAAAGGATATTGGCTAATCTATCACTGTCAGTTTTAAACATGAGAGGAATGTGCGGATTCACCACAACCTTGTGAAGTTTATGTGAGAAAATGACTCCTTCAACCTGTTGATTCTACGGGAGGTAGTTATTCTCTTGATGTTTGATTTATAGATTTGATGCAAATGTGTTATTTGAGCTTGAAGTCACAATTGTTGTTGAAATTACTTGTGAAGATCTAACCACATGCTGTGTGTCTTGCAGCGTGCTTTCTTGATCTTCCATTGGTGCTTCGTTGAATCTAGATTTTGAAATCAATCTCCAAGTAAAAAGATTGAAGAACCAGCTCTTCAATGATGCATAATAGCAACAAGAGATAAAGGAAGAAGATGATGAATTGAGAGCGGAAGCGGTCCTTTGTTAGGCGAATGATACCATAATGAATAAAACTTAAAGCGTGGAGAGAGAGCTAACATAATATCTTTTTGTGACTATTAAAATGAGTTTATTGCTTCGTATACGAGGGATTCCTCACTTTATATACAAGTCATGAAAGCTTGGTAGTTAGTTACACAAATTAAAAGTTAGTTAGTTAATCTAACTAACTTCCCTAACTACTTCTAACTATCATAACTACCTAAAGTGGTTACTAAGTATAATATACTCCAATATTTAAAGTGTCTCTTATTTATCACAAAAGAAATAATTGTGTTGACCCATGCTAAATATATTATGTTCTTGACCATAAATGGTGGAATATCCTACCATTTTATGCTAGATAGGATTTTATTAGAGATAAGTACGGTCTCGACTCTTTTTATTTTTGTTATTAGTTACATTATACAGGATTTTATTAGAGATAAGTACGGCCTCGACTCTTTTCATTTTTGTTATTAGTTACATTATTTTGATGAGTTTGGTTCATGTCTTGTCTTTGTTTTATTTTTCTTATATGTTATATTTTTGTTAAAGAAGGACTCTTTGCTCTTCAACAATTTGTATAAAAAATAAAATATATTTTATTTTATTAACTAACATAGAGAACATATTATATATTATAATAAATCATTTAAATTTATAATAAAAACAAAATCCATTGCATAGTTTATGAAGAGTGGGAAGGAAGAGATTCAGTTATAGCTTGCTTGTGCCCTAGTTGAATTCATCTTCAAATAAATTATATTAGATTGAGATCCGCGTGATGCACTGTTATTAATTAGTTTTTATTTTTATATTGATTTTAAATTATTTTAAGATTATATATATATATATATATATATATATATATATATATATATATATATATATATATATATATATATATATATATATATATATATATATATATATATATATATATATATATATATATATATATATATATATATATATATATATATATATATATATATTATAATGTATTGTGAATTTCTTATGATAATTATAGTCAAAAGATTTTTTTGAACAACAATATGATTTAATAACAAATAAAAATAAAAATATAAGTTGATAAGTTGAGAGTGACATATAAAATTTATTTTTATAAATTAAAGTAATTATAAAAGATATAATCGGTGATTTATTTTTTATTTTCATTCTCATTTCTTTTTTATACATGTATCTTATTTAGATATTTATTTTAATTGTTTACCTATGTATTATGTGATGCATAATATTTTTGTATTTTAGTTGTTAAATTTTGAAATTTTAAAGTAAAATTTTAATTTTTTTTGTATAGAACTACAATAAATAAAGTGTAGTGAGAAAGAAATAGTTGATACAAAAATTTACGAAAATTATATATTTTTATCTTTGTTGAGATTCCAACCCACGGTCTTTCATAGAGAATAAATATGTTTGAAAAGTTAAGAGTTTTGAAATGTGCCACATAGAAATTTAAATAACGTGACACAAAAATAGTTGAAGTTGTAAGCGAGATAATACGTGATTCTAGTTTAATATATTATATAGATTTCTTTTTTATACAGGTATCTTATTTAAATATTTATTTTAATTGTTTACATGTGTATAATGTGATGCACAATATTTTTATATTTTAGTTGTTAAATTTTGAAATTGTTAAAATAAAATTTTCAATTTTTTTATATAGAACTATAGTGAGAAAAATTAGTTGGTACAAAAATTTATGTAAATAATAAAGTTTTGTCTTTGTTAAGATTAGAATCCGCGACATTTGAGAATAAGTATATGTATTTTCTTTTTGAAAAGTGAAGAAGAGTTTTGAAATTAAATATATAATTTTTTTATGATATAGTACAAAAGTAGTTAAGTGTGAAGATAATATGTAATTCTGATATATATATATATATATATATATATATATATATATATATATATATATATATATATATATATATATATATATATATATATATATATATATATATATATATATATATATATATATATATATATATATATATATATATATATATATATATATATATATATATAAAATTAAATATAATATGCTAATTAGTTGTAGAATAACAATCTACAATATTTAAAGCCAATTTAAATTTAGAAAAATGAATTATTACGAAAAGAAAATGTTTAAAAGGAATACTAGTAGCACTTACTTAAATTAAATAAGACAAAACTTTTGAATTTGGTGGGTTGGCCTATAGGCTATAACTACTGAAGTATTATATTATATAGTGGATATGGGACATACACGAGGGGGCTTGTAAATCATGAAGGGAGCACTGCCTATTTTTATGTATATTAATATTTAGAAATATAGAGTTTGAAACCAACAAAGTTGCGTATTATGCTTTATAAAGACAAGGGAACACAGATTATAAAGTATTGCTTTGTAACCTTAATAAATTAGGTCCTAAGCCCAAGTGTGCGTCTAAAGAACAAGACAATGGTGGTCGTGTTTTTCTTTGGCGGCTTCTTCCTATTATTACATTTCATATCAAAGGCATGTTTGGATTATATTACAAGTTTAATTTGTTTTTTTGTTGTGAAAAATGTATATGCATATGCATTTCTATGTTTAAAATACTTGGCCATTAGAGCTCTCTTGTATAAATATAAGAGAAAAAGGGGGAAACTCCCAATATTCATGTTTCAATGGAATGAATATATAGAAACACGTGTTTCACGTAGGACACATTAGTTTACTAGGTTTATTTCGTACTTCATACACATTTTGTATTTAATTCAAAATAATAATAGCATAAAACCTATTATTTAAACCTTCCTTTTATTTTTATTTTTATTCTTAATAGTGTTTGTTTAAAGGCAAAATAGATATTCAATAAATAGAAAAAAAAGTTGGAGAAGACTAAAAAATATAATAATAGAGTCCGATGACACAAATATTACCAAACAAAAAATAAAAATACAAAAAATAAAAGATAAGAGAAAATAACAAATCTAAATAAGGGTAGAGCAACACCCAAAAATGAATCATCTCCCATACTAGACACAAAAACCACAAACCATCATCCAACAGAAACTTTGATTTACCTTATTTGCTGTTTTTATTTTATTTTACTTACAAACGTACTTTAAACTTTGATTTTGTAAATGATTTTTATTTATGAATGATTTGAAATTTTAATCAAAGCAGTTGATTTTGAAATATGAGATATTTTAATCAATGGTTCGTTTATCCCTACCTTTTCCTTTAATTATGAGTTTGTAAATAGACCCGATTTTCATTGGACCGAAGAAGATAAGAGAAAAGTCAAATTTGGTTTTAAAGTCAAACATCGTCTGATAAGTACTTTAAAATCATAAGGGTTTTTGCTATGTCTGTAATTGTTATTTCGTCAAGGGTGTGTGAGACACTCTTGAGATGATTTATATAGCTTCTCCTAGTATAAAGCAAAATAGAATGAACACACAAACCCAAAAATTTGAAACACCAAATGAATATGATAGTCATTCCCATTGACAGTACTCAACCATTTAAACCCTAGTGGGATATATTAGAAATCTTGTTTTTAATAGCTATCTAAGATTTAAGAAGTAGAATCAGAATTCTGATCCAAGTCTTAGTTCAAAAGATAATAGTGCTTTTGTTGAGTTTCAGGAAGAATCCAGAAAGGAGGAATTATTCAAAAGACTCAATGAATTGATCCAACTTTTAAAAGATTAAGGTATAAACTCGATTTTGTTAGAACAATCTTCATAAAGGTAATCTGCTTAAGAAGAAATAGTAGAATCGAAACCAACAATTTCCTTTGAACAGTCAACCTCGATAGATGAACGATTGTCTTAAAAGTCATCATCCAATGCGAAGTTACATCTATAAGAAATGTTAAAGAAGTTGCATTTATCCAAATTTATGACAATCGAAACAATGAAGTTTCAACAAGTAGAATCCCTAGATATTCAACATCCAAAAGAGTTCTTGAAGAATCAACTTCGTGAAGAATTTTTAGAGATCCCTCATATGTTGTATCGGATGTAACAACAAATGATGATACATCATAAGACTTTCATTAAACGACTTCTAAAAAAGAAGAATCCGATGAAGAAGATCATATATGCCTCAAAGCTTCCAGAGAAGATTACATTGAGGTAACCTCCTTAACTTATGATCAAATGTTTAACCTCGACGTTAAGCTCAGTAAAAAATGAGAAATTGGAGAAGAACATCACTGATGTTATGGATTTTGTCTAATTATTAGAAAATAGAAATAAGATTCTTGGTGAAGAAATTGCTAGCATAAGAAGTCAATCCTTAAAATATGATAAATGTGATTCACTGAGGGTAAGGGAAAACTTGGTTTATTTCTTTCTAATCAAAGCGCTTCATTTAAAAAAATGATGTAGGCAGGGACGGAGCCAGAAATTTTATGCTCTAGGGGCAATATATTAATTTATGAATTTGCAGAAAAATATATCTACGGCGAATAGAATTTAAAATTATAAATATATATCATATTATAAAATTTATCTTTAAAAAAAATTAAAAAATTATTATTTATTTATGTAATCTTTTTAATTTTATTATCAACAACAATATTTATCTATTTACTTTTATATATAAGTAATTGATGACGTTATGAGTAGTTGATTGTAATGATATCTTAGTATTAAAATAAAAATATATAAAACAATTTTTAAAAAAAAAACTTTTAGTAAAATATTATTTTAAAATTAAATAAAAAATCAATTTATCTGAACACATTTAAAATTCAAAATTAACTTTTCAAATAAATAATTCACAAATGAAACCCTAAACAATTATTCATATATCTACATCCTTTTAAATTTATTTTGTGTAATAAATTGATCATTTAAGTTTTTTTTATAACAACTTGGTCATTTAAATTGATTTCAAATCTTTTTCTTTTAGAACATTTAGAAATTTGTGATTGTTGTAATTTTGGTTGCACTTCATCATTTTCATAACCGCTCAAAATAATTACATCCAAAATTTACACATCCACATTGTTAAAAAAGCCTAACGATGCACATGTTTAATAACTTAAAAGATCGAGTTGTTACACACAAAAACTCAAAGGACCAATCTATTACACAAAAATAATTTAAAAGACTTTTGATGTAATTTTTCCTATATATCATATAATTTTAAATTATAAATTCATAGCAAAATACTCTTTCAATTATTTGATAAATTACTATTTTTAAAATAAATATTTTTTATCAATTGTTATATAAATATATAATAATATTAAATTTTTCTTGAAAATATAGTGGAGGCACATGCCCCCTTACCACCACATATGGCTCTGTCCCTGGGTGTAGGTTATAAGAATGTTAGAGCATCTAATAATGCCTTCCATGATAGAAAGAAATATAATAGTTCTATCTTTAAATGAAAATTTTGTAATAAACTTGGTAACCTCTTAAAGTTAATAACGCACCAAGACCTAATAAGATTTGAGTATCAAAGGTGAAAATCTGATATATATTTTTACAGAAAATGCATTGCGGCTTTGAAGGTGCTCATTGAAAATTTAATAAATTTGTGCAAAACATGAGTATATTATGAGTATACAAGAGAAGTTTGATAATCCATGGTGATCCATGCAGATCTTGATGATGAAGTTGTTAGCAAAGATGGTGGTGCTCAATAGTTGTCATTGGCATCATAAAGATGACTTTGGAAAGATGTTTGAGTTACTTTATTAAGGAGAAACATACACCGTTGAATGTCCTTCTAATTCAAAGAATTCTAGTCTCAAGACTGCTATGCTAAGCTTTGTTATCCAATGAGAGGAATCAAGCTCCCTCTACAAGCAAAGCTTATGAAGGCTAAATTTCATGTAGCATATCATCTACTCACTTACATTCTCTTTCCCAAACAAGAAAATATAGAGGTTCTCATCAAAGAGGATATCATAGTGTTATGGTTACTAACCCAACATCATCAAACAAATATGTCCAATGGGATGTTCAGTCACATGATCTGATGCAAGAAGAATCACTCAGCAGAATTACCCTATAGGGGGCTAATCACCAATATTTTGGCTTTAAATAGAGTCAAACTCATTGATGAACTTGTAGATGGAATCCATACTCAGATCAACTCACCCTCTCTCAACAAAATTAACGTATGTGTATTTCATGGAGAATTTAGGAACTACACCATGGAAGAAGATGAAGAAGAAGCTCATCCCGTCTCAGCAAATGTGAAGTAATTCTTGAAATGACTCGGTAGAACACTCTCGCCATTCAAAATATAGCCAAGGATGTTACAACCATCAATAATAACACATCCAAAAAAATCATATTCAAGAATGATGATAATATAGTGTACCTAAGAGGGGTGATGATGAATTAGAAAGTAGTAAAATACGGAAAAGTAGAGAACATTGATGATATATCCTGGTTCCCCTTACAACCCGAGAGTACTTCAGTCCCCTTACACAATAAGAGATTTCAATAAGTGTTAGAACCTTGTACAAGCCTATCCTAGCCACTATACACGAGTTACTAACTAAATCAATAAGGACAATCCCTTATAATCTTTACAAAGTGATAGAAGAGAACAATCATCTCCTTTTCACTCTCTTGCTTCCAACAATCCTGGACAACAAGATATTCACACTATTCTAAATTTTTATACAAGAAGTTGAAGTTGGATGATATGTATCAATTACTATAATTGATCTTCTCTTTCAAGTAAGCAATTCACAAGATATTATACAAGTGCTTAGAATTTATGTTGAAACTTATATGATGCAATGAAGTTTAGTGCAGTAAGTTTCACACAAAAGTTTGTATCATAAGACACTTGTTTGAAAGTTTGAGAGAGTAATGAGTTTGAATTGCAATGAAAGAGGTGAAGGAACAAAAACTGATATGTAGGGTATTTATACTACCATAATACCTTTCTGAAAGTGCATGTAATCATGAAAAGATGCCATGCTTCAGGGATGTAAAAATAAATTCGTCTGAATCAGATTTTGAGTGAAAAAGTGGTATTGATTCAGTGGTAATCGGTTACCACATAATTGTAATTGGTTACACCTGAAGTGATATAACGAAAAATTTAAAATTTCGTATGTGTAACCTGTTACTAGAAATGGTGTAATCGGCTACACCTGGCATTGCAAACCAAAATATCCAAAAATTCATTCATGTAATCAGTTACCAGAAATGGTGTAACCGATTATACATGACTGGATTTTGAAAAATACTTAAAAATTTAGTTCCAAACAAGTACCACGAGATGTTAACATGAACGTATGCAATAAGTGAAATGATCAACATGATTTTTTTTGCACTAGAGTATAACATAATAGATTTGCAGCTTGTACCTCAAAAAGATGTGATCAACCATTAAGATCCAAAGCTAGTATTCATAATGTTGAATGTGATAAAACACTTGATGTTTTAGCTTTGACCATGAGGTTTTTTCCATTCTTATGCTATGAGCATTGTCATATAAGTTGTCTTCATCAAAACCAATAGATGGAGAAGATTGACTTCACATTCTCCCCCTTGATGATGACAAAATGTTGAAACTTCGATAATCTTTTCTCCCCCTAACAATGTTAACTCCTCCTTGATCAATGTTACTCCTTGATGTTTGAATGAGGGTTTTTTAGAATTTATTGCTTGCTGCAAATGTTAGAGAAAGAAAACATATACACAAACATCTTTTCCCCCTTTGTCATTATCAAAAAGGATGGGAAAAGACATGAAAAATTATGAACATACATGAAGCAAAACATAATACTTTGACAATGAAACCATAACATAACGAAACATGATAGAACATAATGATAACAACATAATAAGTCTTACAACATAAAGTATAACAAGACAAAAACAACATAGTACGTTACAAAAGGAAGTGAAACGGAAATGGAAACGACATAACAATAAGATAGTTCTAAAACATAAGGAAATACATTAAAAAAATAGCACAACAACATATAACAATTTAATGGCCTTTAGTCACTTTCGTCTTCATCCATCTCTTCCTCCTCACTTTCCTCACTATCTTCCGCTTGGTTTGGGTTCTTAAGAGAGGCTATCTCAAGTCGGAGTTCACGGAACTCGGTTGTCACAAGAGTTTCTAAAGAACATATTTTGTTGTAGATGGCCTCATTTGTATAGCCGCCTTTGGGTTCGGGTGGAGCTGAGGAAGGAGCAACATCTCTATGCTTGAAGATTCCATCGTTGTCTTTAAAAATTCCCATATTTTTACCAGTTGCCCCAATATTGATTTCACATTCCTTGGAACTCATCTTCTTCTTGGGTTCACCACTTAAGTCGATACCACAATATTCCATGATTTTGGTTACTAGTTTAACATAAGGAAGTCATCCACTTAGGCCTATTTGGTGGTGCATATGATGCATGATAATATATGGCCAATTCACCTTTATCTGATTATTTACCACATAGATAACTTGCATCTCAGTATCATTAATTTGTGAGTGGTTGGAGTGTTTCAACATAAGGATAAAGGCTATGAAGTAGTGAAACATCCTATCACTAACGAACAGGTTAGAGGAGTATAAAATAAGTCGGTTAGAGGAGGTGTTTCAGGCTCTCTTGATGTAAATCTGATGCTCTATTAACCTAATAATGCCGAAATAATAATTAACCTTGCTATAACTAGCCTAATCAATGGTGTACCCATGAAAAATTCTTTCACCTACATAAGGAACTTCTAGACATTTTCCAAATTCTTCCATAGTCAACAAAATCTTTTTTCCTTTAACAGTGGAAGAAATAATACAACAATTTCCAATAGATAGATTAGCATAAAAAGCTCTAATTAAATCAGAATATATTGGTCCAAAGTCAGCAATTAAAGCATCCAATTCTTGAAAGTGAAATAAAGCTGGAAAATCAAAACTTGAAGATGGAAAAGTTGATAAATTACCAAACTTTTGAGGAGTTAAAGACCGATTTCTAAAGTTGAGCAACAACTTCTTTTCTCTTTGAGTGTCAAACAATCTTCCAAGGTTAAGAAGATGAAGAAGAAGCTCAACCTATCTCAGCAAATGTGAAGTAATCAACGCCCTTCTTAAAATGAATCAGTAGAACACTCTTGCCATTCAAAATTAAGCCAAGGATGTTGCAACCGTTAAGAATAACATATCCGAAAAAACCATATTCAATAATGATGATAATAGTGACAACTAGTAGTTGTCTCACATCTATGTTTTACTTGCTTTTAAGTGAGTTTAAGTTCATGTTTTTCCTACTTTTTGTAATTGAATTCAGTTTTTCAATTAATGAAGCATTTTGATTTTGTTAAATCCTTGTGCATGCTTTGGTAATATATGTGCTTGAATTCCTACCTTATTTGTTTAACTATTTTTCTCTTACATTTTTTATAATGCCGAAAAGGGAAAAGTATACTCTCTGGTGGAGTAGGGTATACTCTCTATATTTGTCATGGGGAGTTTGAATGCTCCAATATATCACTTGGGTTTTCTTGTTTTCACCACCTTCCTGAGAGATGTGTTGTCATAATAAAAAGGGGTAGAATATGCATCTATGTGCTTGCAGGTATATTGTTTACAACAATCAAATGGCTTATCTGGTTTTGATGATGACAACATTGTGACATGAAGTCTTCATCAGACGTGGTGATCAACATATGGTACTTGGAGATCAAGATAACAATGCCTATATTTGTAAGACAACACCTAATGTCAAGCGACGTTTGGTGAAGTCATTGAAGATCTCTGATCAAGCAATCTTTCAGATGACGATGTTCATCCTGAAGATTCAGCTCAAGCATCCTCATATAGAAATGAAGATCAAGTCCCACATGAAATGCTAAATCATTGTTGAATCTAGAAATGGATCTTGAATCTTCAGAGTTATGTCTGTAAAGGTATATGACTAGCTCTTGAATTTACTAAGGCAAATCACAAACACGCTTTTTATATATCAAAAAGTCTATCTAATTTTATTAAAATAACTAGAAAATGTTTTTGTGTCAGACTAATTAACTAAAAGCTCAAAAAAGTTCCTTTTTAGGGAAATTTGCACTAAATAATCAATTAGCCCTTAGGCTTAATCGATTACACCTTTTGGTAAGGCCTCATTATCAACTATTATGGTTAATAGTTAATTTATGACACCTCTTTAGTAAGCCTTCATTTTTTGTACTTGGTCGTCGATCATGTGATTGGCTTAATAATTTATTAGCCTTAAAAACCCATTTATTATTTCCATATTTGAACCACGTTTTGTTCTATAAATAGAGGACTCATTTATTGTTTCTAACACACCATAATATGTATTTTAAATACCATTCTCTCAATCTACTTTCTCTCTCTTCATTTTCCCACTTTTTCCTTAGTGTTTTAGAGAGTGAAGTTTTATATTTGTAAGTGCAATATTGTAAATTCTCCTTTGTGATAAACTTGTTTTTGTGTGAGATTTGTTGAGGTTGAGGTGAATGTTGTAATACCTTTGTTTGGTTGGGGAGGTCTCTGTAATTAAAACTCTCAGTTGGTTCATGATTTTAGCCTGTGATAAAAGCTATCTATTGGTTCGTGAGTTTAACCCATGATAAAATCTCTCTCTTGGTTCGTGATCTTAACCACTAGTAAAAGTTATCTCTTGGTTGTTTAGGTATCCATAAAACTCCATGTTTGGTAGGAAGTTAGTCATCGTAAAACTCCAATCCTTTTATAAGGAGGTTCGTGGGCAAAACCCGTCAAAAGCTCATATCATAGTATAAACTCTCAAAAAATAATTCTTGGGGAGTGAAGTAGGTCTCTTATTTAGACCAAACCTATATAAATCTCTCATTTGTTCTCTTTTACCTTATCTTTTTACACTACTACAAAAAACTCATTTTACCTCGGCTGAAAAAGGGGTTTTATCTCGGTTTCATAAGCGAGATAATGAAGAGCATCATGAAAAATCATCACGTTTCCCCTCAGGTAAAGTTCCACCGAGGGGAAGTTATACTGGTCATGGGCTCGATCCCTAGCAACAATATTTTTTGGATTTTTAAAACTGCGCTACTTTTTACCTCGGTTGGATATAATACCCGAGGTAAAATAGCTTGTTTACATAATTTTTGTTTTAACCCGTTTTTTTGTTTCAATCTGCAAAGCATCAAATTTATTAACAAATTTTGAATCTTCCTCCTCGTCCTCCTCATCATCAAAAATAACAACAAACTAAAAAATAAATAGAATCATTGAACATTAAATCTCAACAACAACAATAACAACAACAAATAAACAAAATCAATAGAATCGTTAAATATTTAATTTCAACAACAACAACATTAAACATTTTACTTGACACAACAACAACAAACATTGCTAAGTTACATGCATGATTTCCTAACTAACATTAAACATTTTTAACAAGTAATTATAATAGAAGAGATTACATTAAAGAACCAACTTTGAAACTTTTTCCTGCTCTTGCAATCAATCCCAGAGAATGGTGTTGTACTTCATTCTACTACTTTCATTATCATTATTTTCATTATTTTAAGTTTACATTTTAGCACATTTCATCCAAGATGGATCATTAAGACATTCATGTTCTAATTGGTTGGTGAGGGCTTCAAGCAGATTACTGATGTTTCATGTGGATTAATTAGTTAGAAATATATTGACCATTGTTCTTAAATAAATAGATGGCAAAGACTCATGACTTAATTTTTTCGTCAAATTGGATAAAAGTTTTTCTCTCTATTGCTAGCTCAACCGACTCGGTTGCTAGCTCAACCGAGGTAATATATCATAAATAAAAAATAAAAAATAAAATAAAATACTTTTCCCCTTGGTTGCAGCTCAACCGAGGTAATAGGTCATAAGAAAAAATAAAAAAATAAAAAAAATGCTAAAATATAGTTGTTGGGATTCAAAGGTGTGTTCCCTGAATACTTTCCCCTCAGTTTCCTACTCAACCAAGGTAATAGGTCACAAACAAAAATATAAATAAAAAATTAAAAGTTGCTAAAATGTCGTTGTTGAGATTCGAAGGTGTGTTCCCTAAATACCTTTCTCCTCGGTTGTTAGCTCAACTGAAGGAATAAGTAATAATTTTTATAAAATAAAATAAAATATGGCGCGCCTTTGATTTTCATCTCGGTTGTCCATTGGCCGAGGTGAAAGATTTATCATAGAATGTAATATTTCTAGTAGTGTTACATTTAAGTTATTTCTTTCTAGTTCATTTCTTTATCTTTGATTTACCTTATTTTGTTGCTTTTGTTTTGTTTATTTACAAGCCTATTTTAAACTTTGAGTTTGTAAAAGATTTTTATTTACAAATAGTTTTTCAAACTCACATAATTCACTCCCCTTTTGTGTTTAGAGTATCATGTCCAACACCTATTATAACTCGGGTGCCGATGGACCACTTATTCTACATCGACAAACTGACTTCTAAGGGGTTGACCCCTTCTTGGTAGCCTAGGATCTCCCAGAAAGTCTTAAAGTATTATTTAATTAATATATCCTCTGAGGTCAGAGGTTTCATATAAACGTCGTAGGGATGAGGTCCTCGATCGAAGTGGAAATAGGCCCAATTTTTTCTAATTCGGTTACCACATGTAGCTTCTCATGTCAGGGAGAAATCAGGCATCTCAGACTCATCCCTAAGGACCTTACTGAAAACAAGGTGAGCCTATAGGGTTTGAGGGTGTAAACAATAATTTTGATCCTTGAAATTCTTCTAATTCTTGGAAAAGTCACTGAAGTGCTTAACCTCTTGTTGTAGTTAAATTGATCCCTGATTCGGAAGTTTGCATAGTGAAGTATGTTCCACGACAAAGAGGTGGAAGAAAAGGTTCAGAGACGACTTCCAACTGTGTAGTTGCACCAGAATTGGAACATTTTCACGAAATCCCAAGCATTTGGATGCAATTGGGAGGTGCGATCTTCAAATGCTTCAATACTCCCATTTCAAATTCATTACAAGGTACCCTGAAGTTCAACTGAGTAAACAAACACTCATCGAAAGGGACATAAACCAGTAAAACCGCTACATATCCTCTTATCTGAATCCACGGGGGACGACCAACCATTCAAGTGTCGAACCTCCCCCATATGAGAGCACTTTCCAATTTGGTAGAACTATCAAATACATATACATTACTAAGTAAATCCATGGTCCACCTAGTGATATCTAGCTGCGGTAGTCGTCTCTCAGAGTGTAGGACTGATAGGAGTCTCATACGAGAAACGATACAAACCAACCACACTCAGCACTTTGACAAATTCCCTTTGGCATATAATCTTGACCTCGCTAGGATCACAACCATGTCTAACACTATATGTTTTAATAAAGTGCTGAAGTATCCGTTCATCCCGAGCAATGAGCCCAACAGGTGGAAGAGGTCCAACATATGGGACAAAATCACTAGTAATTCCCTGGAGAAACTGGTGTAACGTTACCTAATAGAATGTTGTTAACAGACTTCCTAACATCCCTATCAGAAAAAGAACACGAAGATTTATCAGAAAAATCCTCTCCAAAAACGGTTATGTCATAAGTACCAATAGATTGAGAATTATAAAAAATAATCACTAGATACGATTCGGGGGAGCATGTTCCAAAGAGTTGTTATTTGAGTCATTGGGGGTTTCAATTCCCATCGATGGAGAAAGACCATGATCAATGGGGTTACTTACCAAGTTAGCAAATGAGTCATTTATATCAGGTATAACAAAGATAAAGGAGTATAAAATATACAATAAAGATCAAGGTTTGAAGAAGGTACATGATGTGTAAATGGGTTAAGGAAGTAAAGCAAACAAAGGGAGTGGAAGACCACTCAGAGAATGTATTGCTCCAGTGAGGAGGGAATGGTAATTTAAAAAAAAGTTGTTAAAAAATCTAAAAAGAGCAAACAATTCTTCAAAAGAATAAGGGTGGTTCAACTTGTAGTATGAGTGAAAACCCATTTATAAAATCATACGGTCCTTATATAGGAAAGAAAATCAAGTAAGCGACGACCTAGGTGAAAAGGAAATTAGAAGATAAAAAGAAAAGGCCAAATTTTGCCTTAGAAATACCGTAGAACTCGAGTGTACTCAAGTACCCTAAGGGAAAAAACTACTACCCTAACCTGTCAACCTAGGGGCGCATGTTTAAAACTCACCCAAAACACCTTAATAATGGGAGAAACGTTTAATACATATTTTCCCCTCTCTCCATCTATCAGACTCGTCAAGTCTCACTCGTTGATGGCTTAACAATATTAGGTCGACACAGATCCTAGAAGACTTCTTGTTCAACATTCTACGACAATCCTTGGGGAAAACTATCTAGGGTCAGCCGAATATCCAATTAGAAGAAGTACATTAATATTTCAAAGAAGGTCCAACAACCAGTTCGATCCAAGAAAAAATATTTCTACGCACGTAAGATATAAGGTAATTCATAGTTTCCACATTTTGCTCCACCCTTTTTTATACTCGTTAAGTGACTCAACTAAATATAGGAATTTAAACAAAATTTAACTATTTTTAAACTATTAAATGCTATTATTCACCAAATTTCTTTCATTTACGAAAAAAACATTTAAATCAAATATTTGAATTATTTTTTTCACTAATATAATATGTTAATATTCAATAGATTTGACATATATTAACTGAAACTTAGAAAATTAGTTGCATCTAACTAAGTTTCTTTAAGTGTTTTGTTATTATAAATAATCAAAGTGGCAATTTTTTTGATAAGTCAATTTAACTAACACATGACTTTGTTTGACAAGACCTATTTAATCTTATAGCTTATGACTTTTAATTTAAAATACATATATTCACATTAGACTAGTTTGATAACCATTATTTTTTCAATATTTATATCTTATTTTTATTTATTTATAACTTTTTTATAATTAATTTAAATAATTTATAACTTATTATTTTTTCACTCAGTTTTTCTCCTGTTATTTTAACTGTAAAAAATTATATATTAATTCTGTTATCTTGTATTTAGAAATTAATTTCAACCGCAAATTTTATCTAACACTACAAATTCAATCAATTAATTTATTTTCTATCGACCATCCAGTAACTTATAAGATATCAACTACAAATTCACCATTTAAAAATCATCTCATTGATTAATACCTACATCTCACATATATATATATATATATATATATATATATATATATATATATATATATATATATATATATATATATATATATATATATATATATATATATATATATATATATATATATATATAAAAGTTGCTCTACAAAATTTATAATTTGAAACGAATAGAGTATCTACTTATTTTTCCAAACTAAATTTATAACTTATTATTTTTTCTTAGTTATCTTAATTAGAATAAAATAAAAATAATGATAAACACATATTTCTAATGTCATTTAATATTTATAAACTAATTTAACCATTAATTTTAACAAATATCATAAACTCAATTAACTAATATATTTAGGGGCGTCATATTAGTATATCAATATGTAATATATGATATATTTATCATTTACTTTTTAAAACAAAAATATTATTGTATTTAATTTTTATTTTTCAAAAAAATATTTAAAACTTTGTCAATTTTTTATTTATATAATTTTCTCAATTTTACTATTAACAAAAATATTTATCTATTTATATCTACATATAACTAACTAATAATTATATGAATAGTTGTTTGTAATCTTTTCTGATGACATTTTAATGTTAAAATTAAAATATATAAAACAAATTTTTAATTTTAATAAAATCCACTTGTTTTAAAATTAAGCATAAAATAATTTTGATTATATTTTAGCTAAATATATTAGTTTTAAAACAAATTTATAAAATCAAAAACTCACAATTATCTTAAAGAGAACTATAAACAACAATATATTCATAACAAAAATATCTTTCAATTAATTAATAAATTATTATTTTAAACAAATATGTTTTTTATTAGTTATATAAATGTATAATGATGATATTTAATTTTTTTAATATAGTGGGGACAGATGCCCCATATCCGCTTTGTCCTCAAATATATCAATAATTTATTCTAAACTTTTATATTCAAAATTAATTTAATGTCCTCTATTATATTTTATCAAACAAAATACTAACCTTGAGTCATATTTTTGACTTAAAATGCCATAAAAATGTCAGAAAGACAAGAAACTTTAAATTATATATATCGTATGATAATTTTATGTGATAATATAAAATGAATTTGAATTATTAAATTTAAAATAACTATGTTAGAGAAGAGAGAACTTTGATAATCAAAAATATAATATTTTAATTTAAGTCATTTATTTTAATAATAAAGGTGAGAGAAAATTAATTAAGAATAAAAATAACACATAATCTTATCTATTCATTTTAAATTTAATGATCCAGATTCATTCTTATTATTTCACATAAAATTATCATTTTCATAATATATATATATATATATATATATATATATATATATATATATATATATATATATATATATATATATATATATATATATATATATATATATATATATATATATATATATATTGAATCTAATTTTCAATGGCAATAAAAAGACAACGCCTTAATGATAAGTGAATTAGCATTATACAAAGTAATTAAGACACTGAAATGAAGAAATCCATAACTAGAAAATTGGAGAAATTTCAAATGACGGGTTCTTTTCAAAACGCGGACTTGACTTAATAAATAACAATGAACCTAGACTTGGTGTCTTAATTTCTTGTAATCTTAGTCATAATATATATGTTTTGTCCTCTTAGATTTGAATTCTTGATACATCATTTTCTCAGGCTTTCTCTTATCACAACTTTGTGTTGTCATATCCAACTCATCATTTATTTTATTTTATTTTAGTCAACATCTTTGTTGTCTACCTTCATGTCCTTTTCTATTCATTTTGTTAATAACTGATTTTACTTATTTTTAAATTAAAGGTAATATAGTATAAAACTTAAAGAAGATAACAAAGAGGAATATCAAATCAAAATTATAAAATTAAATAAATTGAATTATAATTTTGGTCTTTCATCCTTATTTCAGGTAAAAAAAAATGATGATGTGAAAATTTTGTTAATATATGGCAAATAATTGATGACGTGTAATTAGATAGTTAGTTTTCTATTTTATCAGGTAATTTTTTATAAAACTAAAATAATTTTTTAACCATAAAAAGTAATTCTTAAATGTTAGAATTGGACTAAAAGTTTTCATAAAAACCACCGTGTTCATCTCATTACCTAATTACTTTAAAGTCGCGTCATTCATCCAACGTCCGTTGGAACAAAATCGTTCACATCCCTTGGATCTTAATAATAACAAAGTACTTAAAAAATAATTGGATATTCTAACTGATCGGTCACCATTTCCATTGAATTCCCGCCACTAATCCGACATATTTTCATCACCTTGGTAAGATTTATGTTTGTTTTTAGTTGCATTTGAGTCAATTAGCATGTTTTGTTGGTTTGGTATTGCATTGCATTCGATTACGAGTTTATGTCAAAAAGATCTCGTTTATGCTTCGTTTGGTAGTGTTATTGTTACAGGTTTAAAAGCAAGAATGGTGAAGTTCTGGGCACTCTGAAGGACAAAAATATGAGAAAACAGCAGGTCAACACGGGCACCCGTGTGCCACAACACTGCCCGTGTTGTTGATCAAGCAGAACAGAGAGGGAGCAGAAAACAGGGATCAACACGGCCACCCGTGTGCCACCACACGGCCGTGTTGATTAAAACAGTGCATTAACACGGGCACCCGTGTGTAGGGACACGGCCCGTGTTGTTGCCACTGTAACTTATGCTGAAAATAATTAATGCTGAAGAACAACACGGCCACCCGTGTGCCACCACACGGCCGTGTTGATTGAACGCAACTTGGAAAACCTAATTTTTTCTGTGTGAACCGATTCTGCTCATTAAGGGTAGTTTGGACCTTTAGCTTGGAAGAGAGTCATCTGAAGCTATAAGAAGGCTTGGAAGAGAAAGAAGAAGACACCTTTTTACAGACGAACGAAAGCATTGCATTGGAGAAGATAGCGAATACGACGGATTTGAAGACGGCGAGATTCAAGGGTATCAACCATTGAAGATCAAACTCTCCTAATTCCTTGTAATGTCTAATCTTTACTTTATGAGTTCTTTAAGTACTATGAGAGGCTAAACCCCCTGATGCTAGGGGGGTGGTCCTGATGTTATCGCATGTTATGAATTTGAACAAATGATTTCTTGATTACTATGTTACGTATTTCAATTCAATTGTGTGATGTTATTATGCGTTTGTATCGGACAAATACAAATTGATCTATGACTTTCAATAACAGGACTGTGATTGTTAGGGTTTTCACACAATTGGGTTTATGAATGCATCATCTAGGACTAGTAACTTTCGTAAATCACCGTAAACCTTGATATTTTGTATGATTAAAACCAATGATTAATTGAATGGACATTTGAGTAAGAATTGGTAGTTTAATAGTTTCTTCCTTAAGGACTTAAGAAGAACATACCAGAGGTTAGGTGATTGAATGTTTCATATGTATTAAAGAAATCGGGACTGAATTCATAACCGGTTAACTCAACCACTCACCCTAGCATCTTTTATCTTAATCAATTATTTCTACTATTTTTGTGTTGACGATTATAAATTCCAAAACAACCAAACCTTTATCTTTTTGTTCTGGTAGAATCAAATTAAAATAAGTAATTCCTACGCAATCCTTGAGATCGATACTTGGAAATAAAACTCCTTATTACTACATCGGTAAAAATAGTACACTTGCTATTTTTCCGATCAAGTTTTTGGCGCCGTTGCCGGGGATTGCCAAACTACATATTTTAATTTTTATTCTATCGAAATTTTGTTGCTTGCCAACCAAAATTCTATCTGTGACAATTTTGTTATTCAATTCTAATCTTTGTCTAACTTGTTTATGCGAGGTAAGGCCTCAGCGGATTTTCCTTTTGACGCAGATCCAGAAAGAACTCTTCGCGCTAGACTCAGACAAGCTAAGAGAAAGAAACTGGAATTAGCAGAGAAAGCGGAGGAAGAAGTTGTTTCAGTGCACTCAGAGAATTCAGATTCAGACACGGAAACAATTCCTGAAATCATGGCTGCTAATCCACCACCACCAGAGAGACTCCTCGGTGACTATGGTGGAACCAACACCCCGGGTGGTCGTATGACAATTGTCAACCAACCAGTTACTGTGGAACAATTCCAGTTGCATCCCAGCACCATTAATCAACTCGAAAGAAGGTCCTTCTCTGGAAGAGTGAATGAAGATGCCAACAAGCATCTGCAAAGATTCTTAACCATGAGTACAACACTGAAAATGCCTGGACATAGCGAAGAAGCAGTCCGACTTCGTATGTTCCCATTCACTTTAACAGATGAGGCTGAAGAGTGGTTCTATTCCTTACCTGCTGGTAGTATCACTACATGGGAGCACATGGAAACAGCATTCTTGCAGGAGTATTTTCCCGCATCTGTGTCATTGCGGAAAAGATATGAGATCCTAAACTTCAAACAGAAGGAGGGTGAGTCACTAGGAGATGCCTACAAACGATTCAAGAGGATCCTAGTGGCTTGTCCTACTCACAACATGGATGAAACTGAACAAATGCAAATGTTTGTCAATGGTCTTCGAATTAAAACAAGACAAATCCTAGATTCAGCAGCTGGTGGCTCAGCCAACTTTGCAACAGCCACCGGTATGAAGAAGATAATTGAAGCTATTGCCTCAAACGAGCATTTAGAGTTATATGACAGGGTATCAAGCAAATCTGCAGTTATTGACTTGAAGCTTGAAAGAAATAAACAGGTGAAAATTGAAGAAGCTGTTGCTGCAGAGGTAGAGAAAAGGTTGAAAGCACTAAACAAAGGTGCTCAGAAAGTGGCTCAAGTGCAACGGGCACCGAGTGAAGTGTGTGACATTTGCAATGGACCATACAATACTGTTCATTGTTTTGCAACACCGCAACAGATCGAAGATATAAAATTTTTGAAGCAGAACAATCCCTACTCCAACACATACAATCCGGGGTGGAAAAATCATCCTAACTTTGCATGGAAAGATCAAAGAGGGAATGTGCAACAGCAGGCACAGGGTCAATATCAAAATCAATATCAGCAGCAGTCACAACAGGTACCTAAGAAGGCAGATTGGGAGATCGCAATTGAAAAAATGGCAGCTCACAACATCCAATTCCAAGAGGAAACTCGAAATAATCAGAAAAACACTACAGCTTCCATAAAAAATCTTGAAATTCAGATGGGTCAAATTGCCCAACAGTTAGCTTCAAACTCCCATGCACCTGGCACACTTCCTAGTGGGACAATCGTTAATCCCCGTGATCAAAATCACATTAAAGCTGTGGTCACCAGAAAAGGAAAGGCTAAGGAACCACAAGTTGACGAACAGGTTGAAGAAGATGGATTGTTGGAAGTTGACTTGGAGATTAGAGAAGAGCCAAAACAAACTGAAGAAGTGGTAGTCAAACCGACAAGCTAGCAAGAGAAACAAAAACCAAAGATCATTCTTCCTTTTCCGACAAGAGCAAAGAAGAAAGATCTCCATGAGAAAAAATTTGAGAAATTCTTAGAATTATTCAAGAAGCTCGAGATCAACATACCTTTTGTTGAAGCTCTGGAACAGATGCCAATCTATGCCAAATTCATGAAAGACATCATATCAAAGAAAAGGTCGATCGACAGCGAGCCAGTCATGCTAACTGAAACCTGTAGTGCTATTTTGCAGGGCATAAAAATTCCGATGAAGAAAAAAGATAGAGGTGCAGTAACTATTCCTTGTAGCATTGGAGATAGATCCTTCAAAAAGGCACTGATCGATTTGGGAGCAAGTGTGAGTCTAATGCCCTTCTCAATTTACAAAAAACTTGAGTTAGGGGAGGTGCAGGATACTCGCATGACACTGCAATTTGCGGATCATTCTATGAAGAGACCCTATGGTATAGCAACAAATGTTCTGGTAAAGATTGATAAATTTGTATTCCCGGTGAATTTTGTGATACTCGAGATGCCGGAAGATGAGGAGATTCCTCTCATACTGGGAAGACCTTTCCTGGAAACCGGAAGATGCATGATAGATATTGAGGAAGGAACCATGACCCTCAAAGTTTATGATGAAAAGCTCAAAATTGATGTGAGGGATACTATGAAATTCAAGGAAGACGAAGGGGCGAGTAAAAGTATTGAAGTGTTAGATACAGTTTTTGCTCAATCTATGCAGATTACAACACCCAGGCTTCCTTTGGAAAGAGTTTTGAGTTTATCTATTGTTGAGGATACTGAAGGAATTGATGAGAAAGAATCCGAAGTGGTAGCAATGTTAAAAGAACAACCGCCTTGGGTTCGTTCCCGACCGCAACGGTGGGAGGAGCTTCGACCTGAAACATCTTCAGAATCAAAACAGGTTATCAAAAAGGGGATCGATTTGAAACAATTACCAGAACATCTTAAATATGTTTTTCTTGACGATGAGGAAAAATGTCCAGCAATCATCAATTCAGGTTTGAGAGAGACCCAAGAAGGAGAGCTAATCAAAGTCCTAAAGAAATACAAGGGTGCTATTGGGTGGGCGATGGACGATTTGAAAGGAATCAGCCCGACAATGTGTATGCACAAGATTTTGATGGAGGATGATCAGAAACCGGTCGTCCAACCTCAAAGAAGATTGAATCCTGCTATGAAAGAAGTTGTTCGCAAGGAGGTTGTGAAACTTTTAGATGCGGGGTTAATTTACCCAATATCTGACAGTTCGTGGGTGAGCCCAGTTCATGTGGTACCAAAGAAGGGAGGGACAACTGTGATAAAAAATGAGAAAAATGAGTTGATCCCCACCCGTACTGTTACAGGATGGAGAGTTTGCATAGACTATAGAAGACTAAACACTGCTACAAGGAAGGATCATTTTCCTTTACCTTTTATCGATCAGATGTTGGAAAGATTGGCAGGTCATGATTTCTACTGTTTTCTGGATGGGTACTCAGGGTACAACCAAATTGCGGTGGCACCGGAGGATCAAGAAAAAACAGCATTCACATGCCCATACGGAATCTTTGCTTATAGAAGAATGCCATTTGGTTTATGCAACGCACCCGCAACATTTCAGAGGTGTATGACATCCATATTTTCCGATATGCTTGAAAAGCACATGGAAGTGTTTATGGATGATTTTTCGGTATTTGGATCTTCTTTTGAAAATTGTTTGTATAATCTGTCACTTGTGCTGGAAAGGTGTCAACAAACCAATCTAATTCTGATTTGGGAAAAGTGTCACTTCATGGTGAGAGAAGGGATAGTACTAGGTCATAAAATTTCCCATCAGGGGATAGAAGTTGACAAGGCAAAAGTGGAAGTGATCGCCAATCTACCTCACCCTGTGAACGAGAAAGGTATACAGAGTTTCTTAGGACATGTAGGATTCTATCGTAGGTTCATCAAAGATTTCTCCAAGATCGCAAAACCATTGACTAGCCTGCTTGTGAAGGATAATCCGTTTCTGTTTGACAAAAAGTGCAACGAAGCCTTCGAGACTCTGAAAAATAAATTGGTGTCTGCTCCTATCGTGATCTCGCCTGACTAGTCTCTACCCTTTGAGATAATGTGCGATGCGAGCGATATAGCAGTAGGGGCAGTCTTGGGGCAAAGAAAAGACAAACGCCTCCACGTCATCTACTATGCTAGCCATGTGTTGAATCCAGCCCAGATGAATTATGCAACCACAGAGAAGGAGTTACTGGCGGTGGTTTATGCCTTTGACAAATTTCGGCAATACTTGTTGGGAACAAAGGTAATTGTTTATACTGACCATGCTGCATTGAAATATCTTTTTTCTAAACAGGACTCGAAGCCAAGGCTGCTCAGATGGATCTTGCTGTTGCAAGAATTTGACCTTGAAATTCGAGACAAAAAGGGGTGTGAAAACACCGTTGCTGACCATCTGTCCCGAATGTCTCCGATTGAAGAGACGGAAGAAGAACATCCCATAAAGGACGAGTTTATAGATGAAAGAATCCTCGCGGTGGTGGGTGTTCCTTGGTTTGCAGACTATGCAAACTACCTGGTAGGTGGTATAATTCCTGATGACTTTGATTATAACAAAAAGAAAAAGTTTCTTCATGATTGCAGGTTTTATTTATGGGACGAACCATTCTTGTATAAGAAAGGGGTAGACGTACTAATTCGTCGATGTGTCCCTGAGGAAGAACAAAATGAAGTCTTAAAGGCTTGTCATGACTCAGATTATGGGGGACACTTTAGTGGAGACAGGACAACCGCAAAAGTCCTCCAATCCGGGTTGTACTGGCCCACGTTGTTTAAGGATGCCCAAGTCGTGGTGAAGGAATGTGACAGATGCCAACGGACAGGAAATATCTCTAGAAAGAATCAGATGCCTCAAAAGGGCATGCTTGAAGTGGAATTATTTGATGTTTGGGGAATAGACTTCATGGGACCATTTCCACCCTCATTTGGAAAAAATTATATTCTGGTGGTTGTGGACTACGTCTCCAAATGGGTGGAAGCCGTAGCTCTCCCCTCTAATGACGCTAGAGCAGTGGTAAGCTTCCTTAAACAAAATATCTTCTCCAGGTTTGGTGTGCCTCGAGCACTTATCAGTGATGAAGGAACACATTTCTTGAATAAGCTCATGGAGAACTTATTAAAGAAATATAATGTGAAGCACAAGATTGCCACACCATATCATCCCCAAACGAGTGGGCAAGTTGAAGTGTCTAATCGGCAAATTAAAAAGATTTTGGAAAAAACAGTCAGTGCTTCACGGAAAGATTGGGCAATCAAATTGGATGACGCGCTATGGGCGTACCGAACCGCTTTCAAAACACCAATTGGCATGTCTCCGTATCAGCTGATTTATGGTAAGGCTTGTCATCTTCCTTTGGAATTGGAGCACAAAGCCTTTTGGGCATCCAAGTTCTTAAATTGTGATCTTGCAAAAGCCGGTGAATCCTGAATTCTTCAACTTCACGAGTTAGAAGAATTTCGTAATCAGGCATATGAGAATGCAAAGATGTACAAGGAGCAAACACGGAAGTGGCATGATCAGAGAATCATCAGGAAAGATTTCTGGGAAGGACAACTGGTATTGTTGTTCAATTCGCGGCTCAAGTTGTTTCCTGGGAAATTAAAGTCCAGATGGTCCGGGCCATTTGTCGTGCATAAGGTTTTTCCACACGGAGCAATAGAGATTAAGAACCAAGACAATGGAGATATATTCAAGGTGAATGGCCAGCGGCTGAAGCCATATTACAAGGCCAACAACCGGGTTTGATTGACCATATGCGCCTCGCCTAATGAGGTGGGCAACCGTCGAGCCATGCGACGTTAAACGAAGCGCTTCGTGGGAGGCAACCCACGTGTTCGATTGCTGACTTATTTTGTTTTTCTTTTCGTTTCTTTTCTGTATGGGTGTGAAATGTTGTTGCAGGTAAGGAGAAAGGATACCATAATCATAATCACATCGCAGTGACAGGATGCCAGACCAAAGAAGCATTTCCGAATTCAGAAAATGTGAAAAACAGGGGCATCCACACGGCCACCCGTGTGCTGACACACGACCGTGTTAATTAAAACAGAAAATTAACACGGGCGCCCGTGTGCTGACACATGGCCGTGTTAATTAAAACAGTGAGTTAACACGGGCACCCGTGTGCTGACACACGACCGTGTTAATTAAAACAGAAAATTAACACGGGTGCCCGTGTGCAGGAACACGGCCGTGTTGTTTGTAACGGGTAAAATTTTCAAAATTTTTGATTTTGGGTATTTTAAGTAATGGGCCCCACTTGCTACTATCTCTATTCCTCGCCACTCATTCTCACTTTTTCTGATTTTGGCAACCTCTCTCTCCCACTTCCTCCATTGTTAACCTAGCCTCCATCAAGTTAAGCTTCAATTTTCTCCTAGCTCCACTCACTTTCACATCCACTAACCTTCACAAAAAGTGTTCCCCTCGCCGTCCTCTACACAGTGACGGTTGCAGTTTTCACTAACCTTTTCGTTGGATTTTGAGAAATTTTTGTCAGGTACATTATGCCTCCAAAGCGTGTAAGCAAGGAGAAGGAGGTAGCAACGTCTTCTCGACCAAAGCAACGGGTTAGACGCTCTACAAACAATCATGGCATTTTGTTTGACCAACCGGAGCATCAAGAAAGGTATGTCATTCTAGCCAAACGTAAGCTTATTCCGACCAGATATATGTGTGATGCCACCCTGGATGAGTTAGGTTTGAAAGAAGAGGTGCACCGCATATTCCACAACATTGGTATGTTGGAATACATGCAATTTGAGGCACCGACCTTCGCTCAGATAACCCTTGAATTTTTGAGTACGGTTGAGTTCAAGATGCGGAGAAGGTGGACAGGGTCGGAGTTGGAGTTTTATGGGCAAATTACTTTCTGCCTGTTTGATGAAGATCATGAGTTATCGGTTGCGAAACTGGGGAGTATTCTGAAACTCCCGGTATCTGGACCCGGATCCCCTCCGGACACTTTTTCTGCTGTTGATTTCTGGCAAGCTATTACAGGTAAAACTGGGTATAACCCCAGCTCGGGAAAGGCTTCTGGAATTCACAACCCGTGCTTTAGGTATGCACAAAAAGGGTTAGCATACACCCTGTTCGGACGGGGTGATAGTACTGGGGTTGCGGCAAAGAGAGAATTATATTTTCTGTATTGCATGGCTCACAATGAGCGAATCAATGCAGCGGCTTTCGCCGCCAATCATCTGAAACAGGTTGGCCATGCAACTACTGGGGATATTTCTGTAGGTGGTATGATCACGCAGATTGCGGGCCACTTCGGGTATGATCAACTGCTGATGGAAGAGACTGCAGTAATGGGCAAGAATAGGATTGACATGCACACGCTAGTCAATCAACAAATGATTGCCATCAGGCCGACTCATTACGCTCTGATGATTCACAATGTGGAAGTGTTCGCACTACCGGCACCTGGGTCCATTAGCATTGCCAATGCTGCTAATTGGTTGTACACAGGTTCAGCCCAAGCGGGAGGGGAAGATACACAGTTTGACCATGACCTTTCAGGTGAGGACATGGAAGAAGACGAGAGGCAAGCTACCCACGGTATGCCACCCCCACATGATTCGAGCCTACCGGGTGAATGCTCCTTTTTTATGTCTCAGGATCAGTGGGGTTGGATCCAGACGAAGATGGGAACTCTCCGCACTGAGCAGACCAGGCAAGGTGCGGAACTTGATAGACAGAGTGTGGAACTGTTCCGGCAAGGGACAGTCATGGATGATATGCAGGCCATGATGCAACGTCTGATGTTGCATTTCCCGCACGATCCTCCGCCTCCTCCTCAATAGTGAGCATTGTAAGTCCCCTTCGTGTTTGAATTTAAACATTGAGGTCAATGTTTAGTTCAAGTGTGGGGGGGTTTTTCTCCTTTCATGTTTTATTTTCTTTCAATTTGTTTTGTTTTTGTTATGTTATCATTATATTAGTAGGTTTGTTTGTTTTGTTTGTTTTCTGTTCGTTTGGACCTACTGTGTGTACAGGGTGATGAGAAACGGTTGGACGAGCCCGGGATCAATGGTAGTGGATGAATGACACTCCTCAAACTTAGGCTGATAAGGCATCCCGGAAGTTGATGCAACCTTGAGAAAAGAAGTCGGACACATTTTGGGGACACCGGACCAAGAAAGCGGTATGGAAAGACCAAGTCAGGAAAGAATCACATAACACGAAGAGATTTCAGAGCTTGCAAGCTAACCAACATGGTGAGATCACAAAAAGCCAAACACGAAATATCAACATGAGAGTTCAGCCAGGTATGACTTTATCACTTTGATTTTGCGTATGTCCTGTTGACACATCACAGCATGACAACACACACTGAGGCAAGTTGTTTGTTTAGCCAGGGCCTTTTTAGCCATCCCTATATGTATGTTTCCCTTCGTAAACCCCGTTGATCCTTAGCCATTTTATTCATTGTAAACCCCATGTTAACGTTTAAGCATTATTCATCATGAACCCCCTGTTAACTTTTAATCATCCATTTCCTTTTGTGTCATAACTCGGTATGATTGTGTGAATTGCAAGATGTGCAATAAAACTAAGTTTGGGGTGGAAATCTTGAAAGAGAAGGCAAGTGCATAAGATGAGATCATACAAAAAGAAAATAGTATGTATTTTCTTTAAAAGAAAAAAAAAGAAAAAAAAAAAGGAAAAAAAAAGAAAAGAAAAACAAAAGAGAAAAATGCACTTGCCGAGACCTTAGATTCTAATAGATATAAAATGCTCGGAAAATTTGAGTAGAAAAAGAATCAAAAGAGTGAAATTAACCCCCAGAGTATATGTGACGCACAGAAAAAAAAAAGAGAAAGAAAAAATCACACAACATGACTACCGAGTTTAAAACCCTTTGTTATCCAATTTTTTTTGTTTATCCCACCGTACCCAAGCCCCGTTACAACCTAAAAAGACCTCAAAAAGTGTGTGGAATCTGCTGTGGTAGTGACATTAGAATGTATTCAAAGTTAAGAGTTGGTATTGCATACTGTGCTGTGAGTGTACACACCTAACCCTGAGAGATATTGTGAGTGTGTGAAAAGCTTGCAGGTGAAGAGGTTTCTGATGTGGAAATATGGTAAACTGCCTGAATCGGAGAGACCTGAAACTCGATTAGAAAGGAAGAACACAAATGGTGAAAGACTAGGTTGCATTGTGGAAAGCGAATTCGGGGGTGACCTTTGTTTGGACTCAATACATCACTTGAAGACAAGCAATGAGACAAGTTTGGGGTTGTGATCGGTCACCATTTCCATTGAATTCCCGCCGCTAATCTGACATATTTTCATCACCTTGGTAAGATTTATGTTTGTTTTTAGTTGCATTTGAGTCAATTAGCATGTTTTGTTGGTTTGGTATTGCATTACATTCGATTACGAGTTTATGTCAAAAAGATCTCGTTTATGCTTCGTTTGGTAGTGTTATTGTTACAGGTTTAAAAGCAAGAATGGTGAAGTTCTGGGCACTCTGAAGGACAAAAATATGAGAAAACAGCAGGTCAACACGTGCACCCGTGTGCCACAACACTGCCCGTGTTGTTGATCAAGCAGAACAGAGAGGGAGCAGAAAACAGGGATCAACACGGCCACCCGTGTGCCACCACACGGCCGTGTTGATTAAAACAGTGCATTAACACGGGCACCCGTGTGTAGGGACACGGCCCGTGTTGTTGCCACTGTAACTTATGCTGAAAATAATTAATGCTGAAGAACAACACGGCCACCCGTGTGCCACCATACGGCCGTGTTGATTGAACGCAGCTTGGAAAACCTAATTTTTTCTGTGTGAACCGATTCTACTCATTAAGGGTAGTTTGGACCTTTAGCTTGGAAGAGAGTCATCTGAAGCTATAAGAAGGCTTGGAAGAGAAAGAAGAAGACACCTTTTTACAGACGAACGAAAGCATTGCATTGGAGAAGATAGCGAATACGACGGATTTGAAGACGGCGAGATTCAAGGGTATCAACCATTGAAGATCAAACTCTCCTAATTCCTTGTAATGTCTAATCTTTACTTTATGAGTTCTTTAAGTACTATGAGAGGCTAAACCCCCTGATGCTAGGGGGTGGTCCTGATGTTATCGCATGTTATGAATTTGAACAAATGATTTCTTGATTACTATGTTACGTATTTCAATTCAATTGTGTGATGTTATTATGCGTTTGTATCGGACAAATACAAATTGATCTATGACTTTCAATAACAGGACTGTGATTGTTAGGGTTTTCACACAATTGGGTTTATGAATGCATCATCTAGGACTAGTAACTTTCATAAATCACCGTAAACCTTGATATTTTGTATGATTAAAACCAATGATTAATTGAATGGACATTTGAGTAAGAATTGGTAGTTTAATAGTTTCTTCCTTAAGGACTTAAGAAGAACATACCAGAGGTTAGGTGATTGAATGTTTCATATGTATTAAAGAAATCGGGACTGAATTCATAACCGGTTAACTCAACCACTCACCCTAGCATCTTTTATCTTAATCAATTATTTCTACTATTTTTGTGTTGACGATTATAAATTCCAAAACAACCAAACCTTTATCTTTTTGTTCTGGTAGAATTAAATTAAAATAAGTAATTCCTACGCAATCCTTGAGATCGATACTTGGAAATAAAACTCCTTATTACTACATCGGTAAAAATAGTACACTTGCTATTTTTCCGATCACTAACATATGTTCAAGTGTGTAGGATCATAAGCTTAAATTTTAACTCAGAATTGACCCTGATGAAAGCATATGTAGAGAAGCTGAATGTCTCAGATTCTGAAGGATCATAACCTAATGACTTTGATCGTGTAGTTCAACTTCTGAAGGAACAACATCTGATCATGGTATCACGGCCTCTGGTGAAAGCTCAAACTCTAGAGATCTCAGCTTAAGGTGTTCATCTTCTGGTATGTACTTTGTCTCCATAGTAGACCTATCTTGTCAACACCAGACTTAAGAAAAAAGTCAACTAGAGTCTCTTAGTGCAAGGCTTAAGGAAAGTTGATGTGACTTCTCTAGTCTGCCCAAACATCTAGTTTATACCTAGTATGAAATAGAAGCAATGGACTATATTATTACACATTAGTTGAAGATCTTAACAGGATCTATCTTCCAACGTCTCTCTCTTGGAACTACTGCTTTTTAAAGATCACTTGTACAAGGTACTTTCCAACAACTTTTTTCTGCCTATAGAAAGGGAGCTGAAGATTTGAAGGAAGGCGAACAACTCACGAACAATCTATTAATCAGAAGTTTGAGCTAAAGTAATTATTTGTCTATAGTATAAGCTCTTAAGATTTATTATTTTCGTATATCTTAGAAATCTTAAGTGTTCAGAATCTTTGTGGTTGTTGTATTACTTTTACACCTCTAATTTACATCAAGTTTAACTGTTATATTTTCTACTAAACTGTTTGTTTAAATAGAGGAAGTCTTTTGCTAGTTTGCTTGAGTAGTGGAAGCCTTTTGCCTGTGTGCGTGAGCAGAAGTCTCTTGTTGGATTGCTTGAGCGAAAGTCTCTTTCTAGTGTGATTGAACAGTTGACGTCTCTTGCTGACTTGCTTGAGCAAAGTGTAATCAGTTTGATTATAATAAAAATCTCTTGTTGGACAAGGGGACTGAATTAGTCTCAGTTTAGGAGAGGAATTAGGATAAACTCTATGTGTTTGTTTACTACTTGCTTCTGAATATTATTCTTTCGCTGCTATTAACATTCTATTACCAGACTCTGAACTTGTTCAGATTCTGAAGCTAGTTTTCAGAAGTAGAAAAAGAATTAACATACACAATTCACCCACCCCTTATTCTTGTGTATTTTTCTCACCTTCAGTTGGTATCAGAGCCTAGTTTGCACTATTACACTTAACAGTGGTGCATAAAAGATCTTGAGAAAAATACATCATTCATCATGCCTGATGATCCTGAAGTAACTAGTCTTGGTAGTCCTGGTGAAGGTACTCATCATGGTAATAATAACCATGATCAAAGTACATCTTATATTGCTAAACGACCAATATTTAGTGATAACTCTACTGAGTTTGATTGGTGGAAAATCAAAATGTACACCCATAGCATAGGGTTTGATGATGAGCTATGGGATATTCTTGAAGATGGTATCCACTTTGAAGTTGATGGAGTAAGTGCGATGAGTGATAGAAAAAATCTCACACCTGCTCAGAAAAAGGTTTATAGATAACATCATAGAGTGAGGGGTATTTTGGTGGAATCTCTACCTCACTCAGAGTATATTAAGATCATTGACAAATATACCACAAAAACCATCCTCTAAATATTTATGTGCCACTTATGAAGGTATTCTTCAAGTCAAAGAAGTTAAGGATAATTTGTTGGTTCAACAATATGAAATGTTTAGAATGGAAAATGATAAGAGTATTGAAACCATGTTTTCAAGGTTTCAAATACTTGTGTCTGGGCTTCAAATTCTGAATAAAAGCTACACCACATCTGATCATGTCAAGAATATTCTTAGGAGTCTTCTTGTCAGATACAAACCAAAGGTGACAGCTATTCTGAAAGCAAAAGACCTGAACAAAATCAGTCTTGAAAATCTGATAAGTAATATCCATATTCACGAGTTAGAAATCAATGGATATGAAGAACCAATTAAGAAATCAAAGTCTATGGCTTTGAAATCTATTTGGAGGTCTGAGAAATCTTCTCAAACTTGGGAGCAAAAAGAAGCCACTCAAGATGAATCTTCTGATGAAGATTTTGATGATGATAAAATGGAATTCATCATAAAAACATTTCAGTATCTTTCTAGCAAAAATAGGAGGTTCTCTAGTAAAAAATATGGTTTCAAAGGAACAAGCTCCATAGAAAACAAGGATGATCAGAAAGGCTGCTTCAACTTTCAGAAGCCTGATCATTTCATTGATGGTTGTCTAGATCTCCAGAAGGACAAAACCAAAAAGAAAAACTTCCAGAAGAATAACTTCAGAAGTAAATTCAACCAAAGTCCCATGGCAACATGGGATGAATTTGATGACAAAGAAGAAGCTGACAAAATTAAAGAAGAAGACAACCTTGCTTTGGTTGCTTCAACCTTTTAAGATTCGGATTCAGAAGTTGGTTCTGACTTAGAGTCAGAGGATATAAAAGATGTATTTTATAAACTCTCTAAATCTGATTTAATTACTTTATGTCAAGACCTTATGGAAATTTGTCAGCTGAAATCCAAACATATGAAAATTATAAAGAAGCAATATGGTCTTATAAGAGATGAACTAAAATCATTTAAAGACAAGATTGAAAAACTTGAAAGAGATTATATTGCTTTAATAAACAATATGTCCGACAAACCACTTCATAAGCATGAATTAGCTCTTCAAGAGTTTATCATATATGGGTTTGAAAGAACCAAACTTGCTTCCATGGTCGATGGAGTAAGTAAGAGAAAATAAGAAGGTCTTAGATATCATCAGAAACTTTATAATCCAAGGACTGAAATCTTGATGAAACCCTCAGATCCTTCTCATGCAAGCACTACTAAAAAATGGTTGAATACTTACTTTGTGACTGCTATTGAAAATGGTAAAGTTATGAACCAATCAGAACCTATGATTGATAACTCACAAGTGCTGAAGCAAATCAGAACCTCATACTCAAATATCAAAATTTCTAAGAAAACTAGAACCTAAGACTCTCATTTCAGAAGTTCTGAAGAAATCAGAACTCAAGGCTATTGAATCAAATGTTCTAAGAGGTTCAGAAGTCAAGGTCAAGACTTATCCAAGAGAAAATATGTATAAACAAAAATCCTGGAATTAGTCTAGACCCCTACTACAAAGCTAAGGCTCAAAGCAAGAGGAAACCCTGTAAAGTTTGCCTCAAAGGATCCATATGAGTATGGGTACCAAAAAGTGAGATTGTTTTTGCTAAAGATATACTAAAGGGAAAGAGAAAAGTAACAACCATTGTTCCAGGAAAGTGTTACTTACAACTTACAACAAGAATAAGGCCTATATTTCAAACCCTAACTCTAAAGGAGGAAGGAAATGTGGAATCTAGAAGAAACTAGTAAGGTAAGATGACTGGTACTGGGAAGACTAATGTTGTCCTATAAAGTAGGTGTTTCAGACTCTGTGTAAATCTCTGAAGTTTATCCAGTTTTGACGGAATCTGAAAAGACTCCTGATGTTTTTCTAAAGAGTACTTTTGGAATAATGATGTTTCTCAAGAACAATCTCAACATCAAATATAAAGCTACACAAAGAAAGGTATGTCTATCTCTGTGTTTTTATTCAACAGTTTCTAATCCTTTCTTTTCAAAATTATCTGTTAGTAGGGCTTCTTATTTATGACAGAAGAATTACACATCATTATGATTGAAATTCTGGTATCAGATATGAGATGTCGAAGGTAATGTCACGACACTAATATCTGAACAACAGATGAAATATGAACAAAATAAAAATTAGGAAACAATTGAAAAATGTAACAAGCAATTGTTAACCCAGTTCGGTGAAAACACACCTACGTCTGGGGGCTACCAAGCCAGGAAGGAAATCCACTAAACAGAATTAGTTCAAAGACTCTCAGCAAACAACTTCAAGTTACAGTCTCTTCACCTAATCTTTGCCCGTGTGATTTCTGTCTAAGAACTCTTAGACATGAGACCCTACTCACTCCCCCTCAATCACAGCAGTGATACTAGAACAAATACCAAAAAGAAAGAAGACACACTTCAAGGACACACACTTGATCTTGCTTAAAAGCTTCAATCAAGTAAACAAATACACTCGTACTTCAAAGCTTAGAGTGGACAAATTATAACTCAAAAACTCAGTCCAATTAACACACCAACAAGATGGATGAATGGCTCACAATTCACAAACTCACACAAGACTAAAACCCTAATCCTCACTCACTTCACTTTCGTATTTTCTATGTTTAAAACAGGGTTTACAACGTCTTTAAATAGAATCTTTCTAAATGGGCATGGGCAGCATGAAACCCTAATTCTATTTGTTGCGTATTCCCTAAGAAATAGTAGCTAATTATTCCTTTTTGGGAAACAAAATATTTTGGCGTTAAATAGAATTACTCCTTGAATAATGCATGCAATCTCCATATAAGCACACAAAGACTTGCATGAAAAGTGCAACAAGAAAATACATAACATTCAGACTGAATGTTCTATATGCACATGTCGTAACATCGGGTCTGACATCTTGAATAAATCCTGCACAACCATATCAACCAACCTGCAAAAAGCTGATATCACATGTCAATACTACAAGTGTGACATCTTATGATAACACTAAGTTTTACCAAAATTGATTCCAATTCATAGAACCAACAAACTCCCCCTTTGGAAAATTTTGGCTAAAACAAACAACAGATCACACGTTCACAAGAATTCAATCAGAGCATCAGTTCAGCAGCAAAAAAACATATACACTTCACTAGCAAAAATAACACTTAGTAAACACACAAGCACTTGCACAAACAACACTAGCAAGAACCAACTAGCAAACATCATCACACAAGTGCTTGTACTCTCCCTCAAGTCCATGCAACTTCCCAGAACACAACAGCTCCCCCTTAAGCCAGTCCACAATAAGCAACAACCACACTGCTTCACACAAACAGAACACAGAGAATTCTCCCCTTGTACCAAACAAATAAACACCAGAATTCTCCCCCTGTATCAGACAAACAGAGCAACAACAATACTACAGACTTAAGCTAAGATACACAGCTATATCTACAACTACTTCTCCCCCTTTTTAGCCAAAAGAGACCAAAGAGACAAAATAAATGGCTATCTAGTCATTAACAGAAATACCATACGTTAAAGAGTTACATCACCAAGTATAGACACAACTGTAAGAATTCTGATAAACAAACCAAAAACACCACAAAGAAATCCACCAAAACAACAACAAAAAGCCAAGAAAATCATTAAAACAAGAGGGACCAAAGCCAACAGAGCTACTCAGTAGAGCTAGAGTTTGCTGTAACACCCCGAATATTGTTAGATTAATTTAACTATTATTTTAATATGATTATTTGAAGGTAAAATGAATTATTAAATAATATTGGGAATTATTATTATTATTATAGATGTTATTTATTTTAATAATAATTAAATAAATAAAATAAATGGAATATGAAGAGTGGAAGGGTAAAAGTGGAATTGGATAAAAGAGGCCAAAGGGAGAACTCAGAGTTTTCACGTGTTGTTGCCTCAGAGTCAGAGAAAGGGAGAAACGCTGAAGAGAAAGAGAAGGAAGAGGAAAAGGCCAAAGTCTGCTCAGAACTTCCTTCAATCCAAAGAGGTAAGGGGTCTGAACCTTATTAAACGATAATATGATGAAAATGGTGACATATTGGATGAACACAATTGGGATTTTAATCGAAGGAATTCGTAGAAATTATATGCGATGATGTTAGGATTTGTGAAATCGAATAGGGGACTATTTGTATTAGATGATATGAGTGATTTTGTGTGAAATTTGGACTGTGGAAGGATGAATTTGGATAGATCTCGTAGCAGAGGAAGCCATTGCAGATCTGGGAATCTGGTTCTTGGTCATATGCGTATGGCACTAGGCAATACGCGTATGAAATGGCTGGTACGCGTATGGCGCTAGGCAATACGCGTATGGATGAGGAAGATGATGTTTTGAATGTGTTTTGGTTTCTGTTGGTACGCGTATGGGAATGTGATACGCGTAGCATACGCGTATGGACATGGGCAATACGCGTATGGAGGAAGATGATGTTTTGAACGTGTTTTGGTCTCTGTTGGTACGCGTATGGGGATGTGATACGCGTAGCATACGCGTATGGGCATGGGCAATACGCGTATGGATTTGGGCAATACGCGTATGGGCATAGGCAATACGCGTATGGGCAGACTTGTGGTTTTCCTGGGCTGTTGTTGTGCAGTTTTTGGTTGTTTAGGCTGAGCGAGGTAACTTAGCTGATGCATGGTATACGAGGGATCATTTCCCGTTGCTTTGAGTGGTATAGATATTAGTAGAGTGTGCTAATACTGTGTTTGATTATGTGGCATGATGTGATAGGCTTTTGTGATAGAAGGTGTTAATGATGATGATAACATGACTATATGATGCTGTTGTTGCTATGTTGATTATGATGCATGCTTGGTGTGCATGCATTCATGAAAGGCCGATGCCTAGTGATGAACGGACTGAGTTCCAATGATGTTGTTGACTCCGGGCTTGTTGAGAGGCTTGGTTCCTTGCGGGGAACTCGGATTCTATGGTGATGAATCTGGGAGTGGTGATCCTGTAGTTGGTCATAAAATGGGTATACCGAGTCGTGTTGAGTCATGCATGGGTGTGTGCATTGCATTTGATATGTTGTTTTGTTGATGTTCATGAGTATGTTGATTATGATGATTATGATGAGCTGTGTTGGCATATGTGAAATATATTTATGTTTATATTTCTGTCGTTATATTATTATTTAATAATGTAATTCTCACCCCTTCTGCATGTGTTTATGTTCATCTATGATGAGCAATGTGCAGATAAAGAGGAGTAGCTATTGTTGAGGTTTGAAGAATAAGTGTAGAGTTATTCTACAGAGTCGAGTCAAATGCTCTGGTCATGTGACACCGGGGTTATGGGATTCGATAGATAATTGGTTATTATTTACGTTGTTTATGATGACTAATATGTTGAGATGCTTTGTTGAGATAATGTTGAAACATTATTATTAATTGTTATATGATGAATGATAATATTTGTGTTGTTGTCCGCTGCGAAGTTTTAATAAAATAAATAAAATGTGTTATGTTGTGATGCGATACAAGTGTTATGTTGAACGAAATGTAAACTCTTCTACATGTTGTACTCTGATAATCTATTTAAATATGTCGTTTGGGTAGAAGGGTGTTACATTAGTGGTATCAGAGCATTGTCAGTCCAGTCGAGTCATAATGTGATGTTTTCCCTGTTGGTCGATTAGTGTAAATGACACTGTCGATATTTAACGGTTGTGGTTGGGTTGTGCAGAGTATGGCTGGAGAAAATGACCGTGCGATTGCTGAGGCTTTGGCTGCTATGGCGCAGGCTATGCAGGCGCAGCAGAATCCGCCGGTCGACGAGTTTAGGAATTTGGGAAGGTTTCTGAAGAATAACCCTCCTACATTCAAAGGACGCTATGATCCAGATGGTGCTCAGATTTGGCTGAGGGAAATTGAGAAGATTTTTCCGGGTGATGACGTGTACTGAAGCACAGAAGGTGCAGTTTGGTACGCATATGTTATCTGAAGAGGCTGAAAACTGGTGGGATAACACTCGCCAGAGAATTGAAGTACCAGGTGCTGAGATGACTTGGGAAATGTTCAAGACGGTCTTTCTGGAGAAATATTTTCCTGCTGATGTGCGATGTAAGAAGGAGATGGAATTTCTAGAACTGAAGCAGGGTAACATGTCTGTTGCTGATTACACTTCGAAGTTTGAGGAGCTGGTGCAGTATTGTCCTCATTATAATGATGCCGATGCTGAGGAATCCAAGTGTGTCAAGTTTGAGAACGGGTTGCGTCCCGAGATCAAACAAGGCATTGGTTACCAGGAGATTCGTAGGTTTCCTACACTGGTTAACAAGTGCAGGATATTTGATGAAGATAGCAAGGCTAGGACTGCTCACTACAAGAGTCTTAGTGAGAAGAAGAATAAGGATCGTGGTAGTCCTTATGCATCTCCGAATGGTAAAGATAAGCAGAAAGTGGTAGATGCGAAGAAGCCAAGTGGGGGAGGATCTCCCATAGCTGGTAAATGTTTCAAGTGTGGCGAGCCAGGCCACCGTGCTGATAGCTGTACCAAGAAAGTGCTGAGATGTTTCCGATGCGGTCAGGCTGGTCATAGAGTTACTGAATGTAAGGATGCTGGTCCGACATGTTTTAATTGTGGAGAGAAAGGCCATATCAGTTCGCAGTGCACGAAACCGAAGAAGGCGGCTACTGCAGCTCATACTACTGGTAGGGTGTTTGCTCTGAGTGGGACTGAAGCTCCTAAAGAAGATAATCTGATTAAAGGTACTTGCTTGATTAATAATGTTGAATTGCTTGCTATTGTTGACACTGGTGCTACTCATTCGTTTATTTCGTATGAGTGTGCGACCAGGATTGGTGTGATTATGTCGTCCCTAGGCGGAAGTATGGTGATAGATACTCCTGCTAATGGTTCTGTGAAGACTTCTGTTGTCTGTCGAGGTTGTCATTTGACGATCTTTGAGAGAGAGTTCGTGGTTGATTTGGTGTGCTTACCCTTGCACCAAATTGATATTATTCTGGGAATGAATTGGCTAGAATTCTATGGCGTGTTTATCAACTGCTATAGGAAGACGGTGCGGTTTTCTGAAGTTGGTGAGAATGATGAGGCAAGATTTCTATCTGCTAGGCAGGTGGGGGATTTTGTGAAAGATGAAGCTCAGGTATTCGCTTTATTTGCGTCTCTGCAAGCGGATAAGAAAGTGGTAAGTGTAGATTTGCCTGTTGTCTGTGAATTTCAGGATGTGTTTCCGGAGGATGTAAGTGATTTACCTCCAGAACGTGAAGTCGAATTTGCCATTGACTTAGTACCAGGTACGAGTCCAGTGTCGATGTCTCCTTATAGAATGTCGGCAACTGAATTAGTTGAATTGAAGAAGCAACTTGAAGAATTGCTTGAGAAGAAGTTTGTGCGTCCAAGTGTTTCTCCTTGGGGTGCACCAGTATTGTTAGTGAAGAAGAAAGAAGGTACGATGAGGTTGTGTGTCGATTATCGGCAGTTGAATAAGGTGACTATCAAGAATCGGTATCCATTGCCGAGGATTGATGATTTGATGGACCAGTTGGTTGGAGCTCATGTTTTCAGTAAGATTGATTTGCGGTCGGGTTATCATCAGATCCGAGTGAAGTCAGATGATATTGCGAAGACTGCTTTCCGTACGAGGTATGGTCACTATGAATACACTGTGATGCCGTTCGGAGTGTCTAATGCTCCAGGTGTGTTTATGGAATATATGAATCGTATATTTCATCCGTACCTTGATAATTTTGTTGTAGTGTTCATAGATGATATATTGATATATTCTAAGACAGAAGAAGAGCATGCAGGACATCTGAGAATTGTTTTGCAGGTGTTAAGAGGAAAGAAATTATATGCAAAGTTATCTAAATGTGAGTTCTGGTTGAAGGAAGTGAGTTTCCTTGGCCATGTGATTTCGAGTGGTGGGATTTCTGTTGATCCTGCTAAAGTTGTTGCTGTATTACAGTGGGAGACTCCGAAGTCTGCTACTGAGATACGCAGTTTTCTGGGGTTAGCTGGTTATTATCGCAGATTTATTGAAGGCTTCTCTAAGTTGGCATTGCCGTTGACGCAGTTGACTAAGAAGGGTCAAGTATATGTGTGGGATGCAGCTTGTGAAGCGAGTTTTGTGGAGTTGAAGAGGCGGTTGACCAGTGCTCCAGTGTTGATCTTGCCTAATCCTGGTGAGTCCTTCGTTGTCTATTGTGATGCTTCTTTGATGGGTCTTGGTGGTGTTTTGATGCAGAACGGTAAAGTTGTAGCTTATGCTTCAAGACAGTTGAAAGTTCATGAGAGGAATTATCCTACGCATGATCTAGAACTTGCAGCTGTTGTATTTGTGTTGAAAATGTGGAGGCATTATCTGTATGGTTCCAGATTCGAAGTGTTCAGTGATCACAAGAGTCTGAAGTATCTGTTTGATCAGAAAGAGTTAAATATGAGGCAGAGAAGGTGGTTAGAATTACTGAAGGATTTTGACTTCGAATTGAGTTATCATCCCGGTAAGGCTAATGTAGTTGCAGATGCGCTGAGTAGAAAGTCTCTACATATGTCTATGATGATGGTTCGGGAGCTTGAGTTAATTGAACAGTTCCGTGATATGAGTTTGGGTTGTGAAGTTTCCGCTGATAGTGTAAAGTTGGGTATGCTGAAGTTGACTAGTGGAATTCTGGAAGATATTCGGAATGGTCAGCAAGTTGATGTCGCTCTAGTTGATCATATTACTATGGTTAACCAGGGTAATGGTGGTAATTTTGAAATTGATGAGAATGGCATTCTGCGATTTAAAGGTAGAGTTTGTGTTCCTGAGGTGTCTGAATTGAAAAAGAGTATTCTTGAAGAGGGCCATAGGAGTGGATTGAGTATCCATCCAGGCGCAACTAAAATGTATCAAGATTTGAAGAAGTTGTTTTGGTGGGCTGGTATGAAAAGAGATGTTGCTAAGTTTGTGTATGCCTGTTTGACTTGTCAGAAGTCAAAGACTGAACATCAGAAACCGGCAGGTATGATGCAACCTTTGAAGATTCCTGAATGGAAGTGGGATAGCATTTCCATGGATTTTATGACGGGATTGCCGAGGACGACGAAAGGTAATGATTCTATTTGGGTGATTGTGGATCGATTGACTAAGTCGGCGCATTTCTTGCCGATGAAGATTAATCACTCTTTAGAGAAGTTGGCAGAGTTGTATATTGAGGAGATAGTGAAGCTGCATGGTATTCCATCCAGTATTGTGTCTGATAGAGATCCCAGATTTACTTCTAGATTTTGGGAAAGTTTGCAGAAAGCGTTGGGGACTAAGTTGAGGTTGAGTTCAGCTTATCATCCTCAGACTGATGGTCAGACTGAAAGAACTATCCAATCCTTGGAGGATTTGTTGAGAGCTTGTGTGTTGGAGCAGAGTGGTTCTTGGGATAGTTATTTGCCGTTGGTGGAGTTTACTTATAATAATAGTTTTCATGCTAGTATCGGTATGGCTCCATATGAAGCATTGTATGGTAGGAGGTGTAGAACTCCATTGTGTTGGTATGAATCAGGTGAGAGTGTTGTACTCGGACCCGAGATTGTGCAGCAGACGACTGAAAGGGTTAAGATGATTCAGGAGAAAATGAAGATTTCTCAGAGACGTCAGAAGAGTTATCATGATAAGAGGAGAAAGGCACTTGAGTTCCAAGAGGGAGATCATGTGTTCTTGAGAGTTACTCCGACGACAGGTGTGGGTAGAGCTTTAAAGTCTAAAAAGCTTACTCCGAGGTTTGTGGGTCCGTATCAGATTTTGGAGAGGGTTGGGGAAGTGGCGTATCGGATAGCTTTGCCGCCGTCGCTTTCTAATCTGCATGATGTGTTTCATGTATCTCAGTTGAGAAAATATATTGCGGATCCTTCGCATGTTGTTCAGTTGGATGATATCCAGGTGAGGGATAATTTGACCGTTGAGGTGTTGCCAATTCGGATAGATGACCGAGAAGAGAAGACCCTGAGAGATAAGAAGATTGCTCTAGTGAAAGTTGTTTGGGGAGGTCCAGCTGGTGAGAGCTTGACTTGGGAGTGTGAAGATCAAATGAAGGAGTCGTATCCGGCTCTATTTGCTTGAGGTATGTTTTCGAGGACGAAAACTTCTAAAGTGGGGGAGAGTTGTAACACCCCGAATATTGTTAGATTAATTTAACTATTATTTTAATATGATTATTTGAAGGTAAAATGAATTATTAAATAATATTGGGAATTATTATTATTATTATAGATGTTATTTATTTTAATAATAATTAAATAAATAAAATAAATGGAATATGAAGAGTGGAAGGGTAAAAGTGGAATTGGATAAAAGAGGCCAAAGGGAGAACTCAGAGTTTTCACGTGTTGTTACCTCAGAGTCAGAGAAAGGGAGAAACGCTGAAGAGAAAGAGAAGGAAGAGGAAAAGGCCAAAGTCTGCTCAGAACTTCCTTCAATCCAAAGAGGTAAGGGGTCTGAACCTTATTAAACGATAATATGATGAAAATGGTGACATATTGGATGAACACAATTGGGATTTTAATCGAAGGAATTCGTAGAAATTATATGCGATGATGTTAGGATTTGTGAAATCGAATAGGGGACTATTTGTATTAGATGATATGAGTGATTTTGTGTGAAATTTGGACTGTGGAAGGATGAATTTGGATAGATCTCGTAGCAGAGGAAGCCATTGCAGATCTGGGAATCTGGTTCTTGGTCATACGCGTATGGCACTAGGCAATACGCGTATGAAATGGCTGGTACGCGTATGGCGCTAGGCAATACGCGTATGGATGAGGAAGATGATGTTTTGAATGTGTTTTGGTTTCTGTTGGTACGCGTATGGGAATGTGATACGCGTAGCATACGCGTATGGACATGGGCAATACGCGTATGGAGGAAGATGATGTTTTGAACGTGTTTTGGTCTCTGTTGGTACGCGTATGGGGATGTGATACGCGTAGCATACGCGTATGGGCATGGGCAATACGCGTATGGATTTGGGCAATACGCGTATGGGCATAGGCAATACGCGTATGGGCAGACTTGTGGTTTTCCTGGGCTGTTGTTGTGCAGTTTTTGGTTGTTTAGGCTGAGCGAGGTAACTTAGCTGATGCATGGTATACGAGGGATCATTTCCCGTTGCTTTGAGTGGTATAGATATTAGTAGAGTGTGTTAATACTGTGTTTGATTATGTGGCATGATGTGATAGGCTTTTGTGATAGAAGGTGTTAATGATGATGATAACATGACTATATGATGCTGTTGTTGCTATGTTGATTATGATGCATGCTTGGTGTGCATGCATTCATGAAAGGCCGATGCCTAGTGATGAACGGACTGAGTTCCAATGATGTTGTTGACTCCGGGCTTGTTGAGAGGCTTGGTTCCTTGCGGGGAACTCGGATTCTATGGTGATGAATCTGGGAGTGGTGATCCTGTAGTTGGTCACAAAATGGGTATACCGAGTCGTGTTGAGTCATGCATGGGTGTGTGCATTGCATTTGATATGTTGTTTTGTTGATGTTCATGAGTATGTTGATTATGATGATTATGATGAGCTGTGTTGGCATATGTGAAATATATTTATGTTTATATTTCTGTCGTTATATTATTATTTAATAATGTAATTCTCACCCCTTCTGCATGTGTTTATGTTCATCTATGATGAGCAATGTGCAGATAAAGAGGAGTAGCTATTGTTGAGGTTTGAAGAATAAGTGTAGAGTTATTCTACAGAGTCGAGTCAAATGCTCTGGTCATGTGACACCGGGGTTATGGGATTCGATAGATAATTGGTTATTATTTACGTTGTTTATGATGACTAATATGTTGAGATGCTTTGTTGAGATAATGTTGAAACATTATTATTAATTGTTATATGATGAATGATAATATTTGTGTTGTTGTCCGCTGCGAAGTTTTAATAAAATAAATAAAATGTGTTATGTTGTGATGCGATACAAGTGTTATGTTGAACGAAATGTAAACTCTTCTACATGTTGTACTCTGATAATCTATTTAAATATGTCGTTTGGGTAGAAGGGTGTTACATTTGCGGCCTCTTCATCAGCACCAGAAGCAGAATTGCCACTCACATCATCATTGTTAGCAGACCTCTTACTAGAGGTGTGGGCTTCAGCTTCTTCTTCATGGCTGACATTAGCATGTTCAACATTTTCACCCTCAGCCTGCTCCAAGCTTGCAATCAAGGCTTCCAAAGATTGTTTTCTAGATATGGCTACCCTAATCCCTTCACCTAGCTCTTGGCATGTCTCCTTAAGCTCAGCAATTTCTCCAACTTTTGAGGTTGGCCTCTTCATGGCAGATGTCATGACAATATCCTCGACATGACTGCCTTCAAAGAGTTTGTAGTGCACATACAGAGATGGTTTTCTCCTATTAGGTAAATCATTTAAGCACATAATACCAGGGTATTGGTTCAAGATAATACCACAAATCATAGAGGGAAAAGCAATTGGCAGCTTAACTGCATTAGTAGTTGCATGCTTGATGATTTGATCAAACATAAATTTACCATAGTCAAATTTCACTTTTGTCCCAACAGCAAAAATAAACCTCCCAAGAGTATTAGCAATGGTGGAGATATGGTTGGTAGGGACCCAGTTAATAACTCCTATTTTATGCAGAATAGCATACTTGACAGTCAACTTCCCAGCAGGAAGATGCTTTTTAACAGGCCAAACTTTCACCTGCCTAGCTGTAATCTCCCTACATACCTGATTGTCTGTAACTTCTAATTCTCCTGCACCCTCATTATTTCTACCTAGAAAATTATTAATAACAGTAGGAGAGAATGTTATACACTTACCCCTTATATACACCTTGCAGAACTCCTTGTTGTTCTTATCAGAAATATCCTCAGGAATATTAACAATAAATTCCTTGACTAACCCTTCGTAGCATTGAGAGAACCCATCAACAATCTTCAAAAGCCCAACAACTTTTATCAGGTCCATGACCTCCTTGACATCAGCAACATCTTTTCCCAATTCCCTTTCCACATCTACCCTTCTCTGAATCACAAATTTCCACTTAGCAGTTCCATCCTCAAGATGGAAGGAGATGTTATCCAAATGAACAACAAGTACATTAACAGGAGACTTCCTAACAGTAGCTTTCTTCGCAGGAGAGATGTCAGGGACATCTTCCTCAACATCCTCTTCAGGCTCAGAATCATCTTTGACCTTCCTCTTCTTTATTTCAACCTTGCTCCATGATTTGGAGGGACCAATACCAGCAGTCTTCTTAGCGTTTCTAGCTGACATAAGTTCAGCCACAGATTTTCCTTTGCGAGTCTTCATGCGTTTAGCCACACTTGGCTTCATGTGATGAATCAAGCTTTCCTCTTGATCATCAGAGCTACCATCCTCTATATCAATCACAACATTTGCATCATCATGCTTCTCAGAATGGGAAGCATTAGCAGTGTTAGAGGCCACAAATTTTCCTTTTTCAGACAGGGTTTGCCCTAGAGAGCTTAACCCTTCAGCAGCCAAGTCCTTTTCAGAACTGGAGGAATCATCTCCCTTACTACTAGGTTGTTCAACCTTAGGAGAGGGATGCATTTGAGCAAGGGGGGTAGAAACTCCCTTCATAGAGTGACCTTCATTAAGAATTCTAGTAATTAGTTCTCTTATAACACGATCAGTATAGTATGTTCCTTCCTTAGAATTAGTGACAGGAGTTGAACCAGACGAAATACTAGAGGGATTACCTTGTTTGGAACATGCAGAAACGGAGGCATCAATGGAGATGGGTTGGTTCAAATCAATGTTCGCGCCGGGAATAACAAAGAGAGGAGCAACATCCAGAATCTCATCATCAGGGATACCCATGGGAGGAACATTAACTTTTGGGGTAGGCTTAGTATTTTTAGAAGCAGATGTATCTTGATGTTATGACATTTTGGAGTTTTTCTGGAAAAAGTAAGGTTGCCCTAGCAGAGGTTTATGGAGAAGGAAAAGGGAGATGGAAGAGTTGGAGTAGGGAATGAGGTTATGGGGGTAGCGTCTGAAGATGGAATAGATGGTATTTCCAATATAAGGTGATGATTTTCCATAATGGGGGCACTTTATTTTAGGCAAATAGACAATAACTTGATTACTTTTTCCATTCCATATTAATTGCTACAAATTTTCATAAACGAAAATACCTAATTTCCCTCTCAGGAATTCAAATTGATTTGCATCCAAGGCCTTTGTAAAAATACTAGCTAACTGCATCTCAGTAGCAACATGCTCTAAGACTACAGTCTTATCCTCCACAAGTTCTCTAATAAAATGGTGACGGATATCAATATGTTTGGTCCTGCTGTGCTGAATAGGGTTCTTTTAGATGTTTATAGCACTCAGGTTGTCACAATACAATGTCATGACATCTTGTGTGACATTGTATTCAGTCAGCATTTGTTTTATCCATACTAGTTGAGAACAATTACTTCCAGCTACTATGTATTCAGCTTCGGCAGTAGACAAAGAAACACAATTTTGCTTCTTACTAAACCATGATATTATATTGTTCCCCAAGAAGAAACATCCTCCTGATGTGCTTTTCCTGTCATCAACACTTCCAGCCCAATCAGCATCACAATAGCCAGACAACACAGAATCAGATCCATGAGTGTATATCATCCCATAGTCACAAGTGCCATTGACATATTTCAGGATCCTTTTCACTTAGTTTATATGGCTCACCTTTGGTTCAGCTTGATATCTAGCACATACACCTACAACAAAAGCAATGTCAGGTCTGCTTGCTGTAAGATATAGCAGACTCCCTATCATGCTTCTGTAGAGACTTTGATCCACACTGACACCATTTTCATCTTTAGACAACTTCAGATGAGTAGGAGCAGGTGTCCTCTTGTGGCTTGCATTCTCCATCCCAAACTTCTTAACAATATTCTTGGCATATTTACTTTGAGATAGAAAGATAGAATCCTCCATCTGCTTGACTTACAGGCCAAGAAAATAGGTTAGTTCTCCAACAAGACTCATTTCAAATTCATACTGCATTTGTTCAACAAAATGTTGAACCATGTTACTTGACATCCCACCAAACACAATATCATCCACATAGATCTGAGCAATCATGAGCTTTCCTCCTTCATCTTTGACAAATAAAGTCTTATCAATGCATCCCTTTCTGTATCCATTGTCAATGAGAAACACTGTGAGACTCTCATACCAAGCTCTCGGAGCTTGTTTCAACCCATAAAGAGCTTTCCTCAACTTATACACATGCTTTGGAAGATTTGGATCTGTGAATACCTTTGGTTGTTCAAAATATACTTCCTCATTCAAGTAGCCATTTAAGAAGGCACTTTTCACATCCATTTGGAACAATTTAAACTTCAGAATACATGTCACTCATAGCAATAATCTAATGGACTCCAGGCGAGCTACATGAGCAAATGTTTCATCAAAGTCAACTCCTTCAACTTGAGTGTATCCTTGAGCTACTAATCTTGATTTATTCCTAGTAACCACACCTTTTTCATCGGATTTATTCTTGTATACCCACTTTGTTCCAATAATATTTATTCCTTCAGGTCTTGGAACCAATTCCCACACTTCATTTCTCTTGAATTGGCCTAACTCTTCCTGCATGGCATTGATCCAAAATTCATCAGTTAAGGCTTCTTTAACATTCTTAGGCTCAATCTTTGACACAAAACAGGCATGTGAGATCACTTCCCTTGATCTAGTGGTGACTCCTTTATTTAGATCTCCTATAATGAGATCTTTAGGATGATCCTTCTGAATTCTGATAGAGGGTCCCTTGTTTACTTCATCAGCTTCAGGTTCAGCTTGAGTGGACTCACTCTCACTACTTTTATCAGAAGGTTCAGCTGGGGCATCATTCAGAAATGTTTCAACATCGTCTATGACATCAGTCTCTTAACCATCAATAATAACATTTATAGATTCCATCATAACTTTAGTTCTGGAATTAAAGACTCTAAAGGCTCTGCTGTTTGTTGAGTAGCCCAAAAATATTCCTTCATCACTCTTGGGGTCCATTTTCCTTCTTTGTTCACAATCACCCAGGATATAACATTTACTACCAAACACATGGAAGTATTTGACAGTAGGTATTGTTCCCTTCCAGACTTCATATAAAGTGGTTGAGGTCCCTTTTCTTAGGGTTACTCTGTTGTGAACATAACAAGCAGTGTTCATAGCTTCAGCCCAAAAGTGGTAAGGCAACTTCTTAGCATGAATCATAGCTCTAGCAGATTCTTGGAGAGTTCTATTTTTCCTTTCCACCATACCATTTTGCTTAGGGGTAATGGGAGAAGAGAACTCATGTCCAATCCCTTCAGATGAGCAGAAATCGACAAATTTACTGTTTTCAAATTCTTTCCCATGATCACTTCTGATTATGATAATATGACTCTCTCTTTCTCTTTGAAGTCTTTGGAAAAGGTCTTTGAACACATCAAACACATCAGATTTTTCTCTTATAAAATTCACCCAGGTATATCTGGAGAAGTCATCCACCACAACATAAGCATACCTTTTTCCACCAAGACTTTCCACCTGCATAGGTCCCATCAAATCCATGTGGAAAAGTTCCAGCACTTTAGATGTGGTGTCATGTTTGATCTTCTGATGTGACATCTTTGTCTGCTTTCCAATATAACATTCACCACATACTCTTCCTTCTTCAATCTTTAATTTTGGGATTCCTCTGACAGTTTCAACAGATATGATCCTCTTCATCCCTTTAAGATGCAGATGACCCAGTTTTTGATGCCATAGTTTCACTTCTTCTTCTTTAGCTAGAGCACATATTGATGAATAGCTAGTTCCTTAAGGACTCCACATGTAGCAGGTGTCCTTAGATTTGACTTCTCTCATGATCACTTCATTTTTTTATTAGTAACCAAGCATTCAGTTTTTGTGAAGTTCACATTGAGACCTTGATCACATAGTTGACTGATGCTGATCAGGTTTGCAGTCAATCCTTTAACAAGCAACACATTATCAAGGTTAGGAACTCCAGAGCAGTTTAGCTTTCCAATCCCCTTGATTTTCCCCTTTGCTCCATCACCAAAAGTTACATAGCTGGTGACATGAGATTGAAGGTCAACCAACAGATTTTTGCTTCCAGTCATGTGTCTGGAGCATCCACTGTCAAAGTACCAATCTTTTTTGGCTGAGACTCTGAAGGAAGTGTGAGCTATCAAGTTAGTAGCACCAACCCTAGGAGCCCACTGTTTTCTGTTAGAAGAGATGTGTTGTTTGAGTCTAGGTTGATTAGTAGGACTGGGATAACCATACAACCTAAAGCAGAATAGTTTTATGTGACCAAATTTCCCACAGTAATGGCATATCCATCTTTGGTATTTTCCTTCTGAGTGCTTATGTTGTCTTCCCTTGTGATGTTGAGATACCTGATGTGACATCTTAGGTTTGCTATCAGAGGGACTACAATCATGAGAAGATTCATTGAACCCAAGGCCAGTCATGTCTCCTGTCATCTTTCCAGCTTGAAGGATTTTATCTAAGGTGTCAGATCCACTGTTTAGCATTCTGACAGACTTAATCATCTCATCCAGTTTGGAATTCAGGAACAAGGCTTCAATCTTCAAATTAGAAATGGTTTCTAAGTGTTTTGTCTTCTCATCCTCTATTTGGGTTATTATTTTCTTCTGATTCTCCACTTGTTAACACACTTCTTCACTTCTGAAACACAACTTCCTATAAGAAGTAGCTAATTCATCAAAGGTTAATTCATCATCACTGGAATCTTCATCAGGATCACATCTCCCAGTCAAGGCAATCACAAGATTGGCAGATTCTCCTTCTGTTTCAATTTCAGAGTCATCATCAGACCAAGTAGCAACAAGACTTTTCTTCTGTTTCTTGAGATAGGTCCCACATTCAGCTCTAATGTGACCATACCCTTCACATTCATGGCACTGAATTCCTTTGCTCTGTTTGAATTTTTCTTCAGATCTTGTTCTTCTTCTAGCATCATTGGACCTATTGATGTCAAATGAGTTGTTCTTGACATTAGACTTTGACTTTACATCCATTCTCTTCAGGATTTTGTTGAATTGTCTTCCAAGTAGCACTGAGTCATTTGACATACCTTCATCAGTATCCTGACTACTTTCTTCCTTTTTATCTTCAGTGTTGGACACAAAGGCTATGCTTTTGACTTTCTTTTCAGATCCATCACGCATTCCCAACTCGAATGTTTGTAGGGATCCAACTAGCTCATCCACTCTCATCTTGCAAATATCTTAAGATTCTTCTATGGCTGCCACTTTCATGGCAAATCTTTTGGGAAGTGACCTGAGAATTTTCCTCACAAGCTTTTCATCTGACATCTTATTACCTAGGGCCCCTGAGGAATTAGCAATCTCAAGAATATTCATGTGGAAATCATGAATACTCTTGTCATACGGTGAACTGACTTGGGGTATTTTGCTTTTTATCGCAATGTCGCGGATAGCAAGAGTCGCCACCGACTTTTCTTTTATCCAATAAGGAAGGGTGGAAAAGAACAGGAAAGACCTCAATAGATTTTGGGTTCGGGAGGTACATTATACAAAGGGAAGGTATTAGCACCCTTTGTATCCATGGTTATCCATGGGCTCTTAATTGCTGGATCACTTATATTTTTGTCTGAAAAGTGTTCGTGAATTGTTTAAAAAATGTTTCGAAAAGAGAGTTTAACTTTGTAATGATTCTCGTATGAATGTATACAAAGTATTTATCTCGTTTGATTTTGAAAACGGTTTAGAAAAATGTAATTTGGTAATGATTCTAGTATGAATGTATACCAAGTGGTGATTTTCTAGGACTTGCAAAGTGTGAGGGGTGGGAAATGTTTTAGGTTATGATCCAGCAATTGAGAGTTATACCTTCCTAAGGTCGTTATGAACGTTTCCTATCCTTATGAGGGTAAAACTGTCCTTACTATTGAGAAGTAAGTAATTTTACCCTTTGGATGTTTAAGGGTCATCGTAGGGTCATCGATAGGTCATTGAAGGCAACAGTTGTAAGGATACCTTAGCATTCGAAGGGACGATCATCATTTAACCGTAGGCTACACCGAAGGGTCATCGAGGGACGAAATCATATATTCGAAGGCAACATCCGAGGGACTATGATTTATTTTATGATGATTTAATCGAAGGGTCATTGCTAAGTGTATCCCCACATTCGCGGGACATGACCGTTATACCGTAATACCGTAGGGCAGCAAAGAGAGGTCCAAAATCACATATTCAAAGGCCGTATTTTAAAGTCAATTAGGTGATTAGGATGAATCTCCATATTAAAATCAATACATTAAAATTAATACATTAAAATTAATACATTAAAATTAATTAAGCAATTTAGGGTGGATCTTCATAAGGGTATCCCACAAATAAAGTGGAAGGCCTAAACAGCACTCTTTTCCTGGGATATGTGAACCTTTACAAAATTCAGCAAACGGGTTAGAATACCAATCAGGGTGCAATCGAGGATTACATCGCAAAAGAAAACACAGCAGCATGAATGTCAGGCAAAACAGCGCATAATTAACATAGAATAGATCAGGTTACGCATAGGACATAACAAATATCAACGGCTGTCCCGTTCGCCTCTGCCTCGCCTAGCGAGGGCCTAGCGAATGCTCGCTACATGCTCGCTTAGCGATGTGCTAGCGAGCGGCTGCGGGTTTTGAATTTCAGAACAGTATGATCTCAGCATGCTGCATGCCTTATTGCATTCAATTACAGAAATAATATGGTCAAACACTCAGGATATTCAGGCGGACTGGAATTCACATGCAAAGTCTAATTACATATCCAAAAATTCAATCATGATGCATTATGTATTTAGAGATTTACAAATTGGAAGCATAAAACAATAATGATACACAAACCTGTTTGCAATGGAGTGGTAATGCTGAATTGGCCAGTCACTTTTGGTATCGGGTTGAGTTGGGCGGCGGTAACTTCGGTGCGGATGAGCGGCCGTCAGGGTTTCTTCACTCCGACTTCTCTGGGCTACTCTCCGGGGTTGCTATGCCAGGGTTTCCGGCCGTCTCCGTCTCGGTTTTTCGTTCTTCGTTTCATTACTGAAGTACTGGTATTTATAATGCCTTTTTTTCATGACCTAATGGGCTCAGAATGAAGCCCGAAATTTTCTGTTGTCTGTCAGCTTCGCTAGGCGAGCGTGTAGCGAACGTTCGCTAGGCGAAGGATTTGCTCGCCTAGCGAGCAAGCCAGTTTGGGCCATTTTCTGGATTGGGCCACTCGTGAGCTAGGCCTTTGTTCCTTTAAGATCAGTGTCATAAAAATGAGTCGGAGTGCCCTGAAAAATGTCTTGAAATATTAATGGGCAAATTTTGGGGTATGACAGCTGCCCCTGTTCAATATTCTTGAACCGAGAGAGTCAGAATGGTATGTACGCCATTCGTGGTCTGGAGGTGGAAGATTATTGAACACTTAGAATGCCCCAAAAATTTGCACTTGTCAATTAGTTAGTCTTGATGGAGATGGGCTTAAAGATGCCATCTAGGAAGTTTGATGATGAGAGCTTCAGAGTACGTCGTACGTTAGAAGATATCTGAAGTCATGGGTGTCACTGGGTCATACGCTAGACCGTATAGTGGGTCATTCATTAGGCCGTCGACTTCCCTGGGGATTTAGAATGGGTCATACGCCGCTGGGGATAACAAATCAGAATGGATCATACGCTAGATCGTATCTGAGTTGCAGAATGGGCCGTCCGTTAGGCTGCATCTGACGAAAAGTAGTCGTACGCTAGACTACACCTCGGAATGTACCGTATGCTAGGTAGTATCTGAGGAAAGAACATCCAAATGGGTCGTATGCTAGACCGTATCGGACTTGTTGGAGGAGTCGTATGCTGTGCCGAATCAGGATGAGATAAGAATCCGAATGAGTCATACACTGCTGGGATAAAGGATCAGAATGGATCGTACGCTGGATCGTATCTGAGTTGCGGAACGAGCCGTCCATTAGGCTGTATCGTTACTGGGGGTGAAGGATCAGAATGGATCGTATGCTAGATCGTATCTGAGTTGTAGACTGAGCCGTCCGTTAGGCTGTACCTGATGATGAAGGGGGTAGTCATACGCCAGACTACACTTCAGAATGTACCGTACGCTAGGTAGCATTTGAGGCCTTGAAGGTCCAAATGGGTTGTATGCTAGACCGTATTGGAGTTGTTGAAGGTCGGAATGGATCGTACGTTAGATTGCATCTGAGTTGAAAGAGTCATATGTTGAGCTGAATCAGAATGAACCGTACGCTAGGCTATATCTGATAGTATTTGTATATGTTGTATTTGCAATAAATGTCTGGGATGGGCTTATAGATGCCATCACTAGGAGGACGTCAGGATGAATGTTGTCATGGAGTGTATCTGAAAGATGTATTTGAATATGAACGTAATCGATGAAGATGTCCGTCTGAATGGCTCTCTATTTTGACTGTATCAGGAAGATAATTAACCTGAAAATAAAGTTAGCTTCATGCCATGTCATGATGCATGAGATGTTTTATGCTTTCGAAAATAACTGCGAACGATGTATGCATGCGTATGCTGTGAAATGATGTAATGAATGAATTATGCATCTGAAAAGTTCTTCCTGAGGACTCTACTGGGGAAAATAAATCTCAATCTTCTGGTTGGGAGATACTGGTATCGATGACCCTTTCTTAGCCGGGGATGCTTGATTTCTGTCTGATGGTAGAAATGTTCAACAGAAGCCCGACTGGGGGTGGAAGAGATGACCCATTTGTCTAGTAATGCCACTCTCTTCTGGGAATGACTGGCTTTGCTGGGGAATAGGATTAGCAACGGATTCATTGGAAAGCATGATTAGACCTTCTCCTCGATCCTGAAGCCTAGTAGTAATCGCTATTTCTATTTTATGCACGCATTTTTGGTAAACATCGATCATATCCAAATGCATATATTAATTCGAATTAAATCAATGGACGTTTATGCAAACAAAACAGAGAAAGTAAAACAAGAGCATTTTTTTTTTTTTGAAACTAAAATTATATTGATTTCGAAAGAGGGCCTATAAACAGGCAATTTGTGTACAAGGAGACAAAAATCCTAGTAAGAGGAAATTGTCAAGAAAACAAAGAGAAAGCTATGCCGAAAACGTCCTATTGACTTTAATTCCACTACTGCCATTATGTCTTCAAGCCTCTCATCTCCTGCTGTCGGATAGAAGTGATTAGCTTGTTCAGTCCTTTGAACTTGGATGAAGCTGTCTGAGAACGGGACATAGTCATACGCTTTAATCCCTAATTTTTGCCTGGACCGCCTTTTCAGGTTTTCAATCCACCAGGATACCCCTTTTTGCCCAAGCCGCCTTTTCCGGTTTTCGACTTGCCGGGTGCACATTTTTTATGTTTATCCCTAATTTTTGCCCGAACCTTTTTGGTTCGCCGGGATGCCCTTACTTTTGCCTAGGTACGTCGACCTAGCAGGTCTCTTTTATGCGTAGTATTTTTTGACTATGTCTGCGTTCACGGGATGCGGGAAGTCTTCGCCGTCCATTGTAGCTAGTATCATGGCTCCACCAGAGAATACCTTCTTAACTACAAACGGCCCTTCGTACGTGGGAATCCATTTGCCTCTGGGATCACCTTGTGGTAGAGTGATGCGCTTTACCACCAAGTCGCCAATTTGATACACCTGTCTCTTGACTCTTTTGTTAAATGCCTGGGTCATACGCTTCTGATATATCTGTCCATGACAAACAGCCGCAAGTCTCTTCTCATCAATCAAGTTTATCTGATCGAGTCGAGTCTGAATCCATTCCTCTTCATCTAAGCCCGCCTCTTTCATGATTCTTAGAGAGGGAATCTGAACTTCCACTGGTAAAACGGCTTCCATTCCGTAGACTAAAGAGAAAGGAGTTGCTCCTGTCGAAGTGCGTACTGAAGTGCGATAACCGTGAAGAGCAAACGGTAACATCTCATGCCAGTCTTTGTACGTCACCGTCATCTTTTGTATGATCTTCTTGATATTCTTATTAGCAGCTTCCACGGCGCCGTTCATCTTTGGCCGGTACGGAGAAGAGTTATGGTGTTTTATTTTGAACTGCGTGCAGAGTTCAGTAATCATCTTGTTGTTCAAATTAGTACCATTGTCAGTAATAATTCTTTCAGGGATGCCATATCGACAAATGAGATTATTCTTGATGAATCGTGCCACCACATTCTTGGTGACAGAAGTGAATGAGGCGGCCTCTACCCACTTTGTAAAGTAATCAATAGCGACAAGGATGAAGCGATGTCCATTAGAAGCAGTAGGTTTAATCTCTCCAATCATGTCAATGCCCCACATCGCAAAAGGCCAAGGGGCTGTCAACACGTTTAGTGGAGCAGGAGGCACATGTACTTTGTCCGCATAGATCTGGAACTTATGACAGGTTCTGGAGTGACGGTGGCAATCAGCTTCCATGGTAGACCAATAATATCCTGATCTCAGAATCTTCTTGGCCATTTTATGTCCACTAGAATGAGTCCCAAAAATACCGTCGTGCATATCTCCCATAATCTTTTCTGCTTCCTTTTTATCCACACAGCGAAGCAAAGTCGAATCGTGGTTACGTTTGTATAATACTCCATTACTCAGAAAGAATTTAGCGGAGAACTTCCTCAGGAATTTTTTGTCATTGATGGATGCCCCTTCAGGGTATTCCTGAGCTTCTAAATATCTTTTTACTTCGTGGAACCAGGGTTTTTCCCGTACTCCCTCAGTGTTAAGTTCATAACAGTATGCCGGTTCATCTAGTCGCTCAATGGTGATCCTGGGAGCTTCATTGTCCCATCTGACTCTGAACATAGATGACATGGTAGCTAATGCGTCTGCCAACTGATTCTCTTCTCGTGGGATATGTTCGAATGTAATCTCTTCAAAGTATGGGATTAATGTCATCACCCGTTCTCGGTAAGGGATGAGATTCGGATGCTTAGTGTCCCATTCTCCTTTGATCTGACTGATTACTAATGCTGAGTCTCCGTACACACTCAAAAACTTGACCCGCCGGTCTATAGCAGCCTTGAGTCCCAAAATACATGCTTCATACTCAGCCATATTATTGGTACAATGAAAACATAGTCTAGCAGTGAAAGGCGTATGGTAACCCTCGGGAGAAATGATTACCACACCAACACCATTGCCCAATGCATTAGAAGACCCATCGAAAACCATAGTCCATCGGGATCCTAGTTCGGGTCCTTCATCCGGTCTAGGTTCTTCATAATCAGTAACAAGCATGACATCCTCATCTGGGAACTCAAAATTCATAGATTGGTAATCATCCACTGCTTGATGAGCCAAATGATCGGCTAGCACGCTTCCTTTGATTGCTTTCTGGGTAGTATACTGGATGTCGTACTCTGTTAGAATCATCTGCCATCTTGCTATTCTTCCGGAGAGGGCGGGTTTCTCAAATATGTATTTGATAGGATCCATCTTAGAAATCAATAAAGTGGTATGATTCAACATGTATTGTCTTAGTCGGCGAGCAGCCCAGGCCAAAGCACAGCAAGTTCTCTCGAGCAGTGAGTATCTTGTTTCACAGTCGGTAAACTTTTTGCTAAGGTAGTATATGGCATGCTCTTTTCGACCAGACTCGTCATGTTGCCCCAACACACACCCCATTGAATTTTCTAACACGGTCAAATACATGATTAGAGGTCTTCCTTCAACCGGTGGCATCAGGATCGGAGGTTCCTGGAGGTACTTCTTGACTTTGTCAAAAGCTTCTTGACATTCCTCATTCCATATCATCTCTTGATTTTTCCTCAGTAGCTTGAAGAGGGGTTTGCAGGTGGCGGTCAAATGGGAGATAAATCGGGCAATGTAATTCAAGCGTCCCAAGAAACCTCTGACTTCTTGATCTGTACTGGGAACTGGCATTTCTTGAATAGCTCTCACCTTGGCTGGGTCAACCTCGATCCCTTTACCACTGACAATAAAGCCCAGGAGTTTTTCGGACCTTACCCCAAAGGTGCATTTGTTCGGGTTCAACCTCAACTTGTATTTCTTCAACCTCTCGAACAGTTTGTATAAATGATCGAGATGTTCCTCCTCAGTATGAGATCTGGCTATCATGTCATCCACATATACTTCTATTTCATGATGGATCATATCATGGAACAAAACCACCATAGCACGCTGGTACGTTGCCCCTGCATTCTTTAAACCAAATGGCATTACTTTATAACAGAACGTGCCCCATTGCGTCACAAACGTAGTTTTCTCCATGTCCTCAGGCGCCATCTTAATCTGGTTGTAACCTGAGAATCCATCCATGAATGAGAACACCTTGTGTTGAGCGGTGTTATCTACCAGAACATCAATGTGCGGGAGTGGAAAGTCATCCTTGGGACTCGCTTTATTCAGGTCTCGGTAATCTACACACATTCGCACCTTACCATCCTTCTTTGGCACTGGTACCACATTAGCAACCCATTGAGGATAAGAAGTAACAGCCAGAAAACCTGCATCAAATTGTTTCATCACCTCGGCTTTGATTTTCTCAGACATTTCAGGACGCATGCGACGAACCTTTTGCTTAACAGGACGACATTCTTCCCTCGTTGGCAATCGATGCACTACTATATCGGTATCCAGTCCTGGCATGTCTTCATAAGACCAAGCAAAAATCTCTACATAGTCATGCAACATCTGAATCAACCTTCTCTTGACACTGTTTTCCAAGCCTGCTCCTATTTTGACTTCTTTCTTGTTTACTTCAGTACCCAGATTTACAGTCTCAACTGACTCCTCGTGTGGCTGTATAGTCCTTTCTTCCTGTAGTAACAGTCTGGCAAGTTCTCCAGGTACTTCACAATCTTCCTCACTTCCATCCTCGGCTTGGTAGATCGGATTTTCAAAGTCATAATGAACAGTAGTAGAACTATTATCAACAGGATCCAGAGTGGGTATGGATCTGCAATTCGTTACGTGAGTGTGTGTAAGAAAACATAGCTCGTTTGGAAGATGACAGAAAAGATAAAGAGCGCAATATTTGAATGCAAAAAGTCCATTGATTTATTGAATATGAATATGCTTATGAAGATGACAAAACCCTTAACAAATTAGCTATTGTGCCCCGGGCATAGACACAACGCTTGGAGAAGTTCAATTGTAAAAAAAAACAAAAATTTGCAACACTAAAATAGACAATAACAATTACTCCTGACTAAAGGAAATCGGGATAGTGTCTTCAGCCTTCCAATTATTGAGTCCGTCACCAATTGTTGGGAAAATCCAGCTATCCAGGTCGCAATCGCTGTCAGCATCTTCTACAGCATTAATTTGACTCTTGTCAGAGCTGAACCCCAGGCCAAATTTGTCAGACTTGTACGGTACGTCGATCAATTGACCCCAGCCAGTACGACCACCATCTTCAACCACGGCTTGAGCGTCCTTCAGAGAAATCATAGCAGGAGGAGCACGAATAACCTTGGGTACACAGGAAGTTGGCTTAAGGACAGGATTGGTCGGAGGAACTACTTCAAATGACTGACAAGGAGTCTCAATGAATTCACCATCCATCTCGACGTATCTGAAGGTATGCACACTACTGACAATGTACTCTTCTTCTCCACACACGGTGACAATTTTGCCCTTTGTGGGATACCTCAACTTTTGATGGAGAGACGAGGCTACAGCGCCTGCCCCATGAATCCAAGGGCGTCCCAGTAAGCAGGAATAGGCAGGACGAATGTTCATTACATGGAAGGTAGTGTTGAAGACTTGAGGTCCTATCTTGATAGGAAGGACTACTTCGCCATGGACAACACTCTTCGCACCATCGTAAGCACGTACCACAATGTCACTAGGTTTCAGTTCAATGCTTTTACAATCCAGCTTATCCAGCACAGCTGTCGGCAGCACATTCAAGGAAGAGCCATTATCGATCAACACATGAGACAAAGTGATTCCCCTACACTCAATGGAGATATGCAGGGCTTTATTGTGATTCTTTCCTGCTGGTGTCAGATCAGCGTCGGAAAAGCCTAGGCCATTGTCAACAGCCAAGTGAGCAACATAATGTTCGAACTGATCGACAGATGTCTCCTGAGGTACATGAGCGGTCTTCAAGAATTTTATCAATGCATTGGCATGAGGTTCAGAAGATAACAGCAAGGATAACATCGAGATCTTAGACGGGGTATGCCCCAACTGTTCTACCACATCGAAATCACTCTTGCGGATGATTTTCAGCACTTCTTCCATTTCCTGTTTGGCAACATCTTCGGGAGTAACTTCGACCGGTGTCTCTGACTGAGAAGGATTGACTGGTTCCTTTCCTCGAGTTTCAAGGACAGGAGGTGAAATTTCTGGAGAGAAGATCCTTCCGCTTCGAGTAATTTTACTAGTCCCAACAATGCCACTAGTATTAGCAGCATTATCCACTTGCTTCACGCCATGGACGTAAACATCACCGCCATAATTCCACGGAATAGCTTTGCTTGAGGAATACGGGATCGGGCCAGGTGCAGTGATGATTAGGGGAGCAACCCTGGGCTCAGCAGTAATCTTCACAGGCGCCCTGGTAGCGGTAATCTTCACTGGAACTTTGGACCTAGCAATCACAGATATTTCTTCAATAGGGTTTTCCGCCTTAGGAATCCTTTCGAAGAGAACTGTACGATCGTCCATCAGCCGTTGAATACCATTCTTCAATTTCAAACAGTCCTCGGGTCGGAGTATGCAGAGATTGCAATCTTCAGCACAACCTGGAAATAAACCAGCTTGCAATAAATTCCTCTTTATGATCGGGAGAGGAGATGTTAAGTCCGCCACATTGGAAATGTGAGAATCGTCATCCATAGCATTAACAGTTTTGTCATGGTTAGGCATAGGAGCAGTGATGACATTAGGAGTCTCCGGAGGCTCAAACTCAATTTCTCCAGCTTCGATCATATCCTGAATCTTATTCTTCAATGACCAGCAATCGTTTGTATCATGCCCGGGGCTATCGGAGTGATATGCACACCTGGCATTGGGATTATAACGAGAAGAGGTAGTGTTGGGATTTGTAGGAGGATCTCTAAGGGTGATCAAATTTGCCTTTAGCATTCCCTGCAGTGCCTGTGCCAAGGTCATATTGATCCTGGTAAACTGCCTTCTTGGCCTGTCTTGTTTGGGCTGGAAGTTTTGAGATGGTGGTGCTGCAATCGTAACTGCTCCGATGTCATGGTCACGGTTTTTCTTGTTACGACCCTTTTGACCGTACACAGCATTTGATTCGTTCCTCCCCTGATAGGACCTTTTGGTGCTTGCAGAGGTAGCCGCCTGTATCTTTCCACTTCGGATGCCGCTTTCAACACGTTCACCTGTTAATATAAGTTCAGTGAAACCTGATGAAGAACTTCCCAGTAGATGGCTATAGAATGGGCCGGTCAGTGTGCCCATGAACATGTCCACCAATTCTCTGTCAGTCATAGGGGGTTTGACTCTGCCAGCCAAATCTCTCCACTTTTGAGCATATTCTTTAAAGCTTTCTTTAGATCCCATAGTCATATTCTGCAACTGTAGCCGGGTAGGTGCTAGTTCAGAGTTATACTGGTACTGTTTATAGAAAGCTGTTGCTAAATCAGTCCAGGTGCGGATGTCAGAGCTCTCGAGCTGATAATACCATTCCAACTGTGTGCCAGACAGGCTCTCTTGGAAGAAATGGATCCATAGCTTCCTGTCAGTGGTATGCGGCTGAATCTTTCTCACATAAGCTCTCAGATGCATCTGAGGACAAGACGCACCATCGTACTTAGTGAAAGTGGGGATTTTGAATTTGCGAGGAATGGTCACATCGGAGACCAGACCCAAACTTTCGAAATCCAGACCGGGCGCCTTCTGACCCTCCATAGCTAGCATACGTTCTTCCAGCAACTTGTACTTATCATCTCTTGGAGAGTACTGTTCATTTTCATAATCTTCATCGTCGTCCTCAGGGTTGAAGAGATCGACATTCTCCTCTTCTGAATCATTCTCTGTCTCCTCTTCTGGACCATTTGGGATCCCAAACTTGACTCCTGCGGCCTGTCCTTTACGCCTTCTTCCCGGGTTAATGAAACTCACAGCTTTCTTGTCTTTCTTCTTTTCGAGCAAAAGGGCCTTCAGTTCCTCCTGCCCCTTGGATAAGCTTAGCATCATCTCCTTGAATTGAGCATTCTGAGTCTGGAGATCTTTGACAGTTTGTTCGAGATCCATTTTTCTGTTTGCAATGAAGACCGTGAGAACATTGAACTTGTAGAATACCTGTTATGCAGTGTTATGTTATGTTATGCAATGCATGAAATGTTTTCAAGGACTTTTGGAATTTAAGTTTGCGTAAATCACCAACAAGAGAGAAATGTTTATTGCTAATTTCTTTGACCAATGTTCATTACAAAAGGAATAATAATAAAAATACAATGAAAGCTCAAGTCTCCCAGGGGCGGCTTCTTTTTGGGCGAAGATACGCATTGAGTCTTCGTTCCTCATTAAGCTGACTGGTAAGTTCTAACACTTTCTTCCTTTCTGCAACGAACTGAGTCTCGAAAGTATCCCTTTCTTCTCTCAACTGGATCCAGGATCTCTTTAGTTCCTCAACATTGGTAGGCATATCTGGATAAGGAATGATCTGAGGAGCACCTCCTTCAGCTTCAGGTTCGACAATCTGAGGTCCGATTGCAAGATATGGCATGACAAGTTCACGAGCTCTGGCGCGTACCCATCTGAGATAAGGTTCCATAGGAATATAATTTTTCTGTCCTAACGTACCTCTCTTCACCATGCCCCAAGCTCGTACAAATCTTTGACGGAGGCCTTGGGAATCGTTGTCATAGTCGAACATGATGCCTTCGATGATCATTTCATGTGGACCATCTCTTAGAGCACAACCAAACTGTCGCAGAGCTATAGCAGGATTATAAGTAATACCTCCTCTTATTCCTAGGAGTGGTACATTAGGGAACTCGCCACAACGGTCAATGATGGTAACATTTCCTTCGAGATGAGGACACCAACGGATGTCTGAATGGGAGAGTGACATTATCCTTTGAGACCATTTCAGATTTTGCTCATTCTTCAAGACTGATTGAGGAAGGTGTGAAATAAACCACCTAGACAATAGAGGTATGCAGCACATGAGAGTCCCTTGCCTTTTCATAGTACGAGTGTGAAGGGAATGCAGAATGTCTCCGAGCAAGGTAGGCACAGGGTTATGAGTGAGAAATATCTTAATAGCATTCATATCTACGAATTGGTCTGGGTTAGGAAATAACACCAAACCATAGATTAGCAATGCCAGAACATCTTCGAAAGCATGGACATCCATAACTTTTAGGAATTCTCGGGCCTTATTTATCAGGAATTTGGCAAGTAAACCCTTAACTCCACTTCTCGTTACCCAATTAGCTTCAATGTCGGACTTCGTCATGTGCAAAGCTGCGGCAACCTCTTCAGACTTTGGAATCTTCTCTAAACCACTGAAAGGTGTTTGGTCAATGATAGGTATCCCAAGCAGCCTGGAGAATTCTTCTAATGTGGGTACCAACTGATAATCTGGGAAGGTGAAGCAATGATGTTTAGGATCGAAGAACTGGAATAGAACTCTCATCAGATCTTCTTTGAAACTGGTAGTAACTAAATTGAGAAGAGAACCATGTCTCTTGATGAACTGCGCATGATCGGGAAGTTCTGACACTAAATCCTTGAGTTGAGGAGAGATGGCTACAAGATTAATCTGGATAGTCTTCCTGGAAGCCATAACCTGTTTAACAGAGCAAAGCTAAATCCCTAAGTCCTTGAAATGGTTAGTACAATGTTATGATGTCATGATGTTATGATGTTATGATGTTATGATGTTATGTAAATAACAAGCACAAGCAAGTCACACAACAATCATTCCTAGGTTTTAAGGCTTGCATGAGTTTCATAGGTAAGTACCCTCCCCACTGAAGTTTGGTTGGTTCAACCTGTCCTAGAATAGTAACCGGGTTCTAAAAGGATCTCCAATCATTGACCTTCCTTCAAGTCCACTTCAGTGCAACACCAAGTGGTTGACTGAAGCTTCCCTAAAGTCCAATCTCAAAGAGTGTAGTATCGAGTCTCAACCAACCCCAGTCGGAACCGAAGTCAGTTATCTCACTACTTTCTAATGGCCAGGATGAGTCAATTAGGGTTCTAAAGGTCTGGTTAATGCTTTAATGACACCACGCGGAAGCCAAATTTTTCCTCAAGTGAACATGAGGAACATCAGGACATCCAAAGTGTCACATTAACCGTAGCCATCATTTTAACCATTCCAGTATACGCCGGATAGTCGCGATGATCTATTGCTACTTACCTAAGGTACACTAGATCCGGGTGTAGGATCTTTCACTCAAGAATACCCAAGCAATCCCTTAAAAGTAAATCAGACAATTTTAAATAAGTGATCTTGTTTTTTAAGGTAACCTCTCTTTTTAAAGTTTCCCCAGCAGAGTCGCCAGTTCTGTCATACGGTGAACTGACTTGGGGTATTTTGCTTTTTATCGCAATGTCGCGGATAGCAAGAGTCGCCACCGACTTTTCTTTTATCCAATAAGGAAGGGTGGAAAAGAACAGGAAAGACCTCAATAGATTTTGGGTTCGGGAGGTACATTATACAAAGGGAAGGTATTAGCACCCTTTGTATCCATGGTTATCCATGGGCTCTTAATTGCTGGATCACTTATATTTTTGTCTGAAAAGTGTTCGTGAATTGTTTAAAAAATGTTTCGAAAAGAGAGTTTAACTTTGTAATGATTCTCGTATGAATGTATACAAAGTATTTATCTCGTTTGATTTTGAAAACGGTTTAGAAAAATGTAATTTGGTAATGATTCTAGTATGAATGTATACCAAGTGGTGATTTTCTAGGACTTGCAAAGTGTGAGGGGTGGGAAATGTTTTAGGTTATGATCCAGCAATTGAGAGTTATACCTTCCTAAGGTCGTTATGAACGTTTCCTATCCTTATGAGGGTAAAACTGTCCTTACTATTGAGAAGTAAGTAATTTTACCCTTTGGATGTTTAAGGGTCATCGTAGGGTCATCGATAGGTCATTGAAGGCAACAGTTGTAAGGATACCTTAGCATTCGAAGGGACGATCATCATTTAAACGTAGGCTACACCGAAGGGTCATCGAGGGACGAAATCATATATTCGAAGGCAACATCCGAGGGACTATGATTTATTTTATGATGATTTAATCGAAGGGTCATTGCTAAGTGTATCCCCACATTCGCGGGACATGACCGTTATACCGTAATACCGTAGGGCAGCAAAGAGAGGTCCAAAATCACATATTCAAAGGCCGTATTTTAAAGTCAATTAGGTGATTAGGATGAATCTCCATATTAAAATCAATACATTAAAATTAATACATTAAAATTAATACATTAAAATTAATTAAGCAATTTAGGGTGGATCTTCATAAGGGTATCCCACAAATAAAGTGGAAGGCCTAAACAGCACTCTTTTCCTGGGATATGTGAACCTTTACAAAATTCAGCAAACGGGTTAGAATACCAATCAGGGTGCAATCGAGGATTACACCGCAAAAGAAAACACAGCAGCATGAATGTCAGGCAAAACAGCGCATAATTAACATAGAATAGATCAGGTTACGCATAGGACATAACAAATATCAACGGCTGTCCCGTTCGCCTCTGCCTCGCCTAGCGAGGGCCTAGCGAATGCTCGCTACATGCTCGCTTAGCGATGTGCTAGCGAGCGGCTGCGGGTTTTGAATTTCAGAACAGTATGATCTCAGCATGCTGCATGCCTTATTGCATTCAATTACAGAAATAATATGGTCAAACACTCAGGATATTCAGGCGGACTGGAATTCACATGCAAAGTCTAATTACATATCCAAAAATTCAATCATGATGCATTATGTATTTAGAGATTTACAAATTGGAAGCATAAAACAATAATGATACACAAACCTGTTTGCAATGGAGTGGTAATGCTGAATTGGCCAGTCACTTTTGGTATCGGGTTGAGTTGGGCGGCGGTAACTTCGGTGCGGATGAGCGGCCGTCAGGGTTTCTTCACTCCGACTTCTCTGGGCTACTCTCCGGGGTTGCTATGCCAGGGTTTCCGGCCGTCTCCGTCTCGGTTTTTCGTTCTTCGTTTCATTACTGAAGTACTGGTATTTATAATGCCTTTTTTTCATGACCTAATGGGCTCAGAATGAAGCCCGAAATTTTCTGTTGTCTGTCAGCTTCGCTAGGCGAGCGTGTAGCGAACGTTCGCTAGGCGAAGGATTTGCTCGCCTAGCGAGCAGGCCAGTTTGGGCCATTTTCTGGATTGGGCCACTCGTGAGCTGGGCCTTTGTTCCTTTAAGATCAGTGTCATAAAAATGAGTCGGAGTGCCCTGAAAAATGTCTTGAAATATTAATGGGCAAATTTTGGGGTATGACAACTCTCATCTTCTTTCATCCTCAAATTTTCAAACTTGGTAGTAAGCAGCTGTAATCTAGACATCTGCACTCTAGAGGTACCTTCATGGAGTGGTTTTGAGAATATCCCAAGCATCTTTAGCCACCTCACAAATGTTCACCAGTCTGAAGATGTTCTTATCAATCCCATTGAATATAACATTCAACGCTTTAGAGTTTCCAAGAGCTAGTTCATCCTCCTCCTTGGTCCATTCTTCCTCAGGCTTCTTATCAGTTGTAACTTTTCCATCCTCAGTAGTGAAAGGATGTTCCCAGCCTGTTAGAACAACTTTCCAAGCCTTATTGTCCAAAGATTTCAAGAAGGCTACCATCCGAGGTTTCCAGTAATCATAGTTAGATCCATCCAGAATTGGTGTTCTATTTATAGATCCTCCGTCTCTGTCCATAGTACCAGAAAGTAACGTCCCAAGATCTCACCCAGAACCAGAGCAGGATGCCTACTCTGATACCAATTGAAATTCTGGTATCAGATATGAGATGTCGAAGGTAATGTCACAACACTAATATCTGGACAACAGATGAAATATAAACATAATAAAAATCAGGAAACAATTGAAAAATGACACAAGCAATTATTAACCCAGTTCGGTGCAAACACACCTACGTATGGGGGCTACCAAGCCAGGAAGGAAATCCACTAAACAGAATTAGTTCAAAGACTCTTAGCAAACAACTTCAAGTTACAGTCTTTTCACCTAATCTCTACCCGTGTGATTTCTGTCTAAGAACTCTTAGACATGAGACCTTACTCACTTCCCCTCAATCACAGTAGTGATACTAGAACAAATACCAAAAAAAAGAAGACACACTTCAAGGACACACACTTGATCTTGCTTAAAAGCTTCAATCAAGTAAACAAATACACTCGTACTTCAAAGCTTAGAGTGGACAAATTACAACTCAAAAACTCAGTCCAATTTACACATCAACAAGATGGATGAATGGCTCACAATTCACAAACTCACACAAGACTAAACCTAATCCTCACTCACTTCACGTTTGTATTTTCTATGTTTAAAACAGGGTTTACAACGTCTTTCAATAGAAGCTTTCTAAATGGGTCTGGGCAGCATGAAACCCTAATTCTATTTGTTGCGTATTCCCTAAGAAATAGCAACTAATCATTCCTTTTTGGGAAATAGAATATTCTGGTGTTAAATAGAATTACTCCTTGAATAATGCATGCAATCTCCACATAAGCACACAAAGACTTGCATGAAAAGTGCAACAAGAAAATACATAACATTCAGACTGAATGTTCTGTATGCACATGTCGTAACATCGGGTCTGACATCTTGAATATATCCTGCACAACCATATCAACCAACTTGCAGAAAGCTGATATCACATGTCAAGACTACAAGCGTGACATCTTGTGATAACACTAAGTTTTACCAAAATTGATGCCAACTCATAGAACCAAGAATGATGATTCTACTTCTATGAGCATGACAAACAATATTATTCTATATTTGAGTCAAGCATCTTATTTTTCAAATTTATGCTTACATCTTATTGGAAAAGCAGAGTTTGATGACATTCAAAAGCTATTATGATCAGAAACTATGAACCAACTTCTAATTTATAATAGCCTCTGAAGGATCTCAGCCTTTGAAACTCCAAATAAGGTTAAATGCCTTTGATATGCACACAACTGGACAAAATTGTTTTTCTGTCTATGTCTCATGTCCTCTTACGTGTCAAAAATCTGAAATGTCTTCTACCACTTAGATTATAGTTGTTGGGTAAAAACTCCTCTAATCTTGTTGATTTGTCTTAGTTACTATGCTTCTTGCCTCTTTTGTTGTGTATTCTATTTTTTATCAAGATTACTTTACATTTAAAATCACTCTACTTATCAGACGCACACATTCTCTCTCTCTCTCTCTCTCTCTCTCTCTCTCTCTCTCTCTATATATATATATATATATATATATATATATATATATATATATATATACACACACCACACTTTTGTTTTCTCAAACCTCTTTTGAAAAACACCCATTTCCAAAAAGGAAACCCTAGAAACCCTAAAGATCTTTCTACAGTGGCATCTTCATCATCCGCTCAACATGCACACATGATTGTCGAATCTGAAAGAAGAAGAAGGAGGAACTCACTTCATAGTGATTGAAAGATTTCAAGGAGTAGAGTATCACACTTAGGTTTATATTTTTTTTTCATTTGTGTTTAGAAATGTAAAATGTAAGAACTTGTATTGTTGTATTTATTTTTCTTATCATGAGATAAACATCTTTATATTGAGAAATGTAAGATTTAATGAAAATTAGTATTTTATGTTAACATGGTGTCGTTTGAAGTGATGCATTTTACTATGTAAAATAATGTTATACATCAATTTCTTTGCTTGATCACTTTGGAAATAAGTAAAAGTTGGTTAATGATTTAGAGATTTATTAACTAATGGATTCCATAAGTAAATATGGTTGAAAAAAGTAGGATATACATATTCACTAGATTAGTCTCTTTAAAGATAAATGACTACAACCATAGGAAAAACCAGGAGTTAAAAATAGACAAACTTTAATGTTATTGTGAGACCTCGAGAGTTGTTCACTTGATTTAATGCATGTGCTTTTATGTTGTAGACATACATCATTAGATCACCTTCTGCTTCATTTGTCATGACAGATCTCATAAGATACACACAAAATATGAACTTCATTAGATCGATCATTGCCTAACATGCCTCTCACTATTGATTTAACTTCTTCCTTATTACTTATCTCTTATTGTATTTCAACATGAATATGCAAAAAAAACATTATTATTATTACCTTTTTGCTCATGACTATTCACAAGGTTTTATTGTGAGAATTAATTTAAGTTATTACAATCTCTATGGGATCAATACTCTTACTTTTACATCAGTTGCTAGAATTTTGACAGTGTATACTTGCACATATCAATAATTTTCACAGTAAGGCGCATGTGATATTTGGGTCAATACAATAGTTGATTCCTTAGTTGAAACTTTATTTTGTTTATTTGCCTTTTTACCTCAGAGAAATTGTCGATTTGTTGTTATTTTTCCTTTGCAAGACCTTAAATTGTGCCAAAAAATATTACATTTACAGATGTTGAATTTCTAAGTTGTACATTGTTAGAATATGGTTCATCATTAGCTTTGTTTCTCTTTTCTTGGGACTAACTGGATCTTTTCTCATGACCAATGGATTAGTTGATTTCCCGTTAGTTGTAGGCCAATGTCTTGGAATACTGGATGGTAGAACAATATAGGAATAAGTTTCATGAAGCTTGTTTTTTTGCATAACATACCATTTATCTATTCATATAAGTTCAACATATTATTCCATTATCAGTTCATAACAATCTATGTAAACTAGGAAAAGTCCATATATTATTCCTTATTAGTTCAACGTATCAGTGCATATATCAAGTTCAACATAACAGGGCATATAAGCATATGTCAAGTCCACATATCAAGTTTAACATATCATACCATATCAGTTGAACATAACAGTGCCAATAAACATATATCAGACCATATCAGTTAGACATAATAGTGCAAATAAGCATATATTAGTCCAGATCAGTTCACAATAGTTGTGCATATAAACTAAGAAAAATAATCCATATATGTCCATGCATACCTATAATATGCCGCATGTACAAGATAATTCAACTTTACACGCCTCAAGACACACACACACACACACGCACATAGATATATTATCTCGAAAAGTGGTTCAATATTAGATATAACACACTTAATTATCATTGTATTATCAGGATTGAATCTCTTTAGTTCCTCGCCATAATTTCTCAAATAAGAGTATTGCTTTGTCTCAACTCCGTGGGTTATTTCTTATGATCTTATTTTGGCCCTATGTGTTTGAGTTAAGGACAACTTCACACCTCAGTTCTATAGTGCCTCGACGAACAATCTCATAGATTTCATTTCAGGGGTATGTATTAGGATTGGTTTAAACTTCTTTGCAAGCCATTATATATTATCTCTCCTATTACTGGAAGTCCCATAACACGTGTGATCATAACAAACTCAGCAGCTTCCAAAATTGGTTGGCTACCCTTTTTACTAAATCTCATGTGAAATGGACATTCCCTATCATACCAGACAACTATTCTTTTTCTATCATTTTCTAATATCATTCCTAGATCAAGCCTCACCTTATCACCATATTCATCCATTTTAAATTTGGGAAACTTATGTTGATCATCTTCATCTTCACTTTCTGGAAGGGTATCAATGTCATCTGATTCAACATCTTTGTCATCTTTAAAATCAGCTGCTATTGTGGGTTTTTGGTATGAAGAGAGTTGGTTTGCATCATTGTCTTCTTGTATAAATATATGGTTTGGTAGTTCATGATTCCAATCCCAATCATCTTCCTTTAAGTCATCAAAATCACTATCACCCCAATCACCATTATCATCTTGCACAAAATATTTATCTTCTTTGTTGACATATTCACTTTGAGCCTACACATTTCCCCCTGCTCAGCCTGCACATTTTATCTCTCCTTACCCTGAACATTTTATTTGTTCTCAACCTAGAAGTTTTTATGCTACTCACCTTGGATATTTTCCCTCTGCTCATCCTGTACATATCACCATGCTTAACTTTAACCTCATCATCTGAATCAATATTTATTGGTTCATGTATAGGTTCAACATACTCGTTTACTTCCTCTTATGTTATAACAATATATTCATATACAATATGCTTAATATAAATATTAGAGCACACATTATCATTCATATCTTTCCCAAATTTTAGTACAACCATATCATTGTTGAGAGGTCTAAGTCCACACTCAAATTAAAACTTTAGATGATGATACCATATTCATTTGATGCTTAAATAACCCCATTTGTTGGCTACTTTGAATATTTCCATATAAGACATAAAATCCACACCCTATTCTAGATTCATTTCATCTAGTTTTACTTTTACATTAAGCTTGAAAGGATATTGAAGCAGTGCCCCTTGTGATTAATTCTCAATCTGACTGCATTTGTCTGAGCTAACCTATAGCACAATCGAATAGAAAAAATAGTAGCATCAACTAACATAATCAAATGACATTATATATTATAATGCTTAGACAAATTCATGTAGTTCAACTTTTGCATATACTATTATAACGTTTGGACAACACAAAGCATATACAAGAATCAAAACATGGTCCCACAACATTAAATATATAACCTATTATAATGCAATTGCTAAAACACCAACAACATGGTCCCCACAACATGAATAAGCTATTATAATCCAATTGCTAAACCACCAACAACATGAATCCTACAACATTTTCCAAAAACAAACTAGACTAATGCATAATAGCAAACCATACACATCTTACAAAAACATATTTATCTACCAAAACATTATTCAGTTTAGTGTACAAAAACAGCACACATAGAACAAAATTGGGGCATGGTGTGAAATCTTCTGAAATGTAGAAATAAATATATCTGAAACAATATCGGGAATCCAACATAGACAAATTGTTATCACATTAGTCATCTCTTAACATGATGGAGGAGTACACAACAGATTCAAACTGCTCACATTAATCAAAAGGCAAGATACCCCCTACTTGGAGAAAGCCATGTTATTCCCTATGGATTGGCCATATTTTGCAAAACAAGAACATCGAGAAGTATTCAAAGTGTTCAAGATTAATCTAGCTTGTTTAAGTTGTATGGAGGTGCTGAAGGGACCCATGTTAGACGCGATCTCATAACATGTTGGTACGATATCTAGGTCTTGCGCAACAGGTCATTGCTGTTGTGTTTTACAAGACTTTCTGGTCAAAGATTGTATCAGATTTTATTGCTAATTGGAATAACAATATGATTAAGTGATATTTTTGACAGTTGAACAGAGATTGATTCATATTTAAATGAAGATTTAAATTTGAGTTTAAATTGTAACAAATCATATCTTGTTGGAGAGATTTACGGATTAGGTAATATTCAACATGTTTTGCATTAATTCTGGATGAAATTAAAGCTAATATCCAAGGAGAAATGCCCAGAGTTATTATGCTATATAAGAAACTCAAACCTACATTGGAAAGCAAGCATTAACATTGAATATTTTAGAGTTATATGGTTTACAAGAGTCGTTGTTATTATATGTACACCACACCATGTTTCAGTAACTTGGCGTAGTTTTAGGTTTATCTAGTTGAGTTGTAAATTCAACATCTTTATGTATACCTTTATGTTTCAGTAACTTGGCATATAAGGTTTGTCTAGTTGAGTTGTAATATTCAACATTGATAATTGGGTGAAACACCAATCACTAGGGTTTAGTGATTGAGATAAAGTGAGAAGGGCTCTCATATTTAGTGGGAGTCCTAAATATAAATCCATCGGGTAGTGTTAGGAAGATGCATTGAACAACATAGGGTTTGTTATTGCTTGTAAGAATAATTGCACTAACCTACTAATAGTGAATTTCCTTTCTTGGGTTGGAAGCCAACTCTCCAGGTGTAAGTGTTGTTGCATCAAACTAGGTTACCAATTATTGTGTTATTTATTGATTTTTTCCTCCATCATCTTGTACAATTGAATATGTGTTATTTATGGTGATTTTGGTTCAACTTGTGGAACCAGTTGTATAAGACATAATGTTCGATATCTTTCCCCTAAGGAACAAAATTTCAATTGGCATTAGAGCATGCACCCTAGCATGTTGGATGAGCTCTAGGGAAGATAAATCTGCTCAAATGGATACAGTTAAAGATGTGGTGGATCAGTCAACAAACCACCTATCTTGGATGGCACCAATTATTATTATTGGAAGGCTATGATGGCGTTCTTTCTCAAATCCATGGGCAACAAAGCATATAAAGTTGTGATAAAAGGATGGAAATATCCAGTGATCACTTCTGAAGTTGGAACTGCTAAATATAAATTCATTGGGTAGTGTTAGGAAGATGCGTTGAACAACATAGGGTTTGTTGTTGCTTGTAAGAATAATTGTACTAAGCAACTAATAGTGAATTTCCTTTCTTGGGTTGGAAGCCAACTCTCCAGACATAGGTGTTGTTGCATCGAACTGGGTTACCAATTATTGTGTTATTTATTGATTTTTTACTCCATCATCTTGTACAATTGAATAAGTGTTATTTATGGTGATTCTGGTTCAACCTGTCAAACCAGTTGTATAGGACACGGTGTTCGATATTTGTCCCCCAAGGAACATAATTTCAATTGACATTAGAGCATACACCCTAGCATGTTGGTGAGCACTAGGGAAGAAAAATCTTCTCAAATGGAGATAATTAAAGATGGAGGATTAGTCAACAAACCACCTATCTTGGATGGCACCAATTATATTTATTGGAAGGCTATGATGGTGTTCTTTCTCAAATCCATGGGCAACAAAGCATATAAAGTTGTGATAAAAGGATGGAAACATCCAATGATCACTTCTGAAGTTGGAATTGCTAAATATAAATTCATTGGGTAGTGTTAGGAATATGCATTGAACAACATAGGGTTTGTTGTTGCTTGTAAGAATAATTGTACTAAGCTACTAATAGTGAATTTCCTTTCTTGGGTTGAAAGTCAACTCTCCAGACGTAGGTGTTGTTGCATCGAACTGGGTTACCAATTATTATGTTATTTATTGATTTTTTGCTCCATCATCTTGTATAATTAAATATGTGTTATTTATGGTTATTCTGGTCCAGCTTGTCGAATCAATTGTATAGGATAAAGTGTTCGATATTTGTCCCCTAAGGAACAAAATTTCAATTGGCATTAGAGCATGCACCCTAGCATGTTGGGTGAGCTCTAGGGAAGATAAATCTGCTCAAATGGAGACAACTAAAGATGGAGGATTAGTCAACAAACCACCTATCTTAGATGGCACCAATTATTATTATTGGAAGGCTATGATAATGTTCTTTCTCAAATCCATGGGCAACAAAGCATATAAAGTTGTGATAAAAGGATGGAAACATCTAGTGATCACTTCTGAAGTTGGAACTGCTAAATATAAAATCATTTGGTAGTGTTAGGAATATGCATTGAACAACATAGGGTTTGTTGTTTCTTGTAAGAATAGTTGTACTAAGCTATTAATAATGAATTTCCTTTCTTGGGTTGGAAGCCAACTCTCCAGACATAGGTGTTGTTGCATCGAATCGGGTTACCAATTATTATCTTATTTATTGATTTTTTTGCTCCATCATCTTGTACAACTGAATATGTGTTATTTATGGTGATCCAGGTTCAACTTGTCAAATAAGTTGTATAGGACATGGTGTTTGATATATATCCCCTAAGGAACAGAATTTCAATTGGCATTGGAGCATGCACCCTAGCATGTTGGCATTGGAGACAATTAAAGATAGAGGATCAGTCAACAAACCACTTATCTTGGATGGCACCAATTATTATTATTGGAAGGCTATGATAGTGTTCTTTCTCAAATCAAGGGGCAACAAAGCATATAAAGTTGTGATAAAAGGATGGAAACATCCATTGATCACTTATGAAGTTCGAACTTCTAGCTTAAAACTAGAACCTGGATGGAATGATGCTGAGGAAGAGGAAGCTCTTGGAAACTCCAAGGATTTAACTTATATCTTCAATAGTGTGGATAAGAACGTGTTCAAGTTGATAAAAACATGTTTAGTAGCTAAAAAAGAATGGGAGATTCTCAAAACTGCACATGTAGGTACCTCCAAAGTTCGTATGTCAAGGTTGCAACTCCTTACAACTAAATTTAAGAATTTGAGGATGAATGAAGATGATTTTATATGTGAGTTCCACATCCGATTGCATGATATTTCCAACACTTCATTTTCATTAGGTGAAAAGATGTATGAAGAAAAGTTGGCCAGAAAAATTCTCAAATCATTTCCTAAAAAGTTTGATATGAAAGTAATTGCTATTGAAGAAGCTCAAGACTTGAGTAGTATAAACTTTGATGAACTCATTGGTTCCCTACAAACCTTTGAGATGTCCATCAATAAAAGATATGAAAAGAAGAATAAATGGATAACCTTTGTTTCCAATATGAAAGAGAGTCAAGGTGATATAGAAGAGAACTTGTCATATGATACAACTCTCCTTACTAAAAAGTTCAACAATTCCTTGAAATATCTAAATAGAAAATGAAGGACAAATGTACAAGACAATAGGTCCGACATCGGCCCCCAGATCAAAGGTAAGAGTGAAGACAACCCCAATGGTGATAAGGGTATTCAGTGCTTTGAGTTTTACAAATTTGGACATATTAAAGCAGAATATCCTACCTTTCTAAAGAAATAGAAAAATAGACCTTTTGCCACCTAGTCTGATTTTGGTAATGAGAGTGATGAAGAAACTGCCAACATTGTGATGGCTTATTCTGGGATATATGAGTCTAAAGATGAAGACTTGTTCGAAGAAGATCTTGATAAATCATACAGGATCATACTCTCCAAGTGGGAAGAAACATGCTTAACAATAGACAGTCAGAAGAAAACTATAGGTGTGCTTCAGAAGGAAACAAAGATGCTTGCCTCAACCATCACAAATGTAGAAAAAATATTTCATCTCTAAACTCCAAACTAAATTACATAAGTCATTCTAATAGTAATATGCTTGATGGAATTGTGGAGTATGGAGAAATGTCTATAGACATAAATCTTGGGACAAGCATGAAAGAGAAATGTGTGAAAATTCCTTCATCAAAGGTTGTTCTTCCTGAAATAAAGAATGAGGTTCGAAGGTCGGACCACATGTCACAACTTCTTGTGAAACATGTGTCCCCTCTTCACAGTAGTAATCGAAAACTGCCTCTAAAATGTCATAATTATGGTAAATTTTGACATATAAGGTCTTATTGTTACGATCTACATGGATATCCTCGAATTGATGGTCCATTAAAGATGATGAACAGAAGATGCAAGGAATTCCAAGAAAAAAAGAATTTGTCATCCAATGGTACTTCAACTAGCCACATAGCTCATACAATGTGAATAAGTTACTCAAGTGAAGGACGGCATTGTAATAGTGGGGGTACCAAGGACGGGTCTAAGGAAAATATGATTCATGTCACTCCTAGAAATATAGCTAAGAAAGAAAAATGGGCTTACAAAGATTTAATATTGATGAATAAAGATCATTCAAGATGTCAGATAAGATGTATCAACAACTCATGATTCTGAATTATCTTATGAGGGTTGTGTCATTAAAGAGAAGGTTGATGGTCAGGCTGGAGGTCCTCCCAATTTTGAACAACCTACAGTGGTTCAGAAGAATAGTTATTATGACTCAATAATTCCTTCTCATGTGAGTGGTAAAAATCATGATAGGGTGGTTGGTAAAGCTGGAACTGCTACTTCTCTCAACAATATTCTTCTTATTGTTAAGTCTGATATAGCTGCTTGTGAAGATATGAGTAATGTTCCATTAAAGTCTGGACCCATGAGAAATCATCATGAAATTCTAATGTATTATGGCGAAGATTCCTAAGGAACAAATTTGAGTAGTCCATATGGTGATGACGATGTGCCAGACATCATATCTGACATGATATGTAAGAAGGAAAACTTTCTTCTAGTCGGTGATACAAACAGCAAGGAGTATATAGTGATTTCAATAGGCACACAATCTATAAAGGATATGTTTGCCCATATTGAAGAGAATGTTAAGCAAGTTGATGTTGTCAAATGAAGAAACTATTTATTTGCTGATAAAGATGGTAGTATATATAACCAACTTTCCCTTATTAGAACCATCATGTCCAAGACTGTCAGGCTTTTTGAAGTTCAAACTCTATCAGATGGATGTGCATAATGCCTATCTCAATAGGTACTTAAATGAGGAAGTTAAAGAACTTATTTTTGCCAACATAATGAGGAACATCATGGAGAATAATTTGAGTAACAACATTGATGATATTGTTAAAAACTATGTGAATGCTGATGAGGGTTGTATTTTTATGAACATGGATGTTCAAAATAGGTCTGAACCAGTCAATGAAGGTGTTACTAAGGATGTTGATCTTGGTAGCATGTCTCTCCTTAATGAGGATGATGTGCTGAAGTATTTATGTAAATTGAGATTAGACCTTGATAGGACGCTACCAAAAGAAGCTTTGACCTTTGAAGATGGTGTTCAACAGCTATAGGAAGTCATTATGAAAGACAATGAGAATATTGAGAGAGCTCTAATATGTTTTGAAGTCATTTCAAACAACATGGTGGAGCATGTTGTTCATCAAATGTAGTCTGACCTTGAGTTAGGAATGATAGAAGATGGCATATAGCTTCGTGATCTTCAAGTAAATCTAATAAAGGACTATAAATGTGATTCCCAAGGTTTACATTCTAGAACAAATTGCACTTAACTCAGGTGGAGTAACCAAATGCACAAAGAGGATAAGAGAGATCTTTTCCAAGATGTACCATACATCTTGATTAACATAGGGGTAATTGATTTCCCAACTTAGGATAACCAAGATGCTCTTGATATATGTGAAGAAACTAGAATTATGCCCATCATTCAGAAAAGGCTGCATGGCAAAGAGATTCTCAAAAAATAGGAAAGAATGTTGAAGGGGATAATGTTGTATCATAGAAGGATAGGCCTTGAAAGGAGATTGTCAAAAGAAGTTTTGACATTCGAAAAAGTCATACAACTTATAAAGGAAGTATGTGAAACAAACAAGGAGAACCTCATGATAAGTTACCTTGGCGATGATGATAGTGATGGACGCTTCACTCTTGTCAACAACATAATATCGTAGGTAAGAAAGGAGAAAATCAGTGTAACCTTATCTTATGATGAAGATGAATACACTACTACCGGGAGCCGTTGTAAGAAATTACTTTAAGGCAAAAAAATGTTGAAGGAATGTAATATGGGATAAGACATCATGCCATTTGTCTCTAACCTTTTCACTAAGACATTAGATGTATACCACTTTGAAAAAGGGGTCTGTAATTGTGAGAATCAATACCAGTTAATGATAGGGATGTATGCAGGGGGAGTCTCTCTCTCTCTCTCTCTCTCTCTCTCTCTCTCTCTCTCTCTTTGTGTGTGTGTGTGTGTGTGTGTGTATGCTGCACATGAAATAATGAAGAATTCACTTGTTTCTAAACCTCATTTTATATGGAACTTACTTACAAGAAAGATTCTCAATCTTATGATATATTAATCTTGCTACCTTCTCTTCTCTACCATATATGTCTGTCTCCTTCAATATGAGTCTGAAGTATGTAAATTCAAAGAAAATACCCTCTAACAAGGGAATCCCTATCATGAAAGCTATTAAAATATTCCATGAGGATGAGGAAAAAAGAGTAAGGGGTTTGGTTCCTCTTATTTTGCAAATGGAAGAGATACATCTGGTGGATCATTTGTTGGATGTTCTACAACTGGTAAGGAGTTTGTCACAAAAGTGAAGGTTGTGTAGAAGATACCATGTTCAGAAACATGATTCTGAGGCTGATGAAGACTGGATTGCTTACAACAAATGCAGAGGATGGATTGAAGAATACGTTCAAGTGTTCTAGCTTAGCTGTTTCTGGCCCTTGTATTTAGACGATTTTTTTTATTTGTAAAGGCTCTATAGCCTCTTTAAACTTTTGTACAATAACAGATCTAATGTTTATGCATCTCTTGATATTGTTCTGGTTTTTCTACTCATGTTCTTGGTTGTGTATGTACTAACATACTAACCTATGTATGACTAACATCTAGGTGATATTTGATATACTAACCCTTTGTCAAATTATGGAAAAAAGGGAGAGTATTATGGTGTTGATGAGGTAACACAAGTATTTGTTTAGTACTGACCATCCTCGATTGCTGTAGTAATATTGTGCTCATATGCTGGAGCATCGAGCAAGACATCTGAACCTTTGATGTGAGCTTTTGTGTTAGTAGATTTTTGCATATCCAAATATTAATTACTAACTGTTTGTGTTATGCATGACTAAGTATGTAAATGATTGCATGTTGATAATTGTTAGTTAGTAGAATTGTATGCTACTAACTATGAGCAGATTGAGTGTCATGCATGACTAAGTTATGAATGATTGCATGTATGTCTGATTGGTTCTAGAGCATTATTTTGTGTGGCATTTATGATGAATGCTACTAATTTTCCGTTGCTATGCTCAACTCTGATTAAAGTTGTTGCTGATGAATGTATGCTTTGAAGACTGTCACTTATTCTGATTGAATAAGTGATATATCTTGAAGAGGCACTACGCCAAATAAGGGAAAAGAGGGCGCTTATTTTGGCCTATAACAGCGCTTTTAAGCGCCCTCTAAAGTGGCGCTGGCATAGGTAAAGACAACGCTTTGTTTTCCTGGAGAAAGCGCTGTCTAAAGTGGCCCTTTAAGGGCCACATTATAGTGCGCTTTCAGAAAAAAGCGCCCTCTTGAGTGGTCCATAAAGGGACACCTTAGAAGGCGCTTTCTGGAAAAAGCGCCCTCTAAAGTTGTCAATGTAAAGTGTTTAGAGGGCGCTTTCTGGACAAAGCGCCATCTAAAGTTGTCAATGTAAAGTGTTTAGAGGGCGCTTCCTACAGAAAGCGCCCTCTAAAGTGTTAGTTATTTTAAAAAAATTTGTTTGAAAAACAGTGGATATTTAATTGGTAACCTGTTCGCATGCTGCAAAAGTGTAAAATTCATATTGATTTCATCCTTTAATCCAATGTTATACACCATTAATCCATTGATATATACAACATGAATCCATTTATATACAACATTAATCCTCCATATATACAACATTAATATATGATTCTTTGATCAACAATATACAACAACACATTCATGATTTAGTAAAAGTACAACAACAATATACAACATATATACAACAACAGCATACAACAACAACATTCCATACATATATGTACAACAATATACAACCTAGCTATATGATTCTTTGATCAACAATGAATTGACACAATTCATCCTTCATTTCATCCAAATGAGCTCTTGAGTAAGATTTGTATTCCTCAAAGTACTACAATTAAGAGAATAAAACATATTCATGATTTAGTAACAAATTAGATGAAATATCCGATAATATTAAAATAAACCCTAAGTTATTATTCCATACCATTTTTGGGATGTCTATACGATTCAACGCAATGATATCTCTCATAAATCTCAATACAAAAAATCCGCAATCGACCGAATTGTTTTGCTGAGGACACTACACAGAAAAACAAACAATATATATATAGTTAATTTCTTACAAACACTATTATAAGCAAAAAAACAAACACTATTATAAGCAAAAATAAGATACTTAATATATACCTGAACTCTGATCCAGGTAATGTCCTTTCTATTACGGTAATTCTTTTTCGATCTAAATTTCAGTATTGCCCTAACAAAATAAAAACGTATATTGAGATCAATCTGACAGACATAATTAAATATACAAATACACACGAATATTTAGGGGAATTTCACTTACGCGTCAATCGTCTTCTTCATACTCGGATATTTACTCCAATCACCCGATAACGAATCGAGATAATACACCATTAGTCTCGAAAGATCCATAGCAACCAACACCCAGTGACCACTGTAAAATAAAACAAAAATTTAGATGCATGAAAATTTTCTACGTAAAAGATATACATAGATTAGAATGAAATTATTAGAAAGAAAATCTAACCCGTTGCCAGAATTAAATGGTAAAAAATACAAACTGGGTGTAGTATTATCGTCGGCCGCCATGAATCTATCGACTAGTTCATTCTTTACGGATGTTGGATTTTTCGTTATAAACATTGTGTTGATACGGGAAGCAGCAATAAAATTGAATCGGTTACACAATTCAGTTCCCCGCATCAATGTTACATACATATACCTTAAATAGAAACATAATAAACATTAGACTACTCATTGAAATGTGTAAATAAATTGTTCAACTAAGTAAATAATAGATTGATCGGAGTACCATATGTATGTATGAATGACAGCGATGCCCAATTCTTCGTGTTCAAAAAGTTGTTGCATGTCCTCCTTTGCAATTATTTCGGAATGAGAAAATCCGAAAACACCTTCATCAAAATCTACACTACGGATGGCGCCGTGCATAATATCGGACTCTTCCACCATTTTCTCAAGACGCATCATAATTTGAGATTTTGTCCCGGACGTCGTTGGAATATCGTTACCAGCTTTTTTCAACTTTCGACCGGGAACCTAAAAATTCATATAAATTAAATCATGACTTTTTGTGATGCAACAGAATCGTTGCGTATATAATTCAATGGGTATATATATTTGTACCTCTTTTTGAGATGCAACCGACTCGATGCGTCTTGAAATCCCTTTACCAGCTTTATGTGTGGGTCTTGTAGGAGTCTAACATTACCATGTAATAAGGATTGATTAAATATCATAATTGTAGCTGAATTGAAATGTGAATACTAAATATTCATAATCATTTAGAACATATATACCTCGGCATCTGGGAAAATTAGATCTGACGGCCATCCAACAAAGGATCCGACTGCTTCTCGCATCAACGTTGTCTCTGAAACAACGTCAGGTAATGGTAGAAGTGCGTCGGTATCTAATACAAGGTCAACCGAAACTTTCATATATCCCACCGGGAGGGGATTATGGTGAAGTAATTCACCCGAAGTGTTGTGCACTTTTCCCTTGCCAACCATGCGATAAGTTGGTGACGATAGATACAGCTGACAAGGTGTAATGCCCTAAACCAATAATAAATGTTATTGTTAACGTGTATATGTGTCAAGTAAAAAAGTGCTATTTTAATTTCATAATAACATATATAATTACCTCGGGAAATTTCGGTTGACAATTGATACTAGCTCGGTCACTAGTATCTTTTGCCTCGGAACCGCACCTTTCCTCTCTATACCTTGCATTCTCCTTTTGCAGTTCGAGTACTTGTGCCCTTAACTCCGCCAAGGTGTCCATCACCTCTTTGTTGGTAGGATTTTTTGTTTTTGGTTTTTTATAAAATGACGACGGAGTCACACCAAAACCCTTACCCCTCACACGACCGGAATACTCAGGAACATTTAGTACTCGACTAAGTACGCTCCTGCAATCCTGGACCTCGGTTGAAGGTAAGGTTTGGGATAAAGTCTCCTGAAATATTATTAGAGGAGATTAAAAATGAATTATATGTCTAACAAAATTTTTGATATAATTAAAGAAATAATGTTTCATATACTTACACATTCGTCATAAACATGTTGAACCGCTTCAACGACAGTCCCATCCTTCCCAACCCGAGCAGCCTTCCACAATACGTGCTCCGGAAGAGATGTTGCGTCACTTTTCTCCTCGGTTAGCTACAAATTGAATCAGATTATAAGATCATCAATTATAACATATTGTGACAATGTATAAGCTCATAGCATTTGAATATACTCACAATTCTTTGTTGTAACCGTGCATATCCCGTACGCCCTTTTTTGTACGGATACGCGGGTTTTGATGCCCTTTTCCGATTTTTGTCGCTTACTTCCTGGATAAAAAAGTTTAAGGCATATTAGAACCAAGTAACTTAACAATTGTATAATACCATAATTAATAGACATTACATGGAATTTTTCGTTTCTTCGTTTGGCGACAAAGTTATCCCATTCTTCGGCTGAAATAATCTCCGCATACTTCATTGGCCGTTCTGCTTCAACAAAGTTTCCTTCCTCATCCTTGAGAAATTTGTTGGACAAAAAGGATCGAAATCCTCGGAGTCTTTTTCCGGCCAATTGAATACAATACTTTTGCCGACTTTCATCGATGTGAAAGGATCTCTAAAAAACATACAAATGGAGTGTGTTATTATAAGTAATATTATAACAATATATGGTCAACAAATAGTCAACAAAAAAAACATATAATAATATATGGTAAGTACCTGTATCTCGGACCATATTTATTCTTTGCCAACCTTCAATTCCGGACTTCTCCAATTATCACATGTAATCGGAATATGTTGTCGAACAAGGGAACCAATGTAACTTGCCAACATTGAACCGTTAGGCTCAATTAGTTGGTCTTCAGCACTCCAATGTACTTCGAATTTTTCACCCTTGTCTCTTGCACGAATGATTGACTTCATAACAATCAATCCTCGTTTGATTTCTTTTTCAACATTGTTACGTGATCCACTCGCGTCATGGGTATCGTCTTGGTTAGCCATTTTATCTGTAATATAGAAATGATTCAATAAGACCCAAGTAAGACAATGACCATATTCGTGAAGCTACACAAAAAACACATTCATATACCTTCCATTTCTCTCATGTTACAACAATCTAAACTCTCTCTTTTTTTCATCATTATTGAATACAAACTCACACACACCTACAACATACAAAAGACCAATGCAAATTTATGGTGTTTGGAACATGAACAAACTTGCATCCATAATCATCAAACTTCCAAGCACAAGCTCAAACACACTCCAAATGACATCAGTTTTCAATCAGAAATAAAAAACCTTACAACAAGGTGCTCATGAACACCATATAGTGCTCGTTTGCCCTAAACAACATTAATCAACATAATGCATAAAATGTAAAACTCAGTTTAGAAAATGCCCTAATCAAACACCTGAAGAAAGTGAACGGTAACGATGGAGAAGAGAAATACCTTCAAGATGACGGTAACGATGGAGAAGAAAGTGAACAGCGACGGTGGACGCAGATAACTCAGTGAACGTGAACGCAGCAGCAGAAACAGGCGACGGCGACGACGACGGTGAGGGAGGGAGAACGAACGGAGGACGAGAGTAATCGCAGTAGAGAGAAAACCCAGTTACGTAAACGAAATAGCATATAGAGAGGGAAAATAAAGAGACATGCAGTATATATGTTATAATTTTAATGTTTAATAAAGGGGACCTTAGAGGGCGCTTGTGTAAAAAAGGCGCCCTCTAAAGGGGGCCTAAGAGGGCGCTTCTAAAAGCGCTCTCTAAGGCTTTCCAAAAGCGCTTTATAAACTGGAAATGTACATGGACTTAGAGAGCGCTTTTTTAAAAGCGCCCTCTAAGGGTACCCTTAGAGGGCGCTTTCATAAACGCGCCCTCTATTGGTGTCCCTCCATTTCCTCATTATTTTTTCGCTTCACTTTAGAGGGCGCTTTGTTACAAAAGCGCCCTCTAAAGTGCACTGTCTATTCCTCCTTATTTTTCTCTTCACTTTAGAGTGCGCTTCTTTAAACAAGCGCTCTCTAAGGCTTTTCAAAAGCGCCTTATAAACTGGAAATGTACATGGACTTAGAGAGCGCTTTTTTAAAAGCGCCCTCTAAGGGTACCCTTAGAGGGCGCTTTCATAAACGCGCCCTCTATTGGTGTCCCTCCATTTCCTCATTATTTTTTCGTTTCACTTTAGAGGGCGCTTTGTTGCAAAAGCGCCATCTAAAGTGCGCTGTCTATTCCTCCTTATTTTTCTCTTCACTTTAGAGTGCGCTTCTTTAAGAAAGCGCCCTCTAAGGTGCGCTGTCTATTCCAGTTTTTGGCGTAGTGAGGTTTTTTACCATAATTTTCCAAAAGGGAGATTGTTGTTCCCTTTGGATTTGTTGTATTTTGCACACACAAAAAACGACATGGATAAGTGTTCAAAGGGTTCAAGATTAATCTAGCTTGCTTAAGTTATATGGAGGTGCAGAAGGGACACATGCTGGACGCGATGTCACAACATGTTGCTACGAGTTTTGGGCCTTGTGCAACATGTCATTGTTGTTGCGTTTTGGAAGACTTTCTGGTCAAAGATTGGATCAGATTTTATTACTAATTGGGTTAGTAAAATGATTAAGTGATTTGTTTGACAACTGGACGAAGATTGATTCAAATTTAAATGAAGATTTAAATTTGAATTTAAATTGTAACAAATCATATCTTGTTGGAGAGGTTTATGGAATAAATAATATCCAACAGATTCTGCATTAATTCTGGACGAAATTAAAGCTAATATCGAAGAAGAAAAATCCAGAGTTATTATGCTATATAAGAAACTCAAATCTACATTGGAAAACAAGCATTCAGATTAAAAGATTTTAGAGTGCTAGGGTTTATAAAAGTCCTTGTTATTTTATGTACACCACCTATGTTTCGGTAACTTGACATAGTTGTAGGTTTGTCTAATTGAGTTGTAAATTCAACATCTTTATGTACACCTCTATGTTTCAATAATTTGACATAGAAGGTTTGTCTAATTGAGTTATAAATTCAACATCTTTATGTACACATCTATGTTTTAGTAACTTGGCATAAAATGTTTGTCTTGTTGAGTTGTAATATTCAACATTGATAATTGGGTGAAACATCAATCACTAGGATTTAGTGATTAAGAAAAAAGTGAGAGGGGTTATCATATTTAGGGAAAATCCTAAATAGAAAGTCATTGGATAGTGTTAGGAAGAGACATTGAACAACATATAATTTGTTATTGCATTCAAGACTAATTGTACTAAGATACTAATAGTTAATTTCTTTCTTGAGTTGAAAGTCAACTCTCCGGGCGTAAATGTTGTTGCATCGTACTGGATTACCAATTATTGTGTTCTTTATTGTTTTTCTACTCCATCATCTTGTACAATTGAATATGTGTTATTTGTGGTGATTATGATCAACTTATCAAACCGGTTGTCTAGAATATCGCGTTCGACATCCGTCCTCTGATAAGTTCAAAGCCGTATCCAAAAGAATCAAAGGCAATGTCAACTCCAATTTCTCAAATTCTCACAATAATGTTAGGTAGGGGTATACAGCAGGGATGAAAAATAACAACCTGTTATGGTTCAAAATGAGTGATTCCCCATCTTCAAAGTAGATTTCAAGGAAGTGGACTTTGAATTAGACTCCAAACAAATAGTAGACATGTTGCCTGGTCGATGCTCACATGTTTCAAGTTTCGAATTTTATCACTCGCTATTATCTCAAAAATCAAAAGATTGTTAGCTACAACCTATAGAAACTCTCATGTTCAGCTTGTTAGGAGACAAGCAAAGGCTACTCATACCCTAGCAAAGACAACTCTGTCATCAGCTTGTTTCCACAATTTCATTGATATTCCAACACATATTAAACAATTTATCATTAATAAAATGTTCTAAGTTTTTTACCAAAAAAAGTCATTACTATATTAATCTAATAAAGGAAAAATGTATAAAAGAGCAAAAGATAAAGATGAAACTGGTGGATTAAATTCATTGACTAATCACATTAGATGATATACTTAATACAAAAATTAAAGATGGTCATATTTTATTACGGAAATAAAATACACATACAAACTAAAAAAGAGAAATGAATGATGATCACATGCATATATACTTGTGTTTCTTACTCGATAAAAACATTTTATATCTTAGATATTTTTCAGATGGAGAGAAACAACAATTTGTAATGTGTCTCATATATTAGAAATTATATTTTATATATAATGTGATGATCAATTAAATTTTTTTATCATGTAATTATATTTGTAAGATATACAACATAACTAAAATCAATGCTAAACTCATTTTGTCACTTTATATGCTGTAGAAATTTATGCAAATATTTTAGAAAATAATACAAATATAGTGTGGCATTATAATAATAAGATTTCATGTAAATGTAAATTATACATTTTTACTGAAAAAAACTATGAGTATATTGTATGATCATTATTAAAAATAAAAATAACATAAAATAAAACATTTTTTCTGAAAAAAAAAATCCCAAAATAAAAAAAATCTTAAAATAAATAAATAAATAAATAGAAAATAAGAAAAATGATCTTTTTTATTTTTGAAAAAAATCTTTAAAAAATTGGTTATAAAGATTTTTAAATATAAAATTATTTTATAAATGCAATTTTTATTATAAACTGATTTATAAATACAAATCGATTTTAAATTTATTTTAAATTGAACTGAATCATTTTAACAATTAATTATTAAAAAATGAATAGAATCATTAGTATGATTTAATTCTTTCATTAACCACAAACACTCCTAATTCTACATGTAATTAACCATGAATGGTAGGTTTAAGCAATCTCTTAACAAAATCTCTTATATCTTTGGTATCTAACTCACGAATCTTTCGAAAAAAGAAAAGAAAAAGACAGCACACATACTTTCAAATAAGGACATTTATCATCCTTTGTGTTCTGTGATGGGCACCAATCACAACTAGACATTACAATGTAGTTGATACCAATATAAGTTCTAGAGCTTACCAATAAAGTCCATCTTTGCTTGCTAGTTTCTACATTACATCCAAACAAAAACCAATGAATCGTGTGTAAATGTCTAAAAGTCACAACCTTAAAGTGGGTTTTGGTAATTATTATAATTCAAAAGGTCCTAGATAGAATGGTCCCCCACATAGCCCATAAATAAAACTATAGACACGTGTATTGGAATATGGCGCCACCGAATACATGGTGTGAACTTTTGTGGGAATGGATTAACTAACTTTGTCTTTTCATAACTTTGATTACAATAATTATATTTTAAGAGAGATAAAATATTAAAATAATAAAATGGAAAGAAAAGTAGATGAGTGAGACTGACATAAAAGTGAAATATGTTAGTAGCACTAATTTATTATTCTGTCGGTTTTCAAAGTCGAAAATTGTGAGAGGTGGGTTGCACAAGTGAATGTCATCTTTAGATTTTAAGATGTGGCTACAATGGTTTGTGATGGAGTATCTACATTGGAAACGAATGTAATTGATGTTCAGAAGGCCGCGCACAAGGAACAGAGAAAAAGATGGAAAAGTCATTTTTTTGATCCATCAATGTATGGAACCTAATGCGTTCGAGAAGATCATTGAAGAAGAAACGTCATAGGAAGCGTGAGACAAGTTAAAGAACTTGTACGTTGGAGATGAGAAACTAAAGAGGGTGAAGTTGCAGATGCTGAGAAAGTAGTTTGAGATAACATAAGTGAAAGAAGATTAATCAGTTGTTGATTTCCTTTCAAGATTAATGTTACTCACCAGCCAAATGAAGGTGTGTGGTAACCAATCAATAATTTGCAAAAGATCGAGAAAGTATTGAGATCTTTAACTGCAAATTTTAATTACATTGTAGTGTCGATAGAAGAATCCAAGAACCTTGTTGAAATGGAGTTGGAGGAACTTCAAGCTACATTAGAGGTTCATGACATGAGATTGAGGCAAAGAAATTCAGAAAAGGGGGAAAGTAGCTGAGCAGACTCTACAAGCAATGTACTCCCAGAAATCTAGAAAGGGAAAGGAGAAGCAAAACAGAAATCAAGTTGTAGCTGAGAATTCGAGCAAGATTTCAAAGAACCATAATGATTCCACCAAGAAAGACATGATCAACAAGTATGCGAGGAAGAAAGTTGACATGAAGGAGGTGTAATGCTACAATTGCCAAGGATTGGGTCATTATGCACGGGATTATCGAAGAAAGAAGGAATCAAGAGCAAAAGATAATGAAGAAGTGCAATATGCACATGTTGGAGAAATGGACTCTAATGATGTGTTACTCATGGCCATTACTCAGTCTAATGATTAACAAGCCAATAAGTGGTATCTAGACTCAGGATGCAACAACCACATGATTGGGAATAAAAATTGGTTCACCAAGTTAAATGAATCGGTTAAGAAAGTGACCAGGTTTACAGATGGCATACATGTCACATCAGGTGGAAAAGGAAACATAGTTGTAGTTAGAAGGGATGGTTAGAAGGCGAGTATTACTAATGTATTGTATGTACCTTCGATGATAAGTAACTTGATAAGCATATGTTAATTACTTGCAAAAGGGTACAACATGAAATTGGAAAAGAATTAGTTGAAGGTGTATGATGGTGAAGGAATGATGATCTTAAAATCACCATTGGCAGACAACAAAACCTTCAAAATTGAAATCAATATGGTTGATCATCAATGTCTGAATTCGATTGTCAATAAAGACAAATGTTGGCTTTGACATCATAGATATGGAGACATAAACTTTAAAAGTATATGTATGTTCAACCCGAAGAAGATGGTGTATGACTTGCCTCAAGTGAAGGAACCAAGTCAGGTATGTGAGGAGTGTTGCAAGGAAAAGTATGTAAGGAAAGCATTCAAACATGACTTGCCCATGAAGTAGACACAAAAGCTAGAACTGGTTCACTCTGATGTGTGTGGACCTTTTAAAGTCAAATCTAATTAAGGTAATTAATATTTCCTAAGTTTCATAGATGAGTTCACCATATATATGTCAATTTATCTTATTAAAAGGAAGAGTGAGGTATTCATACAGTTCAAGAAATTTAAATTGCATGTTGAAAAACAAAGTGAATGCAAGTTAAAAAGACTAAAAACTGATGGTGGAGGTGAATACACCTCTATGGAATTTCCAAGATTTTGCAATGAGGAAGGTATAGAGCATAAGGTCATTTCACCCTATATACCACAACATAGTGGAATAGTTGAGAGGAAAAATAAAAGTATATTGAACATGTGCAAAAGTATGTTGAAAGCCAAATAAATGCCAAAGATATTTTGGGGGGTAGTAATTTCGACAGTAGTGTACATACTTAACAGATGTCCAACCAAGAAGATAGTGCATAAGACACCTTATGAGACTTGGGCAGAATTGAAGCCAAATGTTAGTCATCTTAGAGTACTTTGATTAATGTGCTTTAGGCATGCACCTGAGTAACTAAGAAGGAAGCTAGATGATCAAAGTCAAATCATGGTGTTCATAGATATCATTCAACTGGTGCATATAATTTGTATTCACCAAATGATGATAAACTCGTCATCAGTAACGATGCTTTGGTGGACGTAAGCAAATGGTGGAATTGGACTCAGAGGTCAGGTTAAAATGAGCAAGAGATAGTCACAATTGTGCTAAAAGAAGACTAGTAAAGTGAAGCCACAACCAGTCAAAATGAAAAACCATTTTAGCAGAATATTAGAAGATTTACTAGAACAAGAACTAAATCAACAAGGCTAGCTGGATATGAGAGATTTCCATATCAAGACATTAATGCAGATGGTGACCTTAGAGAAGAAGTGATGATGATGGATGAATCAAAATCAATTAATTTGGACCAAGCCATTAATGATTCAAAATTTATTGGCAGTTATGAAAGAAGAACTCAAGGCAATTGAGAAGAACAAGACCTGAGAACTTGTCAAAAGATCAAGTAAAAGGCCAATTGATGTGAAATGAGGTTTCAAGATAAAACTGAGGCCAAGTGGTGAAATTTTCAAGCATAAGCCAAGAATAATGGCAAGTGGTTTTCTATAAAAGCCTGGTATTGACTTCAATGAAGTATATGCACCTGTCGTAAGGCTGGAGACAATCAGGATTGTTATATCGACTGCATTATACAAAGGATAGAAGATACACCAATTGGATGTTAAGTCAGCATTCCTTAATGGACCATTGGATGAAGAGGTTTATGTTAAACAACCACTAGTATTCGAAATCAATGGCCTAGAGCAGAAAGTGTACATATTAAGGAATGCTCTATATGGCTTGAAGCAAGCCCCAAGGGCTTGGAATAAAAGGATAGATAACTTCCTGATCAAGGCAGACTTCATGAAATGTGTTTTAGAGAATGGATTATATGTGAATGATGCAAACAAGGTCAGCCAAATTATTCTATGTCTATACATGAATGATTTTCTGATCATATGTGTAGATGAGGCAGAGATAAAAAGGGTCAAGAGTGAGCTGATGTAGGAATTTGAAATTTTCGACATGGGGAACTTGTCATATTTCTTAGGGATGTAGTTTAAAGTCATAAGTGAAAGAGTGTTCTTACACTAAAAGAAGTATTCTCAAGACATCTTGAAAAGGTTCAAGATGAGCAATTATAATGCAGTTGTTACACCATTGGAGACAGGAGCCAAGTTGAAAAGAGAAACAAATGATGAGTTTGTAAATGTCACATTATACCAAAAAAATCATTGGATCTCTAAGGTACTTATACAATACCATACCCGACATTTTCCAAAGTGTTGGGCTTTTGAGAAGGTTCGTGGAGAAGCCACAAAAATGTCACCTCACTGCATACAAGAGAGTGTTGAGATACATCAAAGGGACAATCGGAAATGGTGCACTAATGCCAAACAAGAAGAACATTAAGAACAATGCAGAAGTGTATGGTTATACATATTCTGATTTTAGTGGAGACTAGGATGAAAAGAAAATTACTATAGGCTATATATTCATGATTGGTGGAACACCAATCTCTTGGAGCTAGAGAAAGCAATGCATTGTAGCATTATCTACATGTGAGGTTGATTATGTAGCTATATCTTATGCAGCATGTCAAACATTATGGATAGACATGTTACTTGAAGAGCTCAAGATCATGGAACCTAGGAAAATAAAGTTGTTTGTAGATAACAAGCCAACTATCAACCTGAAAAATCACCATATGTGTATCATGGTAGGAGTAAACACATAGAGAGGAGGTATCATTTTCTTAAGGATCAAGTAAATAAAGGAAAAGTTGAGTTGGAGCATTATAAGTAAGAACTGCAACTAACTAATATACTCACCAAGCCATTGAAGAAAATCAGGTTTGAAAAGTTGAAGAGAAACATTGGGATAAGAAGCCTAAAATATATGAATTAGGTGGTATGTTAGAAGTAGTAATTCATTGTTCTAGTAGGCAAGTTTGTATGCGACAAAGTCAAACTTAGTTGCATTCGTCATAGTCAAAGTTAGTTGTGTAAGAGTTAGTTGTATTCGAAACAGTCGAATATAATATGTAGTTGTTATTGTCAATGTGTTAGTGTGTATTCGACATGGTCAAATACATCATGTAATAAGTCAAATATGTGAGCTGCCTATAAATAGGAATTTGAGGTTGCAAACTAACATTAACTCCTTTTCAATATACAATCATCTTCACATTACCACTACTACAAATAATACATTTCATGATAAAGTTTTCACCTCACCCAATCAAAAACCGAGGTAAAATGTCAAAGCGTACCATGTTTTATTTTTAAAAATAAATACCACAGGTTCTCTCGGTTTCTAAATATAACCGAGGGGAAAAATAATTCAGGACATGCTTTGAATCCCAATAACATCAGTTTATGTTTTTATTTCTTTAAAAGTGATGTCTTTCTTTCTTTTTTTAATTTTTAAATTAATGATCTATAACTTCAGTTATATTGAATAACTGGATGATTATATTATCATATTTTACTATAAAAGCACTCGTTAATTAGATTTTACCATAAACATGACTTATATACAGCGACTCCAAAATCTGCATCATTCTTTGGGATGAATTACAAGACATAAAAAATCTTCAATGTTCTTCAATCTTGAACATAACACTTTTCTGCCCTTGCAATCTATCTCACATAATGATGTTGTATTTTTGTAATAACCTTCTTATGTTGTCAATCAAAGAAAATATTCAGAAATTTATCGTTTTCCTTTGACAACATTGAGAAATTTATTTCTAAACACAATCATTTATTTCTCTTTCATGTTCTCTTTTATGGTCTATTTCATGTGAAAGCATTTTCCGTGAAAACATTTGCTCAAGAAGTGAAATCTCTTTGGGATGGATTGCAAATACAAAAAAAAAATTCTCTTAGTTGGAACAAATAACTTTTTATAAATTTGAAAAGATGTGTTGTTCTCCAAGAATCCATTATCAAAATTTTGATTTGTTTAAACAATTTATTTTGATATTTTGTGCAAACAGTGTAAATATAAAAAAAAATCTCCTTGATTTTTAACAGAAACCGAGAGGTATGTGACGCTTGGGTTGAAACATATTTTATTGTTTTTTTATTTAAAAAGAAACATATTTTACCTCAGTTTTGAGTAATGACCGAGGTAAAATATAAGTGTGTTTATTTAATTTCGTCATCGTCCTTAAACAAATCTTTATCGTCCATTTAATGAGTAGTAACGCTTAAGACATTGTCATTAGTGATCCTCGTGAAATATTTGACATGAAAACTTTGAAACTTAAAAGACGTTTTTTTTGTTTGGGAAAAGTTCTCAAGGACGCATTGCAAGAGTAGAAAATTATTTGGGTTCAAGATATGTGTTTTTAAATAATCATATAGCTAAATATTTACTTTATTTATCTAATTTTTTTGTTTGATTTTATATCAGACATTTAATCTTCCTCGTGATCAATGAAACCGTGATCTTCAACATTTGCTCTTCCCCGAGATATCCAACATTTTTTCTTCACCGACAACGATGACGTTGAAGAATAAATTTAATATTCTATGTAAACAATGTAGTATGTAAACAAATTAATTTATCAATATTCCGTGTAAACATTATAATGAGTATTTTTTTAAAAAAGAATATATCTTTTCCCTCGGTTTTGTTATTAAACCAAGAGGTATATGATGCTAATTTGGAAAATATAAAAAAGATATTTTGCTAGGGGTCGAACCCATGACCATTTCAACTATCCCCTAAGTTATTTTTAAACCGAGGGGTAAAGTGGCAGCTTTTCATGATGCCCTTCGCTACCTCGCCTCTTTAACCGAGGTTAAATAAACTTCACGTCTGAGGTTACGTGTGTTTTTTGTAGCAGTGCTCTCCCTCCCTCCTTCGCTACCTCGCCTCTTTAACCGAGGTTAAATAAACTTCGCGTCTGAGGTTACATGTGTTTTTTGTAGCAGTGCTTTCTCTCTCTCTCTCTCTCTCTCTCTCTCTATCTATCTATATATCTATCTATCTATAATGTTAATTTTTTTTGTCAAGTTTAAAATAATCTATATTTATAATGCTATAGTTAATGTTAATTTTTTTTGTCAAGTTTGAAATAATATATATTTATAATGTTGATAAAATATTCAACCGATATTGATAAATATTCAACTTTCAAAATCCAGAATCCGATAATAATAGATTGAACACTATTATTAGGCAAATGTGTGAGTTTTATTAGTTATTATTACTTCATCTACAAATTAAAAAATTAAATTAATATTAATTAATATTTGATATTAAATAAACATATCCAAAATAAAAATGAAAGGAGGAAGTACATTTTAAATTTCTATAGCAGATACAGATATACATGTGGAGGCTTGTAAGTCATGAAGGGAGCACTACCTATTTTTTATGTAGGTTAATATTTGGAAATGTAGAGTTTGAAATCAACAAAGTTACGTGTGCTTTATAAAGAGACAAGGGAACACACATTCATTGTTAGGATTATTATATTGCTTTGTGAACTTAATAATTTAGTTCCTAACCCAAGCGTGCGTCTGAAAAAACAAGACAGTGGTGGTCGTGTTTTTCTTTTTATATGTTTTGATTTTGCAACTTCCTCTTATTACATTTCATATCAAAGGCATGTTTGGATTGTATGTTGGAAATCGACTAACTTTATTGTAGGTTGGAAATTCACTAAATTGAATGCATCTAGACTTGAATCATTCTAATTACTTTTCTTTAATAGTTTTTTAAATATTCTTTAATTATCTTAAAATTTACACGCAAGAATACTCATAATTTAATTTATTTTGAGTTTGCATAATAGGATGAAAATTTGAATGTAAGAAAAAAAATTATAATTTAGTAACGAAGATGAGAGTTTTTCTTATATAATTTTTTAAATTCATAATGATTATTTTATAGGTCAAGTGATGTAGTTTTCACAAGGTTACGACTATTGATGAAACACCATTTCAACAACGTCTTTTCATTACATTAAGTGTTGCAACCCTTTATCTACTGCAATATTTCACAAAATGTTGCATATTTTCGATTGCTTACTTCAACACTTCTCAAAGTGTGATTGCTAATTGCAACACTTCATGAAGCTTTTCTAATTTCTGAATTAAAAAACAACTCTTTGCAATGTGTCATGTTATTATTAGAACACAACAATTGTTATGTATTTAATTGATCTATATATTAATTAATAATTACAATAATTCTCACTTGTTCTAATAATGATAAGATCAATTCTAGAAAATAAAATAAATAATGCTATTATAGATAAATATCTTTCGATTTGAACTTAACCTTAGTAAAGACAAAACAAAGTCTAATCGGAATTTTAGGTAGCAAGACTTTGAACCTGTTATCCTTTGTGATTAGACTCACATTACCTTACAACCACTCATTAATAGTTCTTCGCCTACATCTCCTGCCTAACACGATTTATGATCATGTGCTTTTTTTGTTTCGTGAATTTATTGTGAGAGAAACTCCAATTCTCACTTTGCGACGACATTGTCTTAAAAGTCACATAGGTGAAGTTCATATTGTATCTACTTTACTTGAGATACATATTTTCGATATTGAACTTTATTAAGAGTTTGAAAAAACTAACTCTCCAAATACGATAGTCAACATTATTACATAATGTTGCATAAACATTCAAATCAATGGCTTTGTTACCCATTGAATTTTGAGGTTAATATTTTATTAACGTTAGATTGGGTTGCTAGCGTAGTTGAAACTCTTACTCAAGAAGTTCAGTCATATACCTTTCGAGGTAGTCTTTACTAAATCTTTGCCTAGTGACTTAGTAAATGGACAGGCTAAATTATAGCTTGAACGTATATATGTGAGTGAAATAATTTCATCCTTAATCAATTTTCTCACGAAGGAATAAGACCTATGTGCCTAGACTTACCATTATATACTTTGTTATACATATGTTATTTATTTCTAAACAACGACATGAAAACAATCGTATTGCTTAACTAATGATCTCTCAACCGGTTAACCAATACAATTACATTAAGCTTCAACGATATATGTGAATGTTAAACCTAAATTTGTCTCCATAGTTTAGTATTTAACATATGAAAATATTTTATCTAGTTATGAAAAGTATTTCTCAATATCAATTCAAAACCATATAACAAGCTATAATTAGCTAGGTTATAACAAACATCAAGGACGAAGACAATCAATAATATATATATATATATATATATATATATATATATATATATATATATATATATATATATATATATATATATATATATCGACTCTTACTCATAATAGCTTTACAATGATGATTAAGGAAGAGATGAAAAACATTAGTGGTTATCGACTCTTACTCATAATATCGACTCTTTGATCGGACGAAGCCTTCACCATCGATCTTTAATTACCTCTTTTGAGATTACTCCTTCTCTGATCTCTCAATTATCCCTCTATTATATTTTTAAACTATGGAATGAATACCTTATGTGAAGGTTGTGACATCTACTTATATGGGTCAGATAAGGCATTTTCCCCAGCAAGGTCACTAGCACGCCTAACGATTATGCCTTTCTTCATCAGAAAGTTATGTATAACTCATCTAAGTGGGATTTGGCCGACTTCTTTATGCTAGTGAGCCTATCCTTTCGCCACCGAGGAAACCCTTACTTCACCATGAATGAACTTAGCCAAATGTTCTTGAACAATTGTGTTTCACCCAACGAGATTGATACTTCACTCATAGAGAATACATTACTTCTCCATGAAGTAACTTAGTCCAGAGGTAATATGAACCCCCTATGTTTTCCTGGAGAGTCAGTACTTTCTCCCATTGAGGATGTCTCTGGAATGATGCTTTTGCTCAATTTTTTGTCTTTGTTGGGAGATCCCTTGCTTCGCCCACCAAATTCTATGTTACTTAACATCTTTGTTTTGTGATTTCCTTGATACTTTTACTTGTAATTGTGAAGGATATAGTTAAAATATCCACACATACATTTTATCTCTTTTCTATGGAAATTGGAGGATTTTACATATGATTTTATGTTATATAAGTTAATAAGTACATATGTGAAACAAGTAATTTTGTCACTTATCAACTGTCTTTAACTTATCATTTTGTTTGTCCTCAAACAAAAGTCATAAAAAGGTCAAATGGTTCTATAGTAGTTGACCATGCATAATTCATTTTAGGCTTATGATCAATCACAAACTTTTGAATAAATTATTTTAATTTTTCACTATTCATTAAATGCAAATTCAAAATTAATTTCACAACCATCCATAAATAAAAAAATGAAAAAGAAACCCTTTCTTAACCAAAGTATGATATCGATACAAGTTCAGATCAACAGTCAATTTATTCAAAATCATAATCTCATTGAATATCACTCAAATGAGCGGTGTTTTGCTCATTTTAGAAAACACATACACAAAATAAATTTTTTATTTTTCATCTAAGAAAAATCGAAAAATATGAAATTAGTTATGGATCACTAAGATCTTTATTCGGGTTGTAATATGGTCGGACTACAAAAGTTATTGGTTTTCTTTGGATTTCAAAAGTTCTCTTTCTTTCCCCAAATACAACCTATTTTGGTGATTTCTTTTTGTTTTGTTATCTTTGTCACTTGTTTCTTTCTTTCTTTCTTTCTTTCTTCTTCTTTTTTTCCCCTTTATTTGTCAAAGTAACATTCATTTTCCTTTTTCTTTTGATCACCAATGTTAATATATATATATATATATATATATATATATATATATATATATATATATATATATATATATATATATATATATATATATATATATATATATATATATATATATATATATATATATATATATATATTTATTTATTTATTTATTTATTTATTTTCGAATAGCCTATTATTCCTAACTTGCATATTATGATACCCTAAAAATTATCATGAAATAGATAGAATAACTAGAACCACTTCATAGAAATATTTAGAGTTGAATCACACCAAGAAACTTGATATGTGGGACAAAGAACATTGATAACTAGATAAAGGGTTTAAAGAAATAAAAATAATAATAGGTGAGAACACAAGAAGTTTTCTTAACTATTTCGATCAAATTGATCTACGTCTAGAAGAGAGAGCATCTCTTCTATTAACTATATTGCACAAATTGTTACAACAGATTACAAATGAGTTAAAAGAAAATACTCTTCCAAGTTCCCAAGAACAAACCCTATTTTCTACCCAAGTATTTTCCAATCACTCAAACTCTCAATATATGTGTCATACCCTAATTGTTAACCCTAAGATACCACATATCATTTGCATCCTTGCATGCAAACAAGGTCACATCTTTGTCCTTTCCCTCTCATCTTTGGGTTTGCCTTTTGCATGGATCATCAAGCACCTATTTGTTGGTGTTTTACCTTTGTGCTTACATGTTCATTTCTTATCTAACCACTAATAAAAATAGAAAAAATATGTCTTGCTTCCTTTAAGTTTATTATGCAAGGTAGGGCTTCCCATCAAGAACATCAAGCAGGGTTCCTCAACTAGGGTTTGTTTGATTCCTCAAGTCAAAGTGTACTCAACCATTGATTCTCAAGGGACTTATCTCTCAATACGTGATCTCTAGGGTTCTAAAGCATCAGGAAATATCATTTTGATCAAGAGTATCTCAAATTTTTGTGGTTTATTTCTCAAGAAAAGTCAAAGGTTTGTGTGTATATTTCCATGCCTTCTAGTTACCTCAAACTTTGAACAATCTAATCAAGAGATATTCAAGGACATCTTATTTTGAGTTCATATGATCATCCATGTACCTTGTAATGCAAGAAAAGTCCAACTACACAAGTTTATTCCAAGTGGTTTGACCAAAAAGTTAACATTTGAAGTCAAAGTTCAAGGATCACAACTCCTTCAATCCTCAACATTTTTGAATGCTTCTTTTTGAATATGACTCTTCTCAACATACTCTATAAAATCTCTTTATATGATAAGAGCCAATTATTCTTGGAGGATCACTAAAAGTTTGAAGACATTATATGTCATTTGTGGACTTAGTGAAATTTGACCTATTTTCAAGTGACTTTTTCTCATCTTTCAAGATTCATAACTTCTTCAACCCTCAACATTTGAGGTTGATTTATTTTGCACAACATCATTTGTGATGCACTCTAGAAGTTTTCTTCAAGGATCAAAGTCAAATTATGCTTGGAAGGCCATGGAATTCTTTGAAACATTAAAGGTCATTTTCAGCCATTTGGGACTTAGAATTTTCTAAGTTACATGACCAGATTTTCGTGTCAACTTCATTATGTCATAACTTTATGCTCAAGCATCTAAATGCAACCTTTCTTGGCACATTATGATGTCAACACATTGCAAGAAGAATGAGATCAAAAAGCCTCATAAGCAAGATGCCCCATTGAGTTGAACATGGTGATTTGGAACTGAAGAAATCATCATGATCCGAAATTTGAACTTCACTAATCTAAATTCTAAGTAAAATTACCATGCGTTTTTGACCTAAATATGTTTAATCAGGTCTCTAGAAGTTAATTGACTCTTAAAACGCCTGATTTGGTTGGGTTTTGATGGATTGCAAGTCACTTCCACACATTATGATCAAATTCGTTTTGCACGAATTGAACTTGATTCCACACGTATTTGGATACCAACACATTTCCTATAAATTGATAAACATATTGCATTCATTTCTAAGCTTTTGAGATCCAAGAAACCCCTGTTTCACTCTGAAATATTTCTAGAAAATTAAACTATCGTGTTTTGAATTTCAACATGTTTCAATTTGATTTCTTGATTCCATTAGCACCTTCGATCTTCTCTGAAGCTTTTGCAATAATTCCCAAGCTCTGAGACCTTTTGAAGTGACCAGGCCAGATCGGGTTTCATCAACTTCTGATCACCATTTGGACAAGGCAGTTTTGAGCATCATTTAAACTCAAACAAGTTACCACAATATAGTCATTCATTCTCTAATGCTTTCCCCTAGCTTATCTGGCGTTGATTGATCGTGTTCATCATTTAATTTTACTTTTCGTGGCTTGCTTGCTTATAAAACTTCTCCAAAATTACCCATGCTTAATTAAGATAAATGAATTTGAGGCATGAGGTTGAATTCGTGATGAGGATGCAATCACATTGGTGGTAGTCTCATGTTCTGAATTTACCAAATGATGAAACTCCAGTGAGGGATCAACAGGGAAGATGACCGAAGTTAGGTCATCTGAGTTTGGCTGGACACGTTGGTCATTTGAAATGTTTTGATTGGCCTAATTTGAATTAGATCACATGTTTTATTTTGATTAATTTCCTTCGTGCACCCTAGCCTGAGGATTGTTGGATCTGCCACATCAGTTAATGATGTCAGATCCAACGCTTCGAGTTTTTTCTGATTTTATTTGTTTTTCTTTTTTCATTTTAAATTTCATTTTCTTTTAAAATTCATAGAAAATTCATTTTACATCCAAAACATACCAAAATAATTTATAAAATTCTCTTTTACTTTTCTTCATGTGATTTTTATTTTTTCATATTTTTTTCATGATTCCTATTTTTCTTGAATTTCATTTTTTTCTTTATTTTAATTGGTTTAAAAATACTTTTTAGACATTTGAAAATTCTGAAAATTTTATTCTATACTTTTTATTTTATCTTCAACCTTCCATTAAAAATATTCAAAAATCAATTAAGTCATGAAAAATATTAATAATAATCCAAAAAATAATTTTAATTTAAAATATGAAAGAGGATTTTATTTAAATTTTTTTGGTGAAACTCTCATATTTTTTGGATCAATATTAAAATTAATATGAATTAATGAAAATAAAACAAATGAAATGAAATTCAAATAATCAAAAAAAAAAACGTGGACCACTTGATCTCCCTCATTAATTGAGGTGGCAGATCAAGTGGTCATCGGCGCGCTTTCCACCATGGACTTAAGTCAATGCGCCACAGGAATGGTAATCAAAACCAACGTGTGAGATTAAAACATTTTAAACAAGATCAATGGCTCAGAACCTGTCCAATACACCACCGACACTGGAACTCCGGTCACCTTCTCAGGCGAGGCTCACCGGAATGGTTTAGTCATCACCATCACATAAATGAAAAAGGAGGACATGATCTGAAAGAAAAAATGGCGTAGAACACGAATCTAACCTCAATTTTAACTAACTCCACATATATATATAAAGATATGAGGAGTTGAATTTTGAGGTGTGTCAACTGAGTTGCTTCGACTTGACCTCAAAGCAACTCAATCTTCTTGCCTATATTTGTAGGACTTCAGACAACCAAAGATCCAAGAGAATTGATGAGAATTGAGTGAGAATCGAAGAGAAGAAGATTTCTGAAAAATACCTTCAATGCTTTGCAGAACTGGATCTTGCTTGCTTCAAACTTGACTTGATCACACTCAAGGAGCTTGCAGAAGTGGTTTGGCAATGGAACAAAGCTTTGGATCCTGGAGTTTTTGAATCTCCAAATAGTGAGATTCAAACTCAATTTTCAAGTTGAAAATTCTCAGGTTTTCCTTTGAATTATGAGGGTTTGAAAAGGGAGGGCAAAGCTGGCGCGCAAGATGTGTTTGAAATGAGCTCAGAGGTCATGTATTTATAGCATTTGGGGTTGATAATTGCACACTTGAAATTTTGCTAAATTTGACAATGACGTGCACAAGCTTGCATGAGCGAGTACATGCCCATGAAGCAATCCATTTTGATCCAATTCCAACTGTACTGAAGTTCAAATGATGCTTGAATGGCAATGCAATGCAATGTGAAGTTTTGGACATTTGATTTTTCCACTTGATGCAGACCTGTTAAGACCATGCACAGCCCTAGCAAACCGCATCCAAAATGCATGAAATAGGACTCTTTAGAAAGATTAGATCAAGGGGAACAACTTTGATGTTGGAGACTTTTCCATTTGTAACTTGGATCAAGGTGAATTTTGATGTGGAAGTTTGGAAATTTCAACATGTTGAAATTTTTTCTAAGTGTTAAGTCATATATCTCAATATTCCACCTTACTTAACTTTTCATGTGAGCTCCAAACAAAAAACATGTCTTCATCAAAGTTATAGCTATTTCAAATACCTTCAAAATGGTCAACAATTTCATGTCATTTGGATTTAGAATGATAGAGTTGTGCATTTTCGAAGTTGAGGAAAATCACTTGTTCAATGGTATAGGGCAAAAATGACCTATAATGTATCCTCATATCACATGCTCATAAAAGTTGAATTAGCTCTCACTCCAAACATAAAAGTTGAATTATACATCTTTAATTTGATTGTGAAACTTGGGAATATTTCATCTCATAAAAATTGAGCAAGTTATGGCCTTGAGAAGTTGACTTTCAAATTAGGGTTTAGACAAAATGACCTATAATGTTTTAACATAGGAAATGATTTTCCAAGCAAAAATAGCTCTAGATCTCAACATGAAAGTTGTTTTGAATGTCATTTACAGTAACGTTTCTCTTGGAATCATTTTCATATGGTGAAAATTATAGGAGATAGGGTCTAGGGAGACCCAGTTTTGATCAGATGAATTCATTCGGCCAACCACCATCAACCAACTTGCTAACCTCCAATTATCTTGACTTTTTAGGCTCATGGTAGATCATATATGCATAAGATGATGAAATTTGAAGTGTCCCTTGAGAAATTTTATCAATTGGTGAGGAAGCTTGTTGAAGAAGTTACTCAAGATACCTAGACAAACTAGGGTTTCCAAGGCAAACTACCTCCAAACTCTTGAAGAATACTTGACTAAAGTAACATATGAAGATCATGGGGACTAATATATGATGCTTTGAGACATTGTGGATCCATCCTTGGTTGTGCTTTTAGCTATGAGGGTCTTAAACCCTAGATATGAGCTTGTTAGATCAATGGGGATCATGCCCTACCTACAAAAGAGTTAGGCAAATGCAAAGACATATTTTTGGTATTTTGGTTAGTAAAAATGATAATATACAAGTATGATACAATCACATGGTGCTTGATGATCTCTCCCAAAACAAACCCAATGAAAGAGGGGTAAGGAGGATGCCAAGGTATGATCCCAATGCTAATGCATATGATGAAGTTGCATGAGGGATCTTAGGGTCAAAATTGGGGTCTTACAGTAACGACCTTCATGTTTCCATCATCGACATCAATTAGTATTTAAGTTATTTTCAAAAATGATCACCCTAGAATTTGAGGAGCTTCACTATCTATCTTCATGTCCATCACAACAAAATCGACTAACAATAAGAATTTATTAACTTTGACTAAAACATATTCGATTACACTAGATGGATGTTTGATAGATTTTCCTACTAGTTGTAATGTCATCTTCGACAAAGGTTTGATCGAACTTAAAATACTTATGCCACGACTACATATACCTTTTTTCTAGTGATTATAAACAACATGCTAACACTATTTAATTCCAATAGCATAATATATCATTAGTTCTCAAATGCTATCTAGATCGATACCCCAATTTCGTATACAAGAAAAAAAATTAAACATAAAATATTATTGAATAACTATAAGAAGTAGATCATTATGAAGAGGATATAGAAATGAATCACATAGTTCAAATAGATATGAGCATATTCATCTAAGGAGACTTAATCTAGGGGGAGCTAGTTACTCATCCTTAAGGGACTCATAGAAAAATCATTGTAAGGAAAGATATTACATCTTACAAATGATTAGGGATGAAATTCTTATGACTCGTTGCCTTTTCCCCTGGTCCAATGCTCCAGAATATGCCTCCTGGCTCATAAAATTCAGAATTCTAACAACTAAATGTGTTTTACAATTTATAGAAACAATTTCGATTTCACAAAATCACAACGCAATGACCTAATGGTGCACTGTAACTTTAAGATGTTGATGAAATGTGAGTCTTAAGATCATAGAATCATGTCTCTCTTTAGGCTTAATACACTGCTATTTTTCTAGTGTTAATTTATTAATTTCATGCTCCAGATCATGCAAATATATATGTCTAGTGCAATGCGATTATACTCATAGTTGTAATTTTCTCTTCTTTTCTTCTGTTTCTTGCATGCAATTTTTCTCCTTCCTTTGTCATCATAACTTTTATAGTAAAATACCATATAATTTGTTCGATTAGGATGATTTTAGAACAACCAGTCTTTTCTACAATTTGTCGGAAGCTTTTTTAAATCTTACAAAAACATAAATGAATTAAAAAGTAAAATAACTTAAAATGAAAGCAACTAATGATAACAACATGGAAATATGAAGTTTTATCAACTTTTCAACTTTAGGAAGATCAAAATTAAGATATTTTATAGAAGATAAAGTTTTATGCTAGAGCTCAAGGGGTAAGTTACATGATTTACGGTAAAAACAATTGATAGGGCACACACCTAGTTGTGTTTTGAATGTTTTGTGCTACACCCATAGAGACTCATCCAATTTTATTGCCCATTTACTCTAAGATAGGCTTGATTTATCTTGTCAAGACTTCCACGAGCCACTTATCTAAAGGTGGCATGATATGGTCACCCTATTGTTGATGTGATTCTTTTTGAGCAATTCCTTCATCTTGTTCTTTATAAAATGCATATCCTCGTCACTAGTCAAAGCATAAGGCAACCTAAAATGGAAGAACATATGTTCTTTTAATAATTATATCACCTTCCTAGCACCATTATTTGAGTGGCAATATCTTCTACCCATCTGAATCCATAACCTACTATCATCATTATGTAATTCTTATTGTATGAGGGTGGGAATGGTCCCATAAAATCTATCCCCCCATACGTAAGAGTTTTCTACTTCTAGAATTAGGTTTTGAGGCATTTCGTTCCTTTTAGATATGTTACATTTGTGTTGTAACGACCACGCCTTTCTAGAATTAGGTTTAAATAGTGATGGCCAAAACAACCCTGATTGCAATATCCTAGTGGTTGTTCTATATCCACTAAAACAAAGACCATAGTTTTATGAATGACAATATCACAATACTTCATGTTTCTCTTCTTTTGGTATACATCTTCTTATTAACCCATAAACACATCTTTCTATAGAGTAATGGCTCGTCCCACACATAAAATCTGCAATCATGCATGAACTTCTCTCTTTGTTAGTAGCTAAAATTCGGTGGTATAGATCCATCGACCTTAAAGTTTTCAAAGTTAGCGAACCATGATACACGTCTAATGGCTATAATGCATTCATCTACAAAGAGTTCTTGGATTTACCTTTCCTTCATAGTTTCTTCTATGAGGTCAAGTCTTTAGAGATGATATACAAAAGTGTTTTTCAAATCCTTTCTTGTCTCTTATTTCTAGATCAAATTCTTGAAAGAGTTTAATCCATTTAAGGAGTTCATAACCATGATCAGTGTATACAATAGTTGTAGTTCATAATTGATAAGATATAAAATTTTTAAAAGAATAAATGATTACCAAAACTTATTTTTTTAGTTGTGGCATAACTTAGTTGTGCTGAATTCAAAACATGATCAACATAATATATTTAATGTGAAACTTTATCCTTACTTTGACCCAAAACCGTCCCTACAACTATGTCACTAGCATCACACATAATTTAAAGTGGTAAGGACCAATAATTTTTCATGACAATGGTGGAGGAAATAGATAAATTTTGGAATTTATTTGAATTTTTAACTCCTATCTAAAAAAGAGATAAATTTACAAAACATTTATCAAATAAAACCCTAAAGACAGAAAAAAAAAACATCCATAAGAACTTCAATATATGTTTCAAACATATCAGAGAATATGGATGTCATACACATTTGAAAAGTCGTGAGGATGTTGCATAATCCAAATGGAACTCTATTGTAAGAAAATATCTCATATGTAAATGCGAGTGTTGTTTTCCCTTTCTCTTCAAGGGACATTGATATCTGATTGTATTCAAAGTAACCATCTATAAAGAAACAGTAAGCATATCTGAATAATATTTCTAACACTTGATCAATACAGGGAAGATCGACGTGATCATTACTTATTTTATAATTGAGTCTTTGATAGTCAATTCACACTGTCCACTTAGTAACCTTATGAGTCGAGATTAACTAATTTTTTTTCATTCAGTACCACAGATGTCCCCATTTCTTTGGCATCATGTGTACAAGAGTTAACTAAGGGCTATCAAAGATAAGATAAATGATACATGCATCTAATAACTTTATAATTTCTTTTCTTACCACTTATTTCATTACCGTATTAAGTATTCGCTAATTTTGCACTACTGGTTTGTGATCATCCTGCATAATAATTTTGTGTATGAAAAAACTTGGCATGATCCTTTCAAGTCTTCAATGGACCAAATTATCATTCCATGGTGTTACTTCATAATCTTTAAGAGTTGTTCCACTTGAAGTGAATTTATATCATAATTAATGATGGCAAGACATTTGTATTTCTCAACTAAGAATTCATACTTTAGATGATCAAGTAACTATTAGGGCTCCACCTCTTTTTTAGGGTTTCTTTAGATTTCTATCTTTATTTTTAGCTTTAAAATTGTTCCACTTGATATGGATTCAATTTCTAGTTGATCACCACTTTCTTTGACAACCTCTAACGACGTGCTTAGGAGTCTTTCAAAGGGAAATTGTAAAGTCTATTTTTTAAATGTATCTTCAAATAATTTAGCATATCAAATAGGTGTAAATACTCTTTGTCTTTTTAAAGCTTCATAACTTTGAGTACATTCATCTTGACTACCTCATAATACACTTTAAGTGTCTGTGTACCATCTTCTAGGTTAATCATACATCTAATTGTTAATAAGAATTGGCTTCTAAGAATTCAAAGACGTCAGCATCTTTTGGTACTCCCTCCGTCTCATAAAAAGTGTCTCATTTTCACTTTTTCTCTATCTTAAAATAATTGTCCTTTTACAATATCAATGCATCATTTATTATTATTTTTTCACTATTATACCCCTATTTATTAACTTTCACTTTATCCAATCACTCTTTTAACTACAATTAATAGGGATATTCTAGTAAATGATATTAATTTTATCATCAAAACCAACACATCCAATCATTTCTTTAAGAATCGTGAATTATTCAAATATGACATTTTTTATGAGACAGAGGGAGTATCTCTAACAATAAGAAGTTCATTGCAAAGATGAAATTTTCAATCTTAACTATAAATTTTTGAAAAATTCCACAAGGGTGATTGACTGAGTTATCATTAAATTAGAGTGTCAGAATTGTGTCTCTTACCATTCCAATAAATACCTAGTTTCTTGTAAATTGATAAAAACATCAAACTTACACTAACACCCAGATCAATAAGTACTTTTTTGAATTTTATATCCTCAATGATACAATGGTTGGTGAAACTTCTATGATACTTTTTGTTTTATTAGCATCTTCCTTTGTAAGATGGAACTACATTTCTCATATAATGTTACAGTTTCATCACACATAGTTCTTCTTTTAGAGATAATGTTCCTTATGAATTTTTATATATGTGGGAATTTGTTCCATTGCTTCAGTAAACAAAATGTTGATCTGTAGCTTTTTGAACATTTTTAGAAACTTGTTGAGACTTTTCTCATCTTTCGATTTCTTTAATCTCTTAGGATAAGGTAGTCTTATATCAAGCTTTGGCATCTTTTTAGTTTTCTATATTATTAGTTTGTCTTTAACAATCTTCTCTTTTTTAACTGGCTCAAGAATTTCCATCTTCCTTTCTATGAGGTCAGGGTATGTTTCACTCTCATTTTATGTTCCTTCAAGAAAGTGTTTATGAAAGCTTTTGAAATTCTTGTGGTAACATCATTTACTATATTATTCACTATGGGATTTGTAAATGTGATATTTGGGGAATTCACTTGAGGTTGTTGTGTTAGGATCTGAGTCATCTTACACACTTGAATGTCTAGGTTCCTTATTGATGTGGATGTATTATTTTGAGCATTCCTTATCTCTTCTTGATTGAGCAGTTTGTCAGTCATTTGGGCATTGTGTGAAACATTTTAGTTGACATCTTCTTAAAGGGGATATCTCAATTTGGCTTCTTTGGTTGAGCTGCAATTTGACTGTGTTGAACTCCTTTGTATCCCCTTATCTTTGTGAGGCGCCTTGTTGGTCTATCCATGGTTAGTTTTGATGAGTCCTCCGACCTTAATTGTACGTGTTTGCATAAGGATTTCCTTGATGAAGATTTCCTTGGTTTTTAAGGAAATTCATCATTTCTACCTACCCTGCTACAACCACATATGCTTCACAACGTGTTATAAAATAAGGTTCACCATATTTTTCACAACCTATTTATTAGAATTGAGCAACTTTGAATGTGTATTTCCTTTTCTCCACTTCAGATGCTACTTCTTCTTGAATGGTTTTGCTATTGCCCTCTATGAGCTTTAGATTTATCATACTAACTTTATAAGTAGAATACACATCCAAATGTTTGTTAAAAGTAATAACTCAATTGTTCTTACAATTCCGATGGTGGTTTTGTGGTTCTATTGTTGTGCATGTAATGTCGTCAAGTAGTTTTAATGATGACGACTCTTCCAATGGTTCTCAATGATAATATCTGAACAAGAAATAAATTTATCCAAAGTCTCATCAATTCAAATATGTAAGTTCAAGTTCAAGTATTAAAGTTCCAGATGAAAACAATGTTGAATCAGACAAAGGAACTTAAAGGTGTAAAATTATGATCTTGAAGTTGTGAACTTGAAGTTGTGAAAGTGTGAAAGCACGCCTGATCCATGATTAGTGTCTTATCATGTTTTGATCAGTTTATTATAAATTAAATAAGAGTAAGTCTTAAGGTACCAAGAAATGCACACATACACACAAAAAGTCTTTTCAACTCTGTCATTTTTTTAAATTTTTAAACCATTACGAGAAAGTGCTAAAGCGATTATGTAGTTTGCTTGATAAATTAGGGAAGTTAAGTACAATGGATAATCAATTAAGAGTCATTTATTATCGATTAAATAAATGTGAAATGCCTCATAATCGATTAAGGAGACCCTTAATCGATCAAGTGCCGTCAAAACAATAAAACTTTCCTATTTTGGATATGACTAATCAATTTATCCATGTTTTAATCGATTAAAAGCTAAAAAGGCCCATGAATTATTTCCTTTTTTAGCCATATTTTTTCCTATATATAGGAGGCTTCTCCTCATTTAAAAATACACTAGTTTTCGGAATAGAAAGTATCTCCTATATTTATTTCTCTCATTCTTTTATAAAGTTATTTTTCACTACAGCTGTCAAGTGTCAAGAGAGTCAAAAGTCTTATCTGAGTTCTGTTGTACTGGTGATGTACTGTAATTGTTTTTTTAATAATGTGGTTCTCTTGCGATCTCTTTGTAAAAGATTTGAATATTACAAGATAAACCTGTAAAAATATTAGGATGAAGGTTATTGAGCTAAGAATGTGTAAAAGCTCTAGTTGTTTAAGTTTATTAAGTTGAGCTTGTGTAAAAGTTTTTGTTGTTTGTGAAAGCTTGATAAATGGTATTTGCATCGTTCTTTCTAGTAGTTTTTCTTTAGTATTTTATTTCATTTTGTTTGAGTTTCTTTCTTTTGTCATGTTTTATGCTTTAGTTTGTGTTTTATTGTGAATTCCAGGATCTAATGAGCATCCAACACAAAAAGGATCAAAGGCTAGAAAAACAGAGCGAACATGAAGAAAAAGGAATCTTCTCCAAGGCAAAGTTAGTGGGCTGCTACAACCATCCGTAGTAGCATGGACTCAAGACCCCTCCTTTTGAGCATTGCAAGACAACGAGGCAATGACCTGCTACGGATCGTAACAGGGAGGCGAGAGAAAATCCTAGTTTTTTGTTTTGCATCATTAAATGAGAATATTTCCTCTTAGTTGTTGCTATTATGCTTGATTAAGTGTGAATCAAATCTGATATTTTTACATTGAACCAAGGATATTTGATATTTTTATTTCTCCCTATAAAACTCTTAGCCTGTTATGAGTTTAAGGCACCCAAATTTTCTATTTTTATTTCTAATTTCTAAAGTTTATATTTTTCCATTCTCTTTATAAGCCAAGTCTCCAAGGGAGCAATTTGTGAAACATGTTTATAATTCAATTCAGGTTTTCTATTCATTCTCATTATTGTTAATCTATTTTACTTGATTAACATGAGTTTGATGATGAATATCTATGTGGTTGTTTTCACCCTCACCATGAGTGAGTAGTTTCCACAGGACTAGGAATTATGGGGATTGTTTCATGACCTGTCATATGATCCATTACTATCGATTGCGAGAAATTTAATTAAACTTATTTTTTAATCTAAGTGTATGCATTCCAACTTCGTTACAAAAGTAAGTGATTCTCAGATATCAACGGTAGTCTGAAAGGAT